>NW_021823154.1:1860360-2192860 GCF_901001165.1 Salmo trutta
TACTCCACCCTCCTCTCAACCATCCTCTACCCCCTCCTCCTCCACCTCCTCTACCCCCTCCTCCTCCACCTCCTCTACCCCCTCCTCCTTCACCTCCTCTACCCCCTCCTACTCCACCTCCTCTACCCCCTCCTCCTCTACCTCCTCCTACTCCACCTCCTCTACCTCCACCTCCTCCACCTACTACACCTCCTCCTCCACCTCCTCTACCCCCTCCTCCTCCACCCCTCCTCTACCCCCTCCTCCTCCACCTCCTTCTCCCCCACTGTTGTCTCTTTCTATGCTCTGTTTGTATTGTTTCATCTCTCTCTGTCTCCCTAGGAACCCCAGACCACAGTGATCCACAACCCAATAGATGGGAACAAGGTACAGCACTGACAGAGAGTGTGTGTGTAATGTTTGTTTGTGTATACATGTATATACTTTATATTAAATGTATGTAGTTCTGTCCTTGAGCTGTTCTGGTCTATTAATGTTCTGTATAATTTAATGTTCTGTCTGATTTAAGTATTAGGCAGCGTTTACACAGGTAGCCCAAATCTGATACTCGGTGTACACCAGGCTACAGATCAAGCTATACGTTCTTTCCCCCAGGAGTCTATAGAGAGCACCAACACCCCCATCGAGGATGAGGATGTCAAAGGTAGAGACAGTTGTCTGTCCCCTTCTCTCTCTCTTTATCTTCCTGTCTCTCTCTATCTTTGTCTGTCTGGCGCCCTCTCTCTCCATCTGTCTTTGTCTCTTTGTCTGTCTGTCGCCCTCTCTCTCTCTGTCTTTCTGTCTCTATCTTTGTCTGTCGCCCTCTCTCTCTCTTCATCTTTCTGTCTCTATCTTTGTCTGTCTGTCGCCCTCTATCTTTCTCTCTCTCTCTCTATCTTTGTCTGTCTGGCGCCCTCTCTCTCCATCAGTCTTTGTCTCTTTGTCTGTCTGTCGCCCTCTCTCTCTCTATCTTTGTCTGTCTGGCGCCCTCTCTCTCCATCAGTCTTTGTCTCTTTGTCTGTCTGTCGCCCTCTCTCTCTCTATCTTTGTCTGTCTGGCGCCCTCTCTCTCCATCAGTCTTTGTCTCTTTGTCTGTCTGTCGCCCTCTCTCTCTCTGTCTTTCTGTCTCTCTATCTGTCGCCCTCTCTCTCTGTCTTTCTGTCTCTCTATCTGTCGCCCTCTCGCTCTTCATCTTTCTGTCTCTCTGTCGCCCTCTCTCTCCTTCCATCTGTCTTTCTGTCTCTATCTTTGTCTGTCGCCCTCTCTCTCCTTCCATCTCTTTCCACCTCTCCTTTCACTCTGTCTTCAGCTACTTTCTCCTCTTCCTTCCCTTCTCCTCTTCTTCTTCCTCCTGATGATTGAGGCTCCATATACGTGATGTTTTGATGTATTTATTATTATACACACTTATCTGTTATATTTTCTTTATTATTTAACACATTTACCTGTTATCTTTTCTTTCTGTGAATTGAATTATTTTCTACATTTGAAAATCATGTTAACCCCCCTAAACACACACCTGCCCTCTCTTGCCAGTCCTCTGTTTTGGGAACTTGGTGGGTAGTGTGTGGAGCTCTAAGGGTCGTTCCACCCAGTCCTCTGAGCCCAGGCAGACTCCCTCCTCTTCAGGACAGAGCAAGTCCCCTGGCTATGTCCCCCCTGTCCCCCAGCCAGCGTCCCCCTGGGTCTCTCCTCAACTACTCTGGAGAAACCTGTCCACTGTCTCCTGGGTCTCCCCTCGGCCACTCTGGAGAAACCTACCCCCTGTCCACTGTCTCCTGAGTCTTCCCTCAACCACTCTGGAGAAACCTGTCCACTGTCTCCTAGGTCTCTCCTCAACCACTCTGGAGAAACCTGTCCACTGTCTCCTAGGTCTCTCCTCAACCATTCTGGAGAAACCTGTCCCCTGTCTCTCCTCAACCACTCTGGAGAAACCTGTCCCCTGTCTTCCCTCAACCATTCTGGAGAAACCTGTCCACTGTCTCCTAGGTCTCTCCTCAACCATTCTGGAGAAACCTGTCCCCTGTCTCTCCTCAACCACTCTGGAGAAACCTGTCCCCTGTCTCCCCTCAGCCACTCTGGAGAAACCTGTCCACTGTCTCCTGGGTCTCTCCTAAACCACTCTGGAGAAACCTGTCCACTGTCTCTTGGGTCTCCCCTCAGCCACTCTGGAGAAACCTACCCCCTGTCCACTGTCTCTTGGGTCTCTTCTCAACCACTCTGGAGAAACCTGTCCCCTGTCTCCCCTCAGCCACTCTGGAGAAACCTGTCCACTGTCTCCTGGGTCTCCCCTCAGCCACTCTGGAGAAACCTACCCCCTGTCCACTGTCTCCTGGGTCTCCCCTCAACTACTCTGGAGAAACCTGTCCACTGTCCCCTGTCTCTCTCCTCAACCACTCCGGAGAACCCTGTCTCCTGTCCAGTGTCTCCTGGGTTTCCCCTCAACTACTCTGGAGAAACCTGTCCACTGTCTCATGGGTCTCCCCTCAACCACTCTGGAGAAACCTGTCCACTGTCTCCTGGGTCTTTCCTCAACCACTCTGGAGAAACCTGTCCACTGTCTTCTGTGTCTCTCCTCAACCAATCTGGAGAAACCTGTCCCCTGGGTGTCCCTTCTACTCCCTACTCATCAGGCCAGAGTAAGTCTCGTCTTGTTGGGGTAGAGATCATGGTTATATCCCCACCCCTACCTCCTTGGGGGGAGAAACCATGCCACTACCCCCCCCCCCCCCCCCCCGTCCCCTCCATTCGGCCATTCTGGAGAAACCTGTTCCTAGTCTCTGTCCCCCTCTACTTTATCCTTATCAGTCCAGAGTAAGTCCCCTTCTAATTGGGTGGAAACCCTGGCCATGTCCCCTGTACTCCCTGGGCCTCCACTCAACCACTCTGGAGAAACCTGTCCCCTGTCCCTCTGTCTCCTGTCCCCCTGTCCCTCTGTCTCCTGTCCCCCTGTCTCCTAGTCCCCCTGTCCCTCAGTCTCCTGTCCCTCTGTCTCCTGTCCCCCTGTCTCCTTGTCCCTTGAGAAGATAAACCATAAACACGCGCAATATTTCTGGCTAAGTGATTGAGTCAAAGTCCGCATTTCCAGGCTGACTACATTGCAGACGCCTGACAGATCTCACAACACCTGGATAGATATTTAACATATCAACTAACCACATAGCATGATATAGTAATCTGATCTATTTAACATGTCAGCTAAACACATCACATATAGTAATCTGATGACCGACGGCGCAGTCATTGACGTTGCCCACAACCACAAACAAGTTGATGCAATGCAACGTCTGCAATGTAGTCGGCCTGGAACACGACCATAGATTTGTTTGTTAAGCAAATGACAAGTGGTTTTGTTGTCACTAAGCCCCATCCCAGCCTGCACTAACACCAGTAAACAAGTGGTTTTGTTGTCACTAACCCCCATCCCAGCCTGCACTAACACCAGTAAACAAGTGGTTTTGTTGTCACTAACCCCCATCCCAGCCTGCACTAACACCAGTAAACAAGTGGTTTTGTTGTCACTAACCCCCATCCCAACCTGCACTAACACCAGTAAAAGTAACTCATTTCAAATCAGGGTTTGGGGTCAATTACATTTAAAATTCCAGTCAATTCAGAAAGTTAACCAAATTCCACTTCCATATTTTCCTTATTGAATATAATTGAAATTGTATGTCCTGAATTAACTTGAATGGAATTGACCCCCAACCCCAGGTCAAATTCCCATACTAATAGCTTTTCTCCCAAATGGCACCCTATTCCCTACCAGTAGTAGGGTACTATAACTAATAGGGTGCCAGGGCCCATTGGGTTCTGGTCTAAAGTAGTCCACTGAATAGGGAATAGGGTTCCAGAGCCCATTGGGTTCTGGTCTAAAGTAGTCCACTGAATAGGGAATAGGGTTCCAGGGCCCATTGGGTTCTGGTCTAAAGTAGTCCACTGAATAGGGAATAGGGTTCCAGGGCCCATTGGCTTCTGGTCTAAAGTAGTCCACTGAATAGGGAATAGGGTTCCAGAGCCCATTGGGTTCTGGTCTAAAGTAGTCCACTGAATAGGGAATAGGGTTCCAGAGCCCATTGGGTTCTGGTCTAAAGTAGTCCACTGAATAGGGAATAGGGTTCCAGAGCCCATTGGGTTCTGGTCTAAAGTAGTCCACTGAATAGGGAATAGGGTTCCAGGGCCCATTGGGTTCTGGTCTAAAGTAAACCACTATGTTGGAACAGAACCAGCAGCCATGATTTAATGTATGTCAGATTGGGTTATGTTGACCTAAGGTTGTGGTGAGATTGTGGTGATGTTGTGTTTGTGTGTTTCCAGCTCGGAAGCAGGAAATTATCAAAGTCACAGAGCAGCTGATCGAATCCATCAACAACGGAGACTTCGAGGCCTACGCGTGAGTCCTGCTCTGTCTGTGTGTGTTTAGGGCTAGGTCTTGTGTGTGTGTGTGAGGTGTGTGTGTGTGTGTTTAGGGCTAGGTCTTGTGTGTGTGTGTGAGGTGTGTGTGTGTGTGTTTAGGGCTAGGTCGTGTGTGTGTGTGTGTGTGTGTGTGTGTGTGTGTGTGTGTGTGTGTTTAGGGCTAGGACATGTGTGTGTGTGTGTGTGTGTGTGTGTGTGTGTGTGTGTGTGTGTGTTTAGGGCTAGGACGTGTGTGTGTGTGAGTTTAGGGCTAGGACGTGTGTGTGTGTGTGGGTGGGTGGGTGGGTGGGTGGGTGGGTGGGTGGGTGGGTGGGTGGGTGTGTGTGTGTGTGTGTGTGTGTGTGTGTGTGTTTAGGGCTAGGACGTGTGTGTGTGTGTGTGTGTGTGTGTGTGTGTGTGTGTGTGGGTGGGTGGGTGTGTGTGTGTGTGGGTGTGTGTGTGTGTGTGTGTCTGTGTTACTCTGGTTCTTTGGGATTGTTGTTCCACCACATTGCAGCTGACAGATCTACTACAAATCACCTTGATGATCATACAGTAACAATTTACCCACAATGCCCATTTACCCACACCTCTATTATTGTGTTACTATGGTTACTAGTAGTTCACTATATAGGGAATAGGGCTCTGGTCTAAAGTAGTGCACTATATAGGGAATAGGGCTCTGGTCACTAGTAGTTCACTATATAGGGAATAGGGCTCTGGTCACTAGTAGTTCACTATATAGGGAATAGGGCCCTGGTCACTAGTAGTTCACTATATAGGGAATAGGGCTCTGGTCACTAGTAGTTCACTATATAGGGAATAGGGCTCTGGTCACTAGTAGTTCACTATATAGGGAATAGGGCTCTGGTCACTAGTAGTGCACTATATAGGGAATAGGGCCCTGGTCACTAGTAGTTCACTATATAGGGAATAGGGCCCTGGTCACTAGTAGTTCACTATATAAGGAATAGGGCCCTGGTCACTAGTAGTTCACTATATAGGGAATAGGGCTCTGGTCACTAGTAGTTCACTATATAGGGAATAGGGCTCTGGTCACTAGTAGTTCACTATATAGGGAATAGGGCTCTGGTCACTAGTAGTTCACTATATAGGGAATAGGGCTCTGGTCTAAAGTAGCTCACTATATAGGGAATAGGGCTCTGGTCACCAGTAGTTCACTATATAGGGAATAGGGCCCTGGTCACTAGTAGTTCACTATATAAGGAATAGGGCCCTGGTCACTAGTAGTTCACTATATAGGGAATAGGGCTCTGGTCACTAGTAGTTCACTATATAGGGAATAGGGCTCTGGTCTCTAGTAGTTCACTATATAGGGAATAGGGCTCTGGTCTAAAGTAGTGCACTATATAGGGAATAGGGCTCTGGTCACTAGTAGTTCACTATATAGGGAATAGGGCTCTGGTCACTAGTAGTTCACTATATAGGGAATAGGGCTCTGGTCACTAGTAGTTCACTATATAGGGAATAGGGCTCTGGTCTAAAGTAGCTCACTATATAGGGAATAGGGCCCTGGTCTAAAGTAGTTCACTATATAGGGAATAGGGCTCTGGTCACTAGTAGTTCACTATATAGGGAATAGGGCTCTGGTCTAAAGTAGTTCACTATATAGGGAATAGGGCCCTGGTCACTAGTAGTTCACTATATAGGGAATAGGGCCCTGGTCTAAAGTAGTTCACTATATAGGGAATAGGGCCCTGGTCTAAAGTAGTTCACTATATAGGGAATAGGGCTCTGGTCACTAGTAGTTCACTATATAGGGAATAGGGCTCTGGTCTAAAGTAGTGCACTATATAGGGAATAGGGCTCTGGTCTAAAGTAGTTCACTATATAGGGAAAAGGGCCCTGGTCTAAAGTAGTTCACTATATAGGGAAAAGGGCCCTGGTCACTAGTAGTTCACTATATAGGGAATAGGGCTCTGGTCACTAGTAGTTCACTATATAGGGAATAGGGCTCTGGTCACTAGTAGTTCACTATATAGGGAATAGGGCCCTGGTCACTAGTAGTTCACTATATAGGGAATAGGGCTCTGGTCACTAGTAGTTCACTATATAGGGAATAGGGCCCTGGTCACTAGTAGTTCACTATATAGGGAATAGGGCTCTGGTCACTAGTAGTTCACTATATAGGGAATAGGGCCCTGGTCACTAGTAGTTCACTATATAGGGAATAGGGCTCTGGTCTAAAGTAGTTCACTATATAGGGAATAGGGCTCTGGTCACTAGTAGTTCACTATATAGGGAATAGGGCTCTGGTGTAAAGTAGTGCACTATATAGGGAATAGGGCCCTGGTCACTAGTAGTTCACTATATAGGGAATAGGGCTCTGGTCTAAAGTAGTTCACTATATAGGGAATAGGGCCCTGGTCACTAGTAGTTCACTATATAGGGAATAGGGCCCTGGTCTAAAGTAGTTCACTATATAGGGAATAGGGCCCTGGTCTAAAGTAGTTCACTATATAGGGAATAGGGCTCTGGTCACTAGTAGTTCACTATATAGGGAATAGGGCTCTGGTCTAAAGTAGTGCACTATATAGGGAATAGGGCCCTGGTCTAAAGTAGTTCACTATATAGGGAATAGGGCTCTGGTGTAAAGTAGTTCACTATACAGGGAATAGGGCTCTGGTCTAAAGTAGTGCACTATATAGGGAATAGGGCCCTGGTCTAAAGTAGTTCACTATATAGGGAATAGGGCCCTGGTCTAAAGTAGTTCACTATATAGGGAATAGGGCTCTGGTCACTAGTAGTTCACTATATAGGGAATAGGGCTCTGGTCACTAGTAGTTCACTATATAGGGAATAGGGCTCTGGTCACTAGTAGTTCACTATATAGGGAATAGGGCTCTGGTCTAAAGTAGTGCACTATATAGGGAATAGGGCCCTGGTCTAAAGTAGTTCACTATATAGGGAATAGGGCTCTGGTCACTAGTAGTTCACTATATAGGGAATAGGGCCCTGGTCACTAGTAGTTCACTATATAGGGAATAGGGCTCTGGTCACTAGTAGTTCACTATATAGGGAATAGGGTGCCATATGGGACTCAGTCTGTGTTTGTTTCCAACAGGAAGATCTGTGATCCTGGTCTGACGTCGTTTGAACCAGAAGCTCTGGGGAACCTGGTAGAGGGACATGACTTCCATCGCTTTTACTTCCACAACGGTAACACATTCATCAGTAAAGTCATTTAGAAGATACAGTTATTGATTAGAGGTATTGATTAGTAGAGGTATTAATCAGCTGTTGATTAGTAGAGTTATTAATCAGCTATTGATTAGTAGAGTTATTAATCAGCTATTGATTAGTAGAGTTATTAATCAGCTATTTATTAGTAGAGGTTTTGATTAGTATTGGTATGGTTTAGTAGAGGTATTGATTAGCTATTGATTAGTAGAGTTCTTGATTAGTAGAGGTATTGATTAGCTATTGATTAGTATAGGTATTTATTAGTAGAGTTATTGATTAGTAGAGGTATTGATTAGCAGTTATTGATTAGTATATGTATTGATTAGCTATTGATTAGTAGAGTTATTGATTAGTATAAGTATTGATTAATAGACTTGATTAGCTATTGATTAGTGGAGTTATTGATTAGAGGTATTGGTTAGCTATTGATTAGTAGAGGTATTGATTAGCAGTTATTGATTAGTATAGGTATTGATTAGCTATTGATTAGTAGAGTTATTGATTAGTACAGGTATTGATTAGTAAAGTTATTGATTAGTATAGGCATTGGTTAGTAGAGGTATTGATTAGCTATTGATCAGCTATGGATTAGTAGAGGTATTGATTAGTAGAATTTATGAATCAGGTATTGATTTGTAGTTATTGATTAGCTATTGATGAATAGTTATGTCTGTTACTGAGAACTACAACTCCCACTAGCTAACTAAGGCCTGTCTGTCTCTCTCCATCTCCATCTCCCTCGTCCTCCCTCCTCTCCTTCCAGCCCTGTCTAAAGGTAACAAGCCGGTGCACACCATCCTCCTCAACCCTCACGTCCATCTGATAGGTAGGAAATCAGCCATTTCTAATTATTAGAACAATAATATATGCTACTTAGCAGACGCTTTTATCAAAAGACACTTACAATAATGTGTGTATATATTTTCCATCTGGGTGGCCTTGGGAATTGAACCTACTATCCTGGTATTGCAAGCACCATGCTTTACCAACTGAACATAATGTTGATTTTTCTGGGCTATGTTTTATGAAATCTTGTTTCTGGTTGGTATTCGAATATACACTGTAAGTACATTTCAATTCAAGTCGGAAAGTAGACCATATTCAAATTTCCCATTCCAAATTGTCCTGAAGCATTGAAGTGAATATTGGAATGGGAATTCCAGTGTACTTCCTGAATTGAAACAAGATGGACGCCAACCCCCCACTGGGAACATATGTACAATGTGTTTATGATGTTGACATGAAACAAGGAAAGGTGAACTAATGAGAAGGTCTATCTAGCGGAGAACGCTGCGTGCATCGCCTACATCCGCCTGAGCCAGTACATGGACGTGGGGGGGATGCCTCGCACCATGCAGTCTGAGGAGACCCGCGTCTGGCATCGCAGAGAGGGGAAGTGGCAGAACATTCACTTCCACCGCTCCGGCTCGCCCAGCGTACCATCCCAGTAAGAAACATATATTAATCAATCAATGAAAACATACATTAATCAATCAATTAATCAGTTATAATGATTATAAATAAACCGATTTCAGAACAATCACTTCCACCAGTCTGTAGTGTCCAGGGTAGACTACCTTCCCAGTCTGTAGTGTCCAGTGTAGACTACCTCCCAGTCTCTTGTATCCAGTGTAGACTACCTTCCCAGTCTGTAATGTCCAGCGTAGACTACCTTCCCAGTCTGTAGTGTCCAGTGTAGACTACCTTCCCAGTCTGTAGTGTCCAGCGTAGACTACCTTCCCAGTCTGTAGTGTCCAGCGTAGACAATCTTCCCAGTTTGTAGTGTCCAGTGTAGACTACCTTCCCAGTCTGTAGTGTCCAGCGTAGACTACCTTCCCAGTCTGTAGTGTCCAGCGTAGACTACCTTCCCAGTCTGTAGTGTCCAGCGTAGACTACCTTCCTAGTCTGTAGTGTCCAGTGTAGACTACCTTCCCACTCTGTAGTGTCCAGTGTCGACTACCTTACCAGTCTGTAGTGTCCAGCGTAGACTACCTTCCCAGTCTGTAGTGTCCAGCGTAGACTACCTTCCTAGTCTGTAGTGTCCAGTGTAGACTACCTTCCCACTCTGTAGTGTCCAGTGTCCAGTGTAGACTACCTTCCCAGTCTGTAGTGTCCAGTGTAGACTACCTTCCCAGTCTGTAGTGTCCAGCGTAGACTATCTTCCCAGTCTGTAGTGTCCAGCGTAGACTACCTTCCTAGTCTGTAGTGTCCAGCGTAGACTACCTTCCCAGTCTGTAGTGTCCAGCGTAGACTACCTTCCCAGTCTGTAGTGTCCAGCGTAGACTACCTTCCTAGTCTGTAGTGTCCAGCGTAGACTACCTTCCCAGTCTGTAGTGTCCAGCGTCGACTACCTTCCCAGAAAATTGTCTTGTGGTGCAATAACTAATCTCCACCACAGGAGGGCGCCACGTACATGCTTACCATGCTACTGTAATGGTTACTGTACTGTTTCCTCATCCTGGTACTGGGGACATTGTAGTTGTTGCCCTAGCATTAACACACCTGATTTAACTAATCAACTCATCAAGCCTTTAATTATTTGATTCAGGTGTGTAGCGTCAGGGTAACAACTACAAAGTTCACCTCTTGGGGTTCCCAGGACCAGGATGAAAGAAACACAGGGTTAGAGTCAACTCTACCTCTCCCACTAGTCTAAAACAACCTCTACCGGCGGACCCTGACTACACGGATATCGCTCTCATTTCCTTTTCCCCTGTGTCTGTGTGTGTGTGTGTGTGTGTGTGTGTGTGTGTGTGTGTGTGTCTGTGTGTGTATTTTACAGTTAATGGAATATCAAGCTTCAGTCTAAACTCCCAAGACAGGCAACAACCAACTAGCCAACCCGTGGTCACCATTTAACCTCTGACCCCTCTGTATGGACATGACATCACACAGGAAAAGGAAATCAACCCTAAAAGGTCGTCAGTCATCCTAACCACCTAGTCTGCGTCCCTAATGGCACCCTATTCCCTACATAGGGCCCATGGGCTCTGGTCTAAAGTAGTGCACTATATAGGGAATAGGGTTTCGTTTGGGATTCAGCCCCCCCCCAGAGCGGCCTGCAGCAGACCGTGGCCGTTATCCACTGGAGCATATTACCTGACATCTGGTTTTTAAACTGTTTTTGGTGCATTTTAAATGTATAGAGATGTTTAAAAATTTACTGCTGTCACTCCTCCCATTTTGAACTTGTATTTGTACGTGTGTTTTACGTGTTGCAATACTAAATATTTAAAGATCAGAATGTTAAAAATCGAGCTTGCTTTTGTTCTGGTGAAATGTATATATATTATATATTGTGATTGTTGATTAAAAAAATTCAATAAAATAAACATTAAATTGCTATTCTTGCTACATCATAGGAGTTTTAAGAAAATTCATAAAAATTCTGTATGTAAGTTTATGTTTGAGTTGAGCTAATTGCTTATGTTTGGTTGAGCTAGTTGCTAATGTTTGGTTGAGCTAGTTGCTAATGTTTGGTTGAGCTAGGTGCTAATGTTTGGTTGAGCTAGGTGCTAATGTTTGGTTGAGCTAGGTGCTAATGTTTGGTTGAGCTAGGTGCTAATGTTTGGTTGAGCTAGGTGCTAATGTTTGGTTGAGCTAGGTGCTAATGTTTGGTTGAGCTAGGTGCTAATGTTTGGTTGAGCTAGGTGCTAATGTTTGGTTGAGCTAGGTGCTAATGTTTGGTTGAGCTAGGTGCTAATGTTTGGTTGAGCTAGGTGCTAATGTTTGGTTGAGCTAGTTGCTTATGTTTTGTTGAGCTAGGTGCTAATGTTTGGTTGAGCTAGTTGCTAATGTTTTGTTGAGCTAGTTGCTAATGTTTTGTTGAGCTAGTTGCTAATGTTTTGTTGAGCTAGGTGCTAATGTTTGGTTGAGCTCGTTGCTAATGTTTGGTTGAGCTAGGTGCTAATGTTTGGTTGAGCTAGTTGCTTATGTTTGGTTGAGCTAGGTGCTAATGTTTGGTTGAGCTAGTTGCTTATGTTTTGTTGAGCTAGGTGCTAATGTTTGGTTGAGCTAGTTGCTAATGTGTTATTGAGCTAGGTGCTAATGTTTGGTTGAGCTAGGTGCTAATGTTTGGTTGAGCTAGTTGCTTATGTTTTGTTGAGCTAGGTGCTAATGTTTGGTTGAGCTAGTTGCTAATGTGTTATTGAGCTAGGTGCTAATGTTTGGTTAAGCTAGGTGCTCATGTTTGGTTGAGCTAGGTGCTAATGTTTGGTTAAGCTCGTTGCTAATGTTTGGTTGAGCTAGGTGCTAATGTGTTATTGAGCTAGGTGCTAATGTGTTATTGAGCTAGGTGCTAATGTTTGGTTAAGCTAGGTGCTAATGTTTGGTTGAGCTAGGTGCTAATGTGTTATTGAGCTAGGTGCTAATGTGTTATTGAGCTAGGTGCTAATGTTTGGTTAAGCTAGGTGCTAATGTTTGGTTGAGCTAGGTGCTAATGTTTGGTTGAGCTAGGTGCTAATGTTTGGTTGAGCTAGGTGCTAATGTTTGGTTGAGCTAGGTGCTAATGTTTGGTTGAGCTAGGTGCTAATGTTTGGTTGAGCTAGGTGCTAATGTTTGGTTGAGCTAGGTGCTAATGTTTGGTGGAGCTAGGTGCTAATGTTTGGTTGAGCTAGGTGCTAATGTTTGGTTGAGCTAGGTGCTAATGTTTGGTTGAGCTCGTTGTTCATGTTTGAGTAATAGGGTTTGGACATTATGTACTCCTTATAGGATTGCAAAATTCCCATAGAGAAATCCTGGTTGGAAGAGTCCCAGAATCAGGAGAAAACAAGTAGGAAATCCGGAGCCCTCCAACCAGGATTCCTGGAAAACCTGGACATTTTGGGAACGTTACCAGAATTTTGCAACCCAACGCCCAACCCTGGTTACTAGTAGTTCACTATATAGGGAATAGGGCTCTGGTCACTAGTAGTTCACTATATAGGGAATAGGGCTCTGGTCACTAGTAGTGCACTATATAGGGAATAGGGCTCTGGTCACTAGTAGTTCACTATATAGGGAATAGGGCCCTGGTCACTAGTAGTTCACTATATAGGGAATAGGGCCCTGGTCACTAGTAGTTCACTATATAGGGAATAGGGCCCTGGTCACTAGTAGTTCACTATATAGGGAATAGGGCTCTGGTCACTAGTAGTTCACTATATAGGGAATAGGGCCCTGGTCACTAGTAGTTCACTATATAGGGAATAGGGCTCGGGTCTAAAGTAGTTCACTATATAGGGAATAGGGCCCTGGTCACTAGTAGTTCACTATATAGGGAATAGGGCTCTGGTCACTAGTAGTTCACTATATAGGGAATAGGGCCCTGGTCACTAGTAGTTCACTATATAGGGAATAGGGCTCTGGTCTCTAGTAGTTCACTATATAGGGAATAGGGCTCTGGTCACTAGTAGTACACTATATAGGGAATAGGGCTCTGGTCTAAAGTAGTGCACTATATAGGGAATAGGGCTCTGGTCACTAGTAGTTCACTATATAGGGAATAGGGCTCTGGTCTAAAGTAGTTCACTATATGGGGAATAGGGCTCTGGTCTAAAGTAGTGCACTATATAGGGAATAGGGCTCTGGTCACTAGTAGTTCACTATATAGGGAATAGGGCCCTGGTGATTAGTAGTTCACTATATAGGGAATAGGGCTCTGGTCTAAAGTAGTTCACTATATGGGGAATAGGGCTCTGGTCTAAAGTAGTGCACTATATAGGGAATAGGGCTCTGGTCACTAGTAGTTCACTATATAGGGAATAGGGCTCTGGTCACTAGTAGTTCACTATATAGGGAATAGGGCTCTGGTCTAAAGTAGTTCACTATATGGGGAATAGGGCTCTGGTCTAAAGTAGTGCACTATATAGGGAATAGGGCTCTGGTCACTAGTAGTTCACTATATAGGGAATAGGGCTCTGGTCACTAGTAGTTCACTATATAGGGAATAGGGCTCTGGTCACTAGTAGTGCACTATATAGGGAATAGGGCTCTGGTCACTAGTAGTTCACTATATAGGGAATAGGGCTCTGGTCTAAAGTAGTTCACTATATGGGGAATAGGGCTCTGGTCTAAAGTAGTGCACTATATAGGGAATAGGGCTCTGGTCACTAGTAGTTCACTATATAGGGAATAGGGCCCTGGTGATTAGTAGTTCACTATATAGGGAATAGGGCTCTGGTCTAAAGTAGTTCACTATATGGGGAATAGGGCTCTGGTCTAAAGTAGTGCACTATATAGGGAATAGGGCTCTGGTCACTAGTAGTTCACTATATAGGGAATAGGGCTCTGGTCACTAGTAGTTCACTATATAGGGAACAGGGCCCTGGTGATTAGTAGTTCACTATATAGGGAATAGGGCTCTGGTCTAAAGTAGTTCACTATATAGGGAATAGGGCTCTGGTCACTAGTAGTTCACTATATAGGGAATAGGGCCCTGGTCACTAGTAGTTCACTATATAGGGAATAGGGCCCTGGTCACTAGTAGTTCACTATATAGGGAATAGGGCTCTGGTCTAAAGTAGTTCACTATATAGGGAATAGGGCTCTGGTCTAAAGTAGTGCACTATATAGGGAATAGGGCTCTGGTCACTAATAGTTCACTATATAGGGAATAGGGCTCTGGTATAAAGTAATTCACTATATAGGGAATAGGGCTCTGGTATAAAGTAGTTCACTATATAGGGAATAGGGCCCTGGTCACTAGTAGTACACTATATAGGGAATAGGGCTCTGGTCTAAAGTAGTGCACTATATAGGGAATAGGGCTCTGGTCACTAGTAGTTCACTATATAGGGAATAGGGCTCTGGTCTAAAGTAGTGCACTATATAGGGAATAGGGCTCTGGTCACTAGTAGTTCACTATATAGGGAATAGGGCTCTGGTCACTAGTAGTTCACTATATAGGGAATAGGGCTCTGGTCACTAGTAGTTCACTATATAGGGAATAGGGCTCTGGTCTAAAGTAGTTCACTATATGGGGAATAGGGCTCTGGTCACTAGTAGTTCACTATATAGGGAATAGGGCCCTGGTGATTAGTAGTTCACTATATAGGGAATAGGGCTCTGGTCTAAAGTAGTTCACTATATAGGGAATAGGGCCCTGGTCTAAAGTAGTTCACTATATAGGGAATAGGGCTCTGGTCACTAGTAGTTCACTATATAGGGAATAGGGCCCTGGTCACTAGTAGTGCACTATATAGGGAATAGGGCTCTGGTCTAAAGTAGTTCACTATATAGGGAATAGGGCTCTGGTCACTAGTAGTTCACTATATAGGGAATAGGGCTCTGGTATAAAGTAGTGCACTATATAGGGAATAGGGCTCTGGTCTAAAGTAGTGCACTATATAGGGAATAGGGCTCTGGTTACTAGTAGTTCACTATATAGGGAATAGGGCTCTGGTCTAAAGTAGTGTACTATATAGGGAATAGGGCTCTGGTCTATAGTAGTTCACTATATAGGGAATAGGGCTCTGGTCTAAAGTAGTTCACTATATAGGGAATAGGGCTCTGGTCACTAGTAGTTCACTATATAGGGAATAGGGCTCTGGTATAAAGTAGTTCACTATATAGGGAATAGGGCTCTGGTCTAAAGTAGTGCACTATATAGGGAATAGGGCCCTGGTTACTAGTAGTTCACTATATAGGGAATAGGGCTCTGTTCTAAAGTAGTGCACTATATAGGGAATAGGGTGCTAGTTGGGATGCATCCAGTGAGATGTGTTTGTTTGCCTTTATAACAGAAGGCCTCATTAATCCATTATGAGAAATAAAGACCACATTGGTAGGTATGCATGGGGGGCGGGGTTATCGGGAGTATGATTATATAATGAGAATATCTTGTTTATATTTGTGAATCACTGAGATGTTTGTTCATAATGATATTGAACATCGGTCCTGTCTGTCCTTCCTGTTGTCTTCAACCAGTCCTCCAGTCTGTCCTTCCTGTTGTCTTCAACCAGTCCTCCTGTCTGTCCTTCCTGTTGTCTTCAACCAGTCCTTCCTGTTGTCTTCAACCAGTCCTCCTGTCTGTCCATCCTGTTGTCTTCAACCAGTCCTCCTGTCTGTCCTTCCTGTTGTCTTCAACCAGTCCTCCTGTCTGTCCTTCCTGTTGTCTTCAACCAGTCCTTCCTGTTGTCTTCAACCAGTCCTTCCTGTTGTCTTCAACCAGTCCTTCCTGTTGTCTTCAACCAGTCCTCCTGTCTGTCCATCCTGTTCTCTTCAACCAGTTCCATTAGCCCCGTTTATACTTGGTTCTAACATGCGTCCACATTCTGATTGTGCCCACATTTTCAGACATGCAGGTCTACACATGGTATTAAAATGTGTATCTTATTCGTCCACTGTGTTTGCATTGTGACCAGATATCCTGTTCCCTCCCTGTAGGCTATTTATTTGACAGATATTCTTTCAAAATAACATTTTATTTATTATTTTTAGGTGTACACAATAACGACGCATTGTGGTCAGATCTTCCTGGTAGTCAGGCAGGCATTGTGATCTTCCTGGTAGTCAGACAGGCATTGTGATCTTCCTGGTAGTCAGACAGGCGTTGTGATCTTCCTGGTAGTCAGACAGGCGTTGTGATCTTCCTGGTAGTCAGACAGGCGTTGTGATCTTCCTGGTAGTCAGACAGGCGTTGTGATCAGATCTTCCTGGTAGTCAGACAGGCGTTGTGATAAGTTCTTCCTGGTAGTCAGATAGGAATTGTGATCTTCCTGGTAGTCAGACAGGCATTGTGATCTTCCTGGTAGTCAGACAGGCGTTGTGATCTTCCTGGTAGTCAGACAGGCGTTGTGATCTTCCTGGTAGTCAGACAGGCGTTGTGATTTTCCTGGTAGTCAGACAGGCGTTGTGATTTTCCTGGTAGTCAGACAGGCGTTGTGATCAGATCTTCCTGGTAGTCAGACAGGCGTTGTGATCAGATCTTCCTGGTAGTCAGACAGGCGTTGTGATCAGATCTTCCTGGTAGTCAGACAGGCGTTGTGATCAGATCTTCCTGGTAGTCAGACAGGCATTGTGATCTTCCTGGTAGTCAGACAGGCGTTGTGACCTTCCTGGTAGTCAGACTGGCATTGTGGTCTTCCTGGTAGTCAGACAGGCGTTGTGATCAGATCTTCCTGGTAGTCAGACAGGCATTGTGATCTTCCTGGTAGTCAGACAGGCATTGTGATCAGATAGCTGTAAGTATAGACAGATGTGCACAGAGAAACCATTTAAAGCATCATTATCCCTCTAAAGTCATTGACAGGTGGCATCAATATGTGTCTTAAATAAAATTAAGAAATATTATTTTGAAAGAATATCTTCTGCTGTACCCAACACACACACTGACACACTGACACACACACACACACACGCACTGACACACACACACACACACTGACACACACACACGCACACTGACACACACACACACACGCACTGACACACACACACACACACTGACACACACACACACACACACACACACACACACACACACTGACACACACACACACTGACACACACACACACTGACACACACACACACACACACACTGACACACACACACACACACTGACACACACACACACACACACACTGACACACACACACACGCACTGACACACGCACACACACACACACACACACTGACACACACACACACACACACACACACACTGACACACGCACTGACACACGCACACACACACACACACACACACACACACTGACACACACACACACACACACACACACACACACACACACACACACTGACACACGCACACGCACTGACACACGCACACACACTGACACATGCATACACACTGACACACGCACAGTTGGAGAAGCGATCTGTCAGTAATCACTAGACTACAGATAGGAGGGAGGATCTGTCAGTGATCACTAGACTACAGACAGGAGGGAGGATCTGTCAGTGATCACTAGACTACAGACAGGAGGGAGGATCTGTCAGTGATCACTAGACTACAGACAGGAGGGAGGATCTGTCAGTGATCACTAGACTACAGACAGGAGGGAGGATCTGTCAGTGATCACTAGACTACAGACAGGAGGGAGGATCTGTCAGTGATCACTGGACTACAGACAGGGGGAGGGAGGATCTGTCAGTGATCACTAGACTACAGACAGGAGGAGGATCTGTCAGTGATCACTAGACTACAGACAGCAGGATCTGTCAGTAATCACTAGACTACAGACAGGAGGAGGATCTGTCAGTGATCACTAGACTACAGACAGGAGGGAGGATCTGTCAGTAATCACTAGACTACAGACAGGAGGAGGGAGGATCTGTCAGTGATCACTAGACTTCATTGACTTGTTGGAAAGGTGACATTCTATGACGGTGCCACGTTGAAAGTCACTGAGCTCTTCAGTAAGGCCATTCTACTGCCAATGTTTGTCTATAGCATGGCTGTGTGCTCGACTTTATACACCTGTCAGCAACGGGTGTGGCTGAAATTAGCCGAATCCAGTCATTTGAAGGGGTGTCCACATACTTTTGTATTATATGTTGTCGGTGACCCCTTCACCTTGAGAAACACATTGAGGTGTGCAGCATTGTAGGATCCAAATAATGGCCTACGTCCTACCACACCATCTCCAGAGATAGCTGTGCACATGGAGATGTTTCCCCCCACGTTGTCCAGGCATTTGGACGGTCGCCCGTTGTGCCGATGAGGTTCCGCCCACGGAGACCAAGTTGAAGCCCGCTTCATCAACAAAGATATTGTTGTGATGGTTCACAGCAGCATCAGGCACCATCACCCTCTAAAAAATATATTTTGGTTAGTTATTTTTTACAGTATAGTTCCAGTATGATATTGTGAAGTAGCATGTGCATTAATAGTAACAGTAATACAGTATATTAGTGCTGTACCTGAACATACTCGGCCCGCAGTTCTTTCACCCGGTCGTTGCTTCTCTCAAAAGGCACCAGGTAAATTAGCTTTATAGATACCTGGTGCCTCTTCAAAAGGCGGGGAGATTGTTGGTAAGCTGATGGATACCACATTGGCAAAAAGTGTCATCGTTCTCCTCAATGGCCTGCTATATTTAAGAGACAGCCGCATGGCATTCCTGACCCTCACCTTTTTTCCACCACTGCCCACTCCTGCTGATTGGTCAACACACGACCACGCCCACCACCGTGGGGTCTTCTGTCCATTCTGATGGTAGAACAGGAAGAGCCCCGTTGAGTGAATTGACACGCATTACAATGTAATTTACTGTAAATTGACATTACAATGTCATGTTCTGTAAATTGACACACATTACAATGTCATTTACTGTAAATTGACATCACAATGTAATGTTCTGTAAATTGACACGCATTATAATATGCCATTTACTGTAAATTGACATTACAATGTCATGTTCTGTAAATTGACACGCATTACAATGTCATTTACTGTAAATTGACATCACAATGTCATGTTCTGTAAATTGACACGCATTATAATATGCCATTTACTGTAAATTGACATTACAATGTCATGTTCTGTAAATTGACACGCATTATAATATGTCATTTACTGTAAATTGACATTACAATGTCATGTTCTGTAAATTGACACGCATTACAATGTCATTTACTGTAAATTGACATCACAATGTCATGTTCTGTAAATTGACACGCATTATAATATGTCATTTACTGTAAATTGACATCACAATGTCATGTTCTGTAAATTGACACGCATTACAATGTCATTTACTGTAAATTGACATCACAATGTCATGTTCTGTAAATTGACACGCATTATAATATGCCATTTACTGTAAATTGACATTACAATATGTGATGTTCTGTATATGTAATGGTAAAGCATAGTTCATATCCTGCAGACTTAAAGGTTTTCTTATGCGAAATGTTCTCATGATCCAAATTGACAGTTTCAGATTGGGGATGAACTAATCTGTCAGCTTCTGGCATTCTAAGGCCTCTGTTAACCACGTGGTCAACAACGATGGTTCGGACTTCATTAGAAACAACAGTTCCCTGCCGTCTGCCTCCCTCTCTCTCTCTCTCTGATGCCCACCTCTTTGATGGGGACCATGCCCACCTCTCTGATGGGGACAATGCCCACAAGCTCTTTAAATTTCTTTCTCTCCCTTGCTGTCTATCCTTGTAACGACGTAAGCTGAGAGTCGGGAAGCAAGTTCAGGGAGTGAATACATAAAATAAATAAATAAAACAAACACGTAAACACAAACACCGGCATGAAACAGAAACAATGACGACTGGGGAAGAAACCAAAGGGAGTGATATAAAAAGGGCAGGTAATCAAGGAGGTGATGGAGTCCAGGTGAGTGTCGTTATGCGCATAACGCTGGTGACAGGTGTGAGCCCTAACGAGCAGCCTGGTGACCTAGAGGCCGGAGAGGGAGCACACGTGACAGTACCCCCTCCCTGACGTGCGGATCCAGCCGCAGGACGCCGAGCAAGATGACGAACCCAGGGATCTGAAGCGGACCGGTCACCTCGGCTGAGGCACGGGAACCTGCTCACCCTGCTTCGGCATGGGAGCCTACAAACCGGCTGAGGCCTCCCAGGTAGCTCCGGCTCCAACACCTGGACCCGAAATCACCCCCAACACAAAAACAAACCAAAAAAACACTCCCTGATGCTTCCTTTTGTTGAGTCGTCAGTGTTTCTGTTCCTGTTTCACGTCGGTGCGATGTTGGTGTTTCTAGTTGTGTTCATTTATTCATTTAATGTATTCCCTCCCTGAACTTACTTCCTGACTCTCAGCGTACATCCTTACAATCCTGCTCCTTGGTGAAAGAAATTGCAAGTGTTCACACACCCCCTTTAATTTTGTATATATATATATATACTGCTCAAAAAAATAAAGGGAACACTTAAACAACACATCCTAGATCTGAATGAAAGAAATAATCTTATGAAATACTTTTTTCTTTACATAGTTGAATGTGCTGACAACAAAATCACACAAAAATAATCAATGGAAATCCAATTTATCAACCCATGGAGGTCTGGATTTGGAGTCACACTCAAAATTAAAGTGTAAAACCACACGACAGGCTGATCCAACTTTGATTTAATGTCCTTAAAACAAGTCAAAATGAGGCTCAGTAGTGTGTGTGGCCTCCACGTGCCTGTATGACCTCCCTACAACGCCTGGGCATGCTCCTGATGAGGTGGAGGATGGTCTCCTGAGGGATCTCCTCCCAGACCTGGACTAAAGCATCCGCCAACTCCTGGACAGTCTGTGGTGCAACGTGGCGTTGGTGGATGGAGCGAGACATGATGTCCCAGATGTGCTCAATTGGATTCAGGTCTGGGGAACGGGCGGGCCAGTCCATAGCATCAATGCCTTCCTCTTGCAGGAACTGCTGACACACTCCAGCCACATGAGGTCTAGCATTGTCTTGCATTAGGAGGAACCCAGGGCCAACCGCACCAGCATATGGTCTCACAAGGGGTCTGAGGATCTCATCTCGGTACCTAATGGCAGTCAGGCTACCTCTGGCGAGCACATGGAGGGCTGTGCGGCCCCCCAAAGAAATGCCACCCCACACCATGACTGACCCACCGCCAAACCGGTCATGCTGGAGGATGTTGCAGGCAGCAGAACGTTCTCCACGGCGTCTCCAGACTCTGTCACGTCTGTCACGTGCTCAGTGTGAACCTGCTTTCATCTGTGAAGAGCACAGGGCGCAGTGGCGAATTTGCCAATCTTGGTGTTCTCTGGCAAATGCCAAACGTCCTGCACGGTGTTGGGCTGTAAGCACAACCCCCACCTGTGGACGTCGGGCCCTCATACCACCCTCATGGAGTCTCTGGCAGTGCTTCTCCTGCTCCTCCTTGCACAAAGGCGGAGGTAGCGGTCCTGCTGCTGGGTTGTTGCCCTCCTACGGCCTCCTCCATGTCTCCTGATGTACTGGCCTGTCTCCTGGTAGCGCCTCCATGCTCTGGACACTACACTGACAGACACAGCAAACCTTCTTGCCACAGCTCGCATTGATGTGCCATCCTGGAATGAGCTGCACTACCTGAGCCACTTGTGTGGGTTGTAGACTCCGTCTCATGCTACCACTAGAGTGAAAGCACTGCCAGCATTCAAAAGTGACCAAAACATCAGCCAGGAAGCATAGGAACTGAGAAGTGGTCTGTGGTCCCCACCTGCAGAACCACTCCTTTATTGGGGGTGTCTTGCTAATTGCCTATAATTTCCAGCTGTTGTCTATTCCATTTGCACAACAGCATGTGAAATTTATTGTCAATCAGTGTTGCTTCCTAAGTGAACAGTTTGATTTCACAGAAGTGTGATTGACTTGGAGTTACATTGTGTTGTTTAAGTGTTCCCTTTATTTTTTTGAGCAGTGTATATATTTTAGGGGGTAGATCAGCTTTAATATAGCAGATAGAAATGTGGCTTCCATCAATGTAATTGTCTGCATAATTTCCGATCTCCCATATATATATATTTTTTTTGTTGCCTAACCCAACCACCCCTCCCCTAATTGGAGTAAACTAATGGACAACAACACTTAGGCTTCTGCTTCCAGTTCATACATACTATATATACATTTTACAGACATGTATTTTACATTAGTTATCTTTTGTTTGTTTTTAGTCCCATTCTTCAGCTCCCCTCAACCCTCCCATCTATCCCTGAAGACCAGTCCCATCCTTCAGCTCCCCTCAACCCCTCCCATCTATCTCTGAAGACCAGTCCCATCCTTCAGCTCCCCTCAACCCCTCCCATCTATCTCTGAAGACCAGTCCCATCCTTCAGCTCCCCTCAACCCCTCCCATCTATCTCTGAAGACCAGTCCCATCCTTCAGCTCCACTCAACCCCTCCCATCTATCCCTGAAGACCAGTCCCATCTTTCAGCTCCCCTCAACCCCTCCCATCTATCTCTGAATACCAGTCCCATCCTCCAGCTACCCTCAACCCCTCCCATCTATCTCTGAAGACCAGTCCCATTCTTCAGCTCCCCTCAACCCCTCCCATCTATCCCTGAAGACCAGTCCCATCCTTCAGCTCCCCTCAACCCCTCCCATCTATCTCTGAAGACCAGTCCCATCCTTCAGCTCCCCTCAACCCCTCCCATCTATCTCTGAACACCATTCAGTCCCATCCTTCAGCTCCCCTCAACCCCTCCCATCTATCTCTGAAGACCAGTCCCATCCTTCAGCTCCCCCAACCCCTCCCATCTATCTCTGAAGACCAGTCCCATCCTTCAGCTCCCCCAACCCCTCCCATCTATCTCTGAAGACCAGTCCCATCCTTCAGCTCCCCCAACCCCTCCCATCTAACTCTGAACACTATCCAGTTCATAAACTTCCAAGGAATCGGTGCATTGAAAAACTCTTCCCAACTAGTTTGCAGCTGTAAAGTTTTTGGTCATTAAAATGAAACTGGTATACTTTTGTATTTATCACACTTTTCTTTAACCAATTTTGGTCTTTAATGCCGACAGACAACTTCCTTACTTTTATGTCTCTTCCATTTTTGCAGAAATGCTGCAATTAGTTGGTTGTAATAGTGGATAGAGCAGACATTTCCATATTTGTCTGTTAGCTGAATGTGTGACATAACTCCACCAGTCCTATTTATGATATAATTTACGAAGATTATACCTTTTGAAAATGTTTTTTATTTTTTTAATTTTATCAATTAGTATATTTGAGCTTAACCATAATATTTCTTGTAATATTGGTTCTGTCTTTTCTGGTGGATTAAACTGAAATTACAAACAACTTTCTATGACTTGTTTTAAAAAGCTATTTTTGGGGGGAGGTTATTTAATTTTCAAATAACCGAAAGGGAGAAGTTGTAATCTGAAAAGGGAAAAAGGCCATTCTTGAACATGGGGTGAGTCATTCTTACTAATCTGATAGAGAACCAGTTCGAATTTAAGATTTTTTTTTTTTTATATGACTGAAGCATTTAGTGAGAGGTGTAATGCTTTAATATTTAATCATTTCTGCCCTCCGAATTCATAGTCATTATATAAATAGGCCTGTTTAATTCTGACTTGCCATTCCAAATAAAATGTCATCTTTTTTGCTCATATAATTTAAAAAACTAAGAAAATTGCGAAATCAAATTAGCAATAACGAGTAGTCATTCTGTATGGTTATCATGTATCATACATGTAATTTAGATGTTTATACTTTACAAACACACATTTTGTTTCTGTAGTTCTCAAAATCCATAGATAGTAGACAAAAATCTACAGGGTTACCAAACGGTTAAGTGGTTAACCATTAAGCGCAGTTGGTTTAAGTGATGGTCACATGTATTAAAACAAATGACAAGAGAATCATATGAAAAGTGTTGTGAAGAATTGCATTGTGAAAGGCAATGACTTTTATATGAAAGGTATTTCTAGATGAAACACTGACTTAGGTTTTGGTGAAAAAGTTACTGTGTGATTTAGTGTCTTGTACTTTAGTCAATTGAAAATGTGCTTAAAGTAATAAAAACAGCCTTTTGATGATCTGTTGTGAGTTTCATACTAAAGAGTTGTGAAATTTTACCACATGCTTGTGAAAATAGTACAAAAGCGATAAAAAAAACTAAATATACAAGCTTTTTAGGACGTGGTTTTGATGGTATTTACAGCGTTTCAAATCATATTTAAATAAAACTTTCTGAAATGTTACTGTTTCATCCATAAGTGGTGCCTGGAGAAGTAGGTATTCTCTAATTTTACAAACAACCTGTGAAGGAAAGGAGCCCGGTGTGAAAAGTTCTGTTTTCCTACAGTTCCTATAGTTTTGTGTGGGTTCTCCTACAGTTCCTATAGTTTTGTGTGGGTTCTCCTACAGTTCCTACAGCTTTGTGTTGGTTTTCCTACAGTTCCTATAGTTTTGTGTGGGTTCTCCTACAGTTCCTACAGCTTTGTGTGGGTTCTCCTACAGTTCCTACAGCTTTGTGTGGGTTCTCCTACAGTTCCTATAGTTTTGTGTGGGTTCTCCTACAGTTCCTATAGTTTTGTGTGGGTTCTCCTACAGTTCCTATAGTTTTGTGTGGGTTCTCCTACAGTTCCTATAGTTTTGTGTGGGTTCTCCTACAGTTCCTATAGTTTTGTGTGGGTTCTCCTACAGTTCCTATAGTTTTGTGTGGGTTCTCCTACAGTTCCTATAGTTTTGTGTGGGTTCTCCTACAGTTCCTATAGTTTTGTGTGGGTTCTCCTACAGTTCCTATAGTTTTGTGTGGGTTTTCCTACAGTTCCTATAGTTTTGTGTGGGTTTTCCTACAGTTCCTATAGTTTTGTGTGGGTTTTCCTACAGTTCCTATAGTTTTGTGTGGGTTTTCCTACAGTTTTGTGTGGGTTTTCCTACAGTTCATATCGTTTTGTGTGGGTTTTCCTACATATTTTGTAAAAAAAAAAGACCAAAATTGATTGATTGATCTAAGTCCTTAACAATGCTTAAACCATACAAGGATATTTTTGTGAGGCTGTAGTTGCCCTTTCATGAAATGGATGAATGAATCTCCTTGCAAGAGTTTTTGGATAACAGTGTTTCTGTAGGCGACAATGTCTGATGGCAGTGTTTCTGTAGGCTACAATGTGTGATGGCAGGCTACAGTGTGATAGCAGTGTTTCTGTAGCCTACAATGTGTGATGGCAGGCTAGGTAGTTGGTGATATTTAATTAACTTAGCTAGCTATCTACACAGTATGTAAAGTTGGCAAGATAGCTAGCTAGCTACGTTAGCAGCTCATTTGAGTTAGCCCGCACTGAAGCTAGTTAGAATTTTTTTGTTGTTGACATTTTCTAAATGGATTTACTTACTTGAATAAGTTCTCCCAACCATGTGGACGATTGAAAACAGAGCAGCAAAGTGTGTTGTCACCAGAGCGTTTTAAAGCATATTACTATTTACCTGTGAATAAATTCATGAAATGGAGAATGGATTAAACTACTTAGCCATTTAATAACCAGATCTTCATACAAATGTACTATGCTGAATTATTGACTAACAATCTAACATGCTGCTATAAACTGCCAGCACGCCCACAAGCGAGCCACTCTGGTCGGCCTAAGCGGCACGCAGCAATTTACCGCGTAATAAAGAGGACGTTTATTTTGTTCTGTATATCCATAGAGGACAAGCCCGACCTTCCTAAACGCACAACACATATAAAGCCTGAGTGTAAGATATTGAATTAATGAACCGTAATTGTTGTGCCGCGTGGTGAAACACCGCTTCCCATTCATTTACTATGGAAGGAAAGACGGATGTGAAACGGACGTGGCGTGGAAGGCGGTGAATAAGTTCAACATTTCCCATTTTGCAGCCACAAATACATACTGGAGCTGTGTTCGAATACACATACTAACATACTGTATAAGTTACTACATACTTAATGAGTATATACTATTAGTTAATTTTAGTATACTACAAACGATTATTATCCTTTCAGTTGAGCTTACTGCTTCGCCTGTCTACCGGAAGTTGATGCTGTTGCTATGCAACCTCTTGCTTGCTAGTTAGCATAACAAATTACTTGTTAGACATTTCACGACTTCGGGTGTTTTTAAATTCAATCTGGTGTGCCAGAGTGCACTCGTAAAGCGTTGTCAGATTGTCCGTTTTTAAATACAGACCGTTTTGCTCTCGGAGCACACACTTGATGCTCGGGTGGAGGAGTAGGGTTGATTTGACCGTTCTGACCTTACAACGGCAGACACGCACCCAAGCTAACGTTGGCTAGCTTGCTAGCTACTTCCAGACACAAATGAGACCACTCTGACCATTTTACTCACCCTAGCCGAGCTGGTTAGGCAGTTTTCATCGTATCCAGAGCGCTGGTGACTAACTGTGCTGCTTGCAACAATTTAATTACGTTTTTTTGCCGACGTTTACTGACACTGGCCATATTGAACGCAAATTCATTATTCTGCGCTCTGGTCTCTCAGGCGAGATGCTCTGAAATCGGAGTAGAGAGCCAGAGAGAATTTACTAAAGCACAACGACTATACCATTTAGCTAAGCTAAGAATGACAGGAATAATCAAGTCAATAAACGTTGAGTAGTTAGTTAGCAAATTGTCAGCCAACATAACGTGTAAGGTAACTTATTTGAAAAGTCATTACTTTATTACATTGCTCAACAGTTTCTTATTAACATGTGTTATAATTAGTTAAAACGATGCATTTGTCTCCGCTCTCGTTGGACTTCGGCAACATATATTCCGCCATTTTCTTCAAATCTGAAAACGATGTGAAGCCCCGCCCATTTACTGAAGATTTGCATTATGGGCCCTCTGCTTTTAAACTTAATATTTTGTTGAATTTAGTACGACATCCGGGAACTTTTGGCATACTAGCTATATCATACTATGACCAATAAGCATACTATATACTAGTATGAGTATTCGAACACAGTTTGGGAGTGAAACCATAATTCATATACACACTAGATGATTTGTAGGGGGCGCTGTATAGAAGACCCTGCGCCTCCATCTTGGAACTCCTTCACCGTTGTAAAAAATATTTTGGAAGCTATTGAAATGCATTTATTCATGTCTACATTCGTTTTAGCCACGGTTATTATATTAAAGACATCGTAATGCATACATATTATATTATGTGAGCTAAACATACAAATGAAAAAAATATTCAAAAAAAATATACCAAAACAAATGAAAAAATATATACAAAAATACTTAAATACATGTCATTTTGCCCTTGAAATATTTAATTGAAATACTGTAGAATTCCATTCATTCCTATGAAGGACTGTTCCTACTGGGGAGTGACAATATGGCCGGCTGGAGGCTTCAAATCCACTCAATAGCCAATACATGGAAAATTACAACCCAGGGTTTATATACAGCGTTGGAGATACCTGATATGTTAAAAGTTCAAATAAAAAGTACATATGGTGCTGCCGTTTTGAAACAACTGCGCCAAGAAGGTAACATTTTTGTTTTAATTTAAGATGGCAAATTGTTTTGCATGTTTTACATGAGCATACGAGCATTATTATTTCGACAAAGAACGACACAGGTTTATTTCTATGGACGTGTTATAACGACGTAACGTTGGAAACAAAAGTCTGAGCGAGGCCATGGACTGCGGACTATATTGAATCAAGATAGTTATGTAAAGTTGTGTATAAGCTGTCATATTCTTAAAGTTATGACATTAAATATAGCTTATAACTCACAAAAGCTGTAGGCATTTAACTAGTTTACATTTCAGTAAACCACTATAGAGTTTAGGCTACTATCTAATCTGCGGATGGGAAGCCAACGCCTGGTTTTAGAAATAAACAGCTATAAACTATATAGATTTCATACAATGTGAATTATTAACTACCCTTTAGTATGTGAAATAATGTAATGTTAGATCTTTGGTATCCTTTAGTCATGTATCATGTCGATTCCATGTTTTCTACATTTAGGAGGCCATATCAGAACGTCAACAACATCGTAGGATTCCTACTATTTTGTATTATTTTATTTAAATCGCTGACTTCTGTTTTTCCACAATAGGAGAACAATCTTTTTCTTTCTGTGAAATATGTTGAGCAACAGTAAACTGCCTTGGACTTTCATCCTCCGTCATCTCTGAGAAGGAGCCGATGGAAATCTCACGACAGCCTGGGGAGAGCGGATAAAATATGGAGAAAGACAGGTAAATTACTGTCATTAGGCTTATCTGTATTTTATTGGTTTATTCATAATCTCTAAGCAAATGTTGATGATATGTATCCATTTCAAGTGCAACTACCGGCTGTTGTTAATTATAAATAATAATTATAAATAATTATAAAAAAGCGGGAGGCGTTACACAGCTGGGTGTATTCACTAGGAACCGAACAAGCAAACGGGAAGGGATTTACATGACTTTGTCCAGTGAGAAACTGTCGTTTTCGTTGCAAAACGTTTTTCTACGGTGTGATCTAATTAATACACCCCTGGCAGGTACCGTTTTAGCACACCTGCTGGTGGTTACTAAAACACTGCCCTGATCAGTAGCCAGTGGCGGTTCAAGACCATTTTAACTGGGGGGGGGGGCGTAGCTTGTACTGTTAGAAGGGGCAAGTTAAATTAGAAGTTATTGTTGTCGTATCGTTTTCTTCACTGCATTGCAGGCAAAAGACCATGTTCATAATCATTAGTGTTCCGCGTTGCCACTGTTTAATAACAGATGTAAAAAAAAAAAGAACGATAGCAAAAATTAGTTATGTAAAAATGATTTCATACTCCACATTTAGGGGGGGGCACAAGGGGGTCCAAAATTGTTGTCACAGGGGCACTGCCCCCCCCCCCCCCAAAACCGCCCCTGTCAGTAGCCAAACGTTGCCTATAGAAATGCCATCAGTAGCCTAGAGTCGACGCTATTCCACATGATTATAGCGTGCTTATAACGTTGCATCTTGCTGAACGTACCCCAATAATGTTTTTTTATACACAGAAGTATAAATAGTCTACCTGGTTTATGGGTTGTAGTAGGGTCAATATACTACCAGACAGATTGGTAGTAGGTACAGTATATATCTACCTGGTTTATGGGTTGTAGTAGGGTCAATATACTACCAGACAGGTTGGTAGTAGGTACAGTATATATCTACCTGGTTTATGGATTGTAGTAGGGTCAATATACTACCAGACAGATTGGTAGTAGGTACAGTATATATCTACCTGGTTTATGGGTTGTAGTAGGGTCAATATACTACCAGACAGGTTGGTAGTAGGTACAGTATATATATCTACCTGGTTTATGGGTTGTAGTAGGGTCAATATACTACCAGACAGGTTGGTAGTAGGTACAGTATATATCTACCTGGTTTATGGGTTGTAGTAGGGTCAATATACTACCAGACAGGTTGGTAGTAGGTACAGTATATATCTACCTGGTTTATGGGTTGTAGAAGGGTCAATATACTACCAGACAGGTTGGTAGTCGGTATATATCTACCTGGTTTATGGATTGTAGTAGGGTCAATATACTACCAGACAGGTTGGTAGTAGGTATACATCTACCTGGTTTATGGGTTGTAGAAGGGTCAATATACTACCAGACAGGTTGGTAGTCGGTATATATCTACCTGGTTTATGGATTGTAGTAGGGTCAATATACTACCAGACAGGTTGGTAGTAGGTACAGTATATATATCTACCTGGTTTATGGGTTGTAGTAGGGTCAATATACTACCAGACAGGTTGGTAGTAGGTACAGTATATATCTACCTGGTTTATGGGTTGTAGTAGGGTCAATATACTACCAGACAGGTTGGTAGTAGGTACAGTATATATCTACCTGGTTTATGGGTTGTAGTAGGGTCAATATACTACCAGACAGGTTGGTAGTAGGTACAGTATATATCTACCTGGTTTATGGGTTGTAGTAAGGTCAATATACTACCAGACAGGTTGGTAGTAGGTACAGTATATATCTACCTGGTTTATGGGTTGTAGTAGGGTCACTATACTACCAGACAGGTTGGTAGTAGGTATATATCTACCTGGTTTATGGGTTGTAGTAGGGTCAATATACTACCAGACAGGTTGGTAGTAGGTACAGTATATATCTACCTGGTTTATGGGTTGTAGTAGGGTCACTATACTACCAGACAGGTTGGTAGTAGGTATATATCTACCTGGTTTATGGGTTGTAGTAGGGTCAATATACTACCAGACAGGTTGGTAGTAGGTACAGTATATATCTACCTGGTTTATGGGTTGTAGAAGGGTCAATATACTACCAGACAGGTTGGTAGTCGGTATATATCTACCTGGTTTATGGATTGTAGTAGGGTCACTATACTACCAGACAGGTTGGTAGTAGGTATATATCTACCTGGTTTATGGGTTGTAGTAGGGTCAATATACTACCAGACAGGTTGGTAGTAGGTACAGTATATATCTACCTGGTTTATGGGTTGTAGAAGGGTCAATATACTACCAGACAGGTTGGTAGTCGGTATATATCTACCTGGTTTATGGATTGTAGTAGGGTCAATATACTACCAGACAGGTTGGTAGTAGGTACAGTATATATCTACCTGGTTTATGGGTTGTAGAAGGGTCAATATACTGACAGACAGGTTGGTAGTAGGTACAGTATATATCTACCTGGTTTATGGGTTGTAGAAGGGTCAATATACTACCAGACAGGTTGGTAGTAGGTATATATCGTTGCAACACAATCTCACACTCAATTTGTGCAAATATGTACAAAAAGTATTAAAGCAGATTTTGTGCGCTTTTTGTGTGGCATCATTCATGTGAAAATACAAAAAACATGTTTTAGACTTAATTATTAGGAGAAGACACACATTTTTGTGCAACTTTATTCATAGGAAAATACATTTATTTGGGGGGAAACCTTCGGAAATATATTTTGAAAGTTATTGGAGCAATGCATTTTGGGCAATACATTATATACTGCCTTTTTTTGTGTCCCACATTTTATTTACACAAAAAGAAAAATTTGTTAACAACCCAATATTGTTATTCAACCAGGTTGTCACCGTAATATTTATAATATAAAAGTAGCCTTATGTTTATGTATTTTTATTAATGCCAATGCTGTTTTCTATGCTTGTTTTTGACTTAATACTTTGGGATACTGGTGCTATAAGCCCTGGTTAGAGTCCCTGTTGCAGCTTTCACTGTCTTCCGCTACATTGGTGGCAGAGTTGGGATCACGTCTAGCTCACGTCTAGTTATGTGATCTAGTGGTGGGAAGCATTCCTGTTTTTCAACATTGTGTTGGGTGTAATTACATTGATATATCTAGTGAACGATGGATAAACAACAATGGGCGTGACGGGATAGAAGTAGTCACTACAGGTGTGATCAAGCCTTACATCAAAGTTGCCCGAAGCTGAATGGAAAGTGCAATGACCAGTTATTCAGAAGAAAATCCTCTTGTGACGGTCTAATTTACAAACGTTAACTTACCAGCGTGGACCCAAAACAAACACATTCTGCACATTTACAAACTACCTGTTTAAAAGTGTTATTACAAACATGGTGTTCTGTTGTGACTGAAGCTTATATAGCCAATAACCTGACAGTGATCCACAATATACGATTTAAATATAATACACAGAAATGTTGTGGGATTACAGTAGATGAAGAATCAATATTTTTTTAGATTGAGTATGTATTGGTTCATTATGTTAGTATATTATGTATGTTTGTAATAGTGTTCGTATATAAATTGTATTTTAATATTTAAGGACTCTTGGAAGATTAGTCCAAATGGGGACTAAAAGAGATCCAAATCAAATCATATAGGTAGACAGATAATGTGTGTTATACAGACCAAACACAACTATCCTTTTTTTAAGGATGCAAACCAGAAATGTTAATCGCTGTTGATCCATCCTGTTGTGATCTAATGAGATGGATGTAGGATTTTCTACGGCCTAGAATCAAGGCCTTTCCTGTTGTGATCTAATGAGATGGATGATTTTCTACTAGAGGTCGACCGATTAATCGGAATGGCCGATTAATTGGGGCCGATTTCAAGTTTTCATAACGATCGGTGATCAGCATTTTTGGGCACCGATAATGGCCGATTACATTGCACTCCACGAGGAGACTGCGTGGCAGGCTGACTATCTGTTACGCGAGTGCAGCAAGGAGCCAAGGTAAGGTGCTAGCTAGCATTAAACGTATCTTAATCAATCTTAACATAATCAATAGTTAACAACACATGGTTGATGATATTACTAGTTTATCTAGCTTGTCCTGCGTTGCATATAATCGATGTGGTGCCTGTTAATTTATCATTAAATCACAGCCGACTTCGCCAAACGGGTGATTTAACAAGCGCATTCACGAAAAAAGCACTGTCGTTGCACCAATGTGTCCTAACCATAAACATCAACGCCTTTCTTAAAATCAATACACAAATATATTTTTAAACCTGCATATTTAGTTAATATTGCCTGCTAACATGAATTTCTTTTAATTAGGGAAATTGTGTCACTTCTCTTGCGTTCTGTGCAACAGAGTCAGGTTAACGTTATATGCAGCAGTGTGGGCGGCCTGGCTCGTTGCGAACTAATTTGCCAGTATTGTACGTAATTATGACATAACATTGAAGGTTGTACAATGTAACAGCAATATTTAGACTTATGGATGCCATCCGTTAGATAAAAAACGGAACGGTTCCGTATTTCACTGAAAGAATAAACGTTTTGTTTTCGAAATGATAGTTTCCAGATTTGACCATATTAATGACCTAAGGCTCATATTTCTGTGTGTTATTATATTATAATTAAGTCTATGATTTGATAGAGCAGTCTGACTGAGCGGTGGTAGGCAGCAGCAGGCTCGTAAGCATTCATTCAAATAGCACTTTACTATGTTTGCCAGCAGCTATTCGATGTGCTTCAAGCATTGCGCTGTTTATCAACTCCCGAGATTAGGCTGGCAATACTAAAGTACCTATTAGAACATCCAATAGTGAAAGGTATATAAAATACAAATGGTATAGAGAGAAATAGTCCTATAATAACTACAACCTAAAACTTCTTACCTGGGAATATTGAAGACTCATGTTAAAAGGAACCACCAGCTTTCATATGTTCTCATGTTCTGAGCAATGAACTTAAACGTTAGCTTTTTTACATGGCACATATTGCATATTACTTTCTTCTCCAACACTTTGTTTTTGGCATTATTTAAACCAAATTGAACATGTTTCATTATTTATTTGAGACTAAATTGATTTTATTGATGTACTATATTAAGTTAAGATAAAAGGGTTCATTGTTGTCACTAGATGTGTACTGGAGGTGAAGTCAGGTGCAGGAGAGCAGAGTGAAGTGAAGAGGCGCACACTTTATTCCGGTAAAATATCAAAAGCACAAACAACGTGCCCAAAACACGGAACATAGACAAGTGTCTGGCGTGTGACAGAAATACCAATAGACAAAATACACGTAACACAAACAATCCTACACAAAGACATGATGGGGAACAGAGGAATAAATACATGTAGATTGATTGGGGAATGAAAACCAGGTGTGCAGGGAACAAGACAAAACAAATGGATACATGAAAAATGGAGTGGCGATGGCTAGAAAGCCGGTGACGTCGACCGCCGAACGCCGCCCGAACAAGGAGAGGAGCCGACTTCGGCGGAAGTCGTGACAATTGTCCATTCAGTATTGTTGTAATTGTCATTATTACAAATATATATATATATATATATATATAAAAATCAGCCGATTAATCGGTATTGGCTTTTTTTGGTCCTCCAATAATCAGTATCGGCGGTGAAAAATCATAATCGGCCGACCTTTATTTTCTGCGGCCTAGAATCAAGGCCTTTCCTGTTCTGATCTAATGAGATGGATGTAGGATTTTCTACTGCCTAGAATCAAGGCCTTTCGCAGTCATGAAGGACGAAGCTACAGTAGGCCCCTCTTGGTTCTCATTGGCGAAGACTGAACTCAAGTTAGGGGTTATATGCCAGACTCTTCTATGCCACTACTCCCAACATTTTGTACCCCATAGGTTGTAAAAAAAACTTTTAAGGTGATACAACTTGTATCATTATTATAGGGCTGTGAAACCCATCGCCGAATGGCTTCAGACTGAGCATTTCTCACCATTCATTGACAGAGAGCAATTTCCGTTTTATAACAGGTAGTGTCCATTTATTTACAGTAGTGTGTTGATTAGTTATTGCTTTCTTCAGTGGAAATACTGTCACGGTTGTCGTAGAGAGGAGCGGACCAAAGTGCAGCGTGATTATCTTTCCACATATTTTATTGAACTGTGAAACTTAGCAATACATACAAATAAACTAAAGAACAAAACAACAAACCGTGATGCAGAGGTGAAACATACACTACTCAAAAACAATCTCCCACAAACCCAGGTGGGGAAAAAAACCTACTTAAGTATGATCTCCAATTAGAGACAACGAGGACCAGCTGCCTCTAATTGGAGATCATCCAAAAACAAAACCCCAACATAGAAATACAAAACTAGGACCTGACAACATAGAAATAGAAAACATAGAAGAAGAAAAACCTGTCACACCCTGACCTACTCTACTATAGAAAATAACATCTTTCTATGGTCAGGACGTGACAAATACAGAATATATATGCCAAATTAGCCAAAAGCTACATCAAGCAGAGATTTACAACTATTTAACCATGTTAATCATTACTGAAACATGCAAACTACAAACATTTAACCAGTTAAAGACAATGAATACATGACAACTAGATAAAAAATATGAATAAAAAAGTCAAGAGTTTGCAGTAACATGAGTACAAACAAAGTGAGTGTGTGTGTATATGTGTGTAAGTGTTTGTGTGTGTATGTATTATGATTATGGTGTGTATATTCCCCAATCGAATACCTTAATCGATACAACAAAACCCCTCCAGAAAAAATCTGTATTTTTTCTCCAATCTGGCAACCCTCATAAAATTTGATATAGCCTTGTATAAAATGCATTAGCAAAGAAATGATGTAATGAACACGGAAAAGTAGAGCCTTGTATTAAATGCATTATGACATTTCTTTTGTAATGTAGGTTCCACGAAATATCGAATGTGTTATGAAGAAAATTGTGTAGGCCTACTGTTGCCTCCACGATAAAATGGCCTGTCTAAGTTCAAGTGCACCACTATGCCAAAGTATGAAGTGAAAACAAGCATAGAAAACAGAATTGGCATTCATTTAAAAAAAAAACTAAGGCTATTAATATATTATAATTATTTTGGTGACAACCTGGTTGATTAACAAATATTTATATTTTATATAAATAAATGTGGGACACAAAAAAAAAGATAGAACACCATTGCTGTCACGGTCTGGGCGTAGTGGGTGCGGAGTCAGGCGCAGGAGACAGAAAGTTCAATGGAGCGCTTTATTACGCACAAAAGTAATTTGCCTAAAATATACTATCCACCACACAGAACACAGTGGAAGGATCATTAAGCCCACACAAAGAACAGGCAGGCTTACTGACTTAAATAGCCCAACTAACAAGCCTAAATGAAAACAGGTGAAACTAATTAGACAAAACAAATAGAAAAGGAAAAAGGGATCGGTGGCAGCTAGTAGGCCGGTGACGACGACCGCCGAGCGCCACCCGAACAGGGAGAGGAGTCACACTCGGTAGGAGTCGTGACAATTGCCCATCACGCATTGCTCTAATAACTTTCAAAAGATTGTTCCAAAGTTTGCCCCCCAAAAATGTATTTTTCTATGAATGAAGTCGCACAAAAATGTGTGTATTTTCCTAGGAATTTAGCCACACAAAAAAGCACAAAACTATTCTTAAATACTAGGTCTAGATTATTGATGGATCAATCAAATAGAAATATAAACATTTGTTTCTGTCCATTTAGAAATATAAAAATATTTGTTTCTGGCCATTTATAAATATCCAAATATTTATGTTTTTGTCATATATAAATATCCAAATATTTATGTTTCTGTCCATATATAAATATCCAAATATTTAGGTTTCTGTCCATTTAGAAATATCCAAATATTTAGGTTTCTGTCCATTTAGAAATATTAAAATATTCATTTTTTCTGTCCATATAGAAATATCAAATTATTTGTTTCTGGCCATTTATAAATATCCAAATATTTATGTTTCTGTCCATTTAGAAATATCCAAACAGTCAACATGAAAGATGGATAGTTATTAAATTCTGCAAATTCACACACTGACAAACCCCTCCTTGATCTTTCCACAGTGGTAAACGGCAGAGGGTGTGGTCACCGTGTCTGTCCATGAAGAGTGATTGGTCCATGGACAGGCTTGGAAAAGATGCCAGGTAAGTGAAGAACAGTTTCCACATTCCTGTAAATCTAGTAGGTTAGCCCCTGTATAATAGTCTTTAAAAACAGCTTCCACATTCCTGTAAATCTAGTAGGTTAGCCCCTCTATAATAGTGAGTCTTTAAAACAGCGTCCACATTCCTGTAAATCTTGTAGGTTAGCTCCTGTATAATAGTGAGTCTTTAAAACAGCAACCACATTTCTCTACCACATTGTGTACAGTGAGCTGACAGCCAGTCTACTGACAGAGGACCACTTCAGATGTTCAGTGTGTACAGAGGTTCTCAAAGAGCCAGTCTCCATCCCCTGTGGACACAGTTACTGCAGACAGTGCATTGAGACCCACTGGACCCAGACAGGAGACTACGACTGCCCCCAGTGCAGCAAGAGATTCAGAACACGTCCTGACCTCCTCACTAACTCAGCCTTGGAGAAGGTGATTGAGAAACTCCACCAGGCAGGGTTCAAGGTCCCTGCTCTTCCCAAGCACTGCTACGCTGGACCTGGAGATGTGGCCTGTGATCTCTGCACTGAGAAACAGCTCAAAGCTGTGAGGTCCTGTCTGACCTGCACTGCCTCGTACTGTGAGAGCCATGTCAGGCATCACTACACTGTAGCAGCTCTGCAGAGACACACCCTGGTGGAGGTGACTGGAAACCTGGAGCAGAAACTGTGCCAGCTGCACCACAGAAACCATGATGTCATAAAGAATGAGAGAGATACTGAAGAGGTGGGTGTGTCTATAGTCTGGACTAGTGTGTGTTAGATACTGAAGAGGTGGGTGTGTCTATAGTCTGGACCAGTGTGTGGTAGATAGTGAAGAGGTGGGTGTGTCTATAGTCTGGACCAGTGTGTGGTAGATAGTGAAGAGGTGGGTGTGTCTATAGTCTGGACTAGTGTGTGTTAGATACTGAAGAGGTGGGTGTGTCTATAGTCTGGACCAGTGTGTGGTAGATACTGAAGAGGTGGGTGTGTCTACAGTTTCTTCTTCCACCAGGACATTGGACAGTATATAATTTATTTTAATTTCATTTAACCTTTATTTAACCAGGAAGGGCTCATTGAGATGTAAAATCTCTTTTTCAAGAGCGTCCTGGCCAAGATAGGTTTGCGCCAAGTCATTACAAAAATTACAGACAAACAACATGAAAAACTACAAGTAATCTAGTACAAACCATAGAATTCACAAGAGTATAACAAAATCAAAAACAGCAAATTAAAAACATTGACAGGTCAGGGAATCAGACTCAAGATCATTCATCAGTGATTTAAAAATACCAATCGGGACAAGTTCTTCCAGTTTAAAAGTATTTTGTAAGGCGTTCCAAGACAATTGCGCAGAGTCCATAAAAGGCCTTTTACCAAATTCAGTTAAACATATTAAACATAGTGATGCAGTGGGTTAAAAAGTGGGATGTTTCAGTTGTGCATTTTATTCCCTTTTAGTTAAATGTGCCTTTCTGCCTGTCTTTCAGTAAGTCTTAGTTTAATATAATACTAAAGTGTTGGCTGTAATTGTCTATCAAGGAAAACACCAAAACTCAGGAGGAAGAGATTGCCTCCAGGCTGGAAGCTAGACTCCAGAGAGAGATCACGATTCTACAACATAATACAGAGGAGCTTCCTGCTGACAACTCTGAGCAGGTACCATTTATGTCAATACTTTACCTTCTGGAATACAGACAAACAGTACTGGTAGCTTAACAATACTTAACAATAATTTACCTTCTGTAATACAGTACTGGTAGCTACCTTAACAATACTTTACCTTCTAGACAGACAGTACTGGTAGCTACATTAACAATACTTTACCTTCTAGACAGACAGTACTGGTAACTACCTTAACAATACTTTACCTTCTAGACATACAGTACTGTTAGCTACCTTAACAATACTTTACCTTCTAGACAGTACTGGTAGCTACCTTAACAATACTTTACCTTCTGGAAAACAGTACTGGTAGCTACATTAACAATACTTTACCTTCTGTAATACAGTACTGGTAACTACCTTAACGATACTTTACCTTCTAGACATACAGTACTGGTAGCTACCTGAACAATACTTTACCTTCTAGACAGTACTGGTAGCTACCTTAACAATACTTTACCTTCTGTAATACAGTACTGGTAGCTACCTTAACAATACTTTACCTTCTAGACAGTACTGGTAGCTACCTTAACAATACTTTACCTTCTGGACAGACAGTACTGGTAGCTACCTTAACAATACTTTACCTTCTATACAGTACTGGTAGCTACCTTAACAATACTTTACCTTCTAGACAGACAGTACTGGTAGCTACCTTAACAATACTTTACCTTCTAGACAGACAGTACTGGTAGCTACCTTAACAATACTTTACCTTCTGGACAGACAGTACTGGTAGCTACCTTAACAATACTTTACCTTCTATACAGTACTGGTAGCTAACTTAACAATACTTTACCTTCTATACAGTACTGGTAGCTACCTTAACAATACTTTACCTTCTGGACAGACGGTACTGGTAGCTACCTTAACAATACCTTACATTCTGGACAGACAGTACTGGTAGCTACCTTAACTTCTCTAGGGTAGGGGGCAGTATTTTCACGGCCGGATGAAAAATGTACCCAAATTAAACGGCCTCCTACTCAGACTCAGAAGGTAGGATATGCATATCATTAGTAGATGTGGGTAGAAAACACTCTAAAGTTTCCAGAACTGTTTGAATGATGTCTGTGAGTATAACAGAACTCATATGGCAGGCAAAAACCTGAGAAAAATCCAACCAGGAAATGAAAATCTGGTGCCTCTAGTCCTTGCCTTTCTAACACACAGTGAGTTAGGTTCATTTTGCACTTCCTAAGGCTTCCACTAGATGTCAACAGTCTTTAGAAAGTTGTTTGAGGCTTTTGCGGTAAACACAGACCGAACAAGAAGTCTGGGAAGTTAGTGACTCAGAAAATCATATGAGTTCATTGCGCGCATTGACGTGAGAAGATACCCGTGTTCCAAAACGTTTTTCAAGACATTGCAATGGTCCGGTTGGAATATTATTGAAGTTTGAAGTTAAAATGGCCCTAAAGATTGATGCTATACAACATTTGACATGTTTGAACGAACGTAAATATAACTTTTTTTAGACTTTTCGTCGTGACATTTTCCTCGCGCTACCTACATTTTGAGTAGCTTACTGAACGCGCAAACAACATGGAGATATTTGGACATAAATTATGAACTTTATCGAACAAAACAACATTTATTGTGGACCTGGGATACCTGGAAGTGCCTTCTGATGAAGATTATTAAAGGTAAGTGAATATTTCTAATGCTATTTATGAATTTAGATGACTCCAAAATGGCGGGTATCTGTAATTGCCTTTTGTATTTTTCTGAGCGCAGTACTCAGATTATTGCAAAGTGTGCTTCCCCGTAAAGTTATTTTGGAATCTGTCAAAGTGGTTGCATTCAGGAGATGTTAATCTATAATTCTTTGAATAACAGTTTAATATTTTATCAACATTTATAATGAGTATTTTTGTAAATTGTTGTGCTGATTCACCGGAGGTTTGGGGAAATACATTTTCTGAACGTCACGCGCCAATGTAAAATGGGGGTTTTGGATATAAATATGAACTTGATAGAACAAAAAATGCATGTATTGTCTAACATAATGTCCTAGGAGTGTCATCTGATGAAGATTGGCAAAGGTTAATGCATAATTTTAGCTGGTTTTCTGCTTTTGGTGATGCCTGTTCTTGCATTGAACATGGCTTTGTGTAATTTTTTTGTCTATGTACTGTCCTAACATAATCTAACTTTATGCTTTCGCCGTAAAGTCTTTTGAAATCGGACAACGTGGTTGGATTCAGGAGAGGTTTATCTTTCAAATGGTGTAAAATAGTCGTATTTTTGAGAACTTTGAATTATGACATTTTGTGGTTTTTGAATTTGGCGCTCTTATTTTTCACTGGCTGTTGAATCGGGTGGGACGATAGCATCCCACCTGCCGAGAGAGGTTAACAATACCTTACCTTCTGGAATACAGTACTGGTAGCTACCTTAACTTCTTTGGGATAGGGGGCGGTATTTTGACGTCCGGATGAAAAGCGTGCCCAAAGTAAACTGCCTGCTACTTAGGCCCAGAAGCTAGGCTATGCATATAATTGGTAGATTTGGATAGAAAACACTCTAGTTTATAAAACTGTTAAAATAATGTCTGTGAGTATAACAGAACTGAAATACCACTGATTTCAATGCCTGGCACTTTTATAATAGGGCGAAATCGTCCCCGATTGCAGTTCCTAGGGCTTCCACTAGATGTCAACAGTCTTTAGAAAGAGTTTCAGGCTGTTTTTTGGACAAATGAGGGAGAAATTGTAGTTTTTCTAAGTGGCTCCCATTTTGGATGTAGTGTTTCCAAGCGCGTAGATTATTGACTGAAGTGCGCCAGCTAAACTGAGTTTTTATAGATATAAAGAAGGACTTTATCGAACAAAAGGAGCATTTGTAATGTAACTGGGACTTTGAGTGCCAATAGGCATATATTATATCGCTATTTCTGACTTTCGTGTCGCAACTCCCTAGTTGAAAATGATTTGTTATGCATTTGTGTGCTGGGCGCTGTCCTCAGATAATCGCATAGCTTGCTTTCGCCGTAAAGCCTTTTTGAAATCTGACACCTTGGCTGGATTAAGAACAAGTTACCCTAGTGAGGTTATGTGGGAGGCTAGCGTCCCACCTGGCCAACATCCAGTGAAATTGCAGAACGCCAAATTCAAAAAATGTAATACTCATTATAAAAATTCCTCAAACATACAAGTGTTGTACATCGGTTTAAAGATTAACTTCTTGTTAATCCAACCACGGTGTCAGATTTCAAAAAGGCTTTACGGCGAAAGCATACGATGCGATTATCTGAGAACAGCGCCCAGCAGACAAATCATTACAAACAGTAACCAGCCAAGTAGAGGAGTTACACAAGTCAGAAATAGAGATAAAATTTGTCACTTACCTTTGATGATCTTCATATGGTTGCACTCTGAAGACATTCATTTACTCAATACATTTTCATTTTGTTCGTTAAAGTCTCTATATCCAAAAACCTCCGTTTTGTTCGCATGTTTTGTTCAGTAATCCACAGGCTCAAACGCAGTCACAACAGGCAGACGAAAAGTCAAAATAGTATCCGTAAAGTTCGTAGAAACATGTCAAATGATGTTTATAATCAATACTAAGGTTGTTTTTAGCCTAAATAATCGATAATATTTCAACCGGACAGTAACGTCATCAATATAAAAGCTAATCAGGAAAGGTGCGCTCTCGGTCTCACGCATGAATAATCTCTAGGCTACTGTAGTGTCCACTCATTCAGACTGGTCTTACTCTCTCATTTTTCAGAATACAAGCCTGAAACAATTTATAAAGACGGTTGACATCTAGTGGAAGGCATAGGAAGTGCAATTTGAGTCCTAAGTCAATGGACACTGTAAAGGCATTCAATAGAAAACTACAACAAAAACATCCTACTTCCTGGATGGATTTTTCTCAGGTTTTCGCCTGCCATATCAGTGCTGTTATGCTCACAGACATTATTTTAACAGTTTTGGAAACTTTAGAGTGTTTTCTATCCAAGTCTATCAATTATATGCATATTCTAGCTTCTGGGCCTGAGTAACAGGCAGTTTACTTTGGGCATGCTTTTCATCCGGATGTCAAAATACTGCCCCCTACCCCAAAGAAGTTAAGCTTTATTTTGATGTATTGCACTTGTGATTTCATGAAAGTTTAATATTTATAGTAATTTAATTCGAATTTGGCGCTCTGCCATTTCACCGGATGTTGGCCAGGTGGGACGCTACTGTCCCACGTATCCATAAGAAGTTATTAACAGATGAAACGAATAACTTGGATAGATTTGTATATTTATTTATTTCAGCATCTCAACTTAAAAACTATTGTTGTGCCTGTTGTAACAGGTTGCACCACTACTTTGATACACTTTCCTTTTACCTTTCCTGTCAAAGTTGAACTATCTCTGTCTGTTCTTATCAGTTTAATATCAGTTCAGTAAAATACAGAAAAGTGTTATCTCCCACTATCCTTTGTTACTTAACCTCAAGTGATGACATGTGTTCCTCAGAACGTCAAGACCACTACCATTGAGCTGAACAATCCTGCCAAGCATTTCTGCAGAGGCCTGACTGAAGGTGAGTTACATTACTGCTGCTGAATGATTATCTTTAATGACCTGTACCACAACATGTTATCATGTGTTTTCTGTGATTGTCAGATTGGACATCAGACAGTGTTGTGGTGGCTGCCCTCGGTCGTCCTTTAGACCTGTATCACAACATGTTATCATGTGTTTTCTGTGATTGTCAGACTGGACATCAGACAGTGTTGTGGTGGCTGCCCTCGGTCGTCCCTTAGATCTTGGGATGTTGTATGACTGCCGCAGTGACTCATTTTGTTCAGGTACCGTATGCTTTTCCAGTTTAAAGACTTCAAAGTATTGAGGATGTCGTTATTGTTTTGTCAGGTATGTGTAGAGTGCATAGTTTAAAGACAGCTGTTATATCTAATGTTTAAAAGCATGGCCTGCGTCAGAGCTGGGCTAGCAATGGTATCCATTTTGTTGAGTGCTGGACTTTATAGTTTGTCTTGTGAATAGTTCTTATTGTGAAATATGTATTATGATATATTGTGAAGTTCGGCAGTGAATGTAATATTGTTTTATCTCCTTAGATGTCAGTCTTTGGGATAACAGTACAATAGCCTTCATGCGTCAGTCTCTACCTCGGCCTCTCACAGAGGTGAAGTGTATTGAAGGAGACTCCCTTCAGGACAGATTCAGGGCTCTGGATGTGACCACTCCTCTCAGAGCCAGTGTCCTGTCTGGACTGGTGGAGGTTGGTGGTGCTGCTGGATACCTGAACCATCCTGGTCAGTCCACATTGCAGGACCGGGTCACTCTACAGTACAGAACAACTACCAGACTGGACATGCTCAGTCACAGGGTGCTTCAGGAGGAGACAGACAGAACACAACGAAAGGCAACTCATGTGGTCATGGCTGTTCTCTATGGAGCTCAAGCATTCTTTATCTTTGACAGCAAACACATCAACAGACAAAGGAATGCAAGACGAGAGAAAACCGAGATGCTAGATGTGATTAAGAAGATGCTCAATACCATCAATTCAGAAGATATATTCTCAAGTTTGACAGACTCAGAGAAAGTAAACAGTTTGTTGTATCAATGCACCTTGCACAGTGACGTAAACCCGACAACCACAATGGATTATAACACAGCAGTGGAGGTGTACCAGTCCCTGCCAAAGCGTCTGGGGCAGCGAGGAGAGAAAGCAGTGCCTGTTCGTGTCTGGCTGCACCCTCTGAAGAATCTGGACCATGCAGCGGCTTGTGTTGCGTTTCAGATCAGTGAAGACCTGCTCCTCAGAGCTGAGAAAGTTCTGGAACACCTGAGACAGGTCACAATGAGGTGCCAGGAAATTATGTCAGACCCCACCAATGCCTATGTGATGAAATGTTTCCCTTATGCGAAGGACAAACTGACACAGTTTTCACAGTCACTGTCAGAGTATCAGGCAGAGTTTCAGAAAGCACTGGCCAAAGCCACAGAGTTCATTAGAGAAAATGGTGAATCAGGTTTGTTGTGGTTGAGAGAGATTCTGAAGAAACATGATCAGTCACCATTCACTTCTCAGGCTTTAGATCACTGGCTTCACTATAAGGAAGCTGAAGTGAATGCTGTTAACATCTGCAAAACCAAGAACCTCCCCATAGTGAAATCTGAGAAGGAGCTGGAGACAGTCTTTCTAGATTCACAGACAGACAGGGTACTGTGTTTCACTCTGACCTCCCTAGAGGATGAAGATTCATTCCTCTCCACCATGGAGCAGCACAAACCCTCTGTACAAGAGAACACCATGAACCAAACTGATCTCACTGGACAGCAGGAGACACAGCAACCATTCAAACCTCCAGATTTAACTCTGAAAATACAGTCAGACCTCAGCTTGTTCACCAAATCCTATGAAGACAGAAGAGATGGAGAGAACATCAAGTTCATTGCAGCAGTTATACCAGATATCAGTGTTCCTGGATCCTCCGTTCGTCTGTATCAACAAGGCAGTCTCATCACCACCAACTTCCTGCTGGGATTAAAACCTGATCCAGTCCAGGTAGCAGAGATAAAACAGAGCTGTGTCCTCCTGAAGTTTCCACAGTCAACCATCAGAAGACCTGAGAGATACAGAGTAGAGTACAGAGTCATGACTACTGGTCTTATCAAGGTTATCAAACTGCCATGGAATGTGGTAGTGACCCTGGCTCCTGCAGAAACCTGTGTAGTGCCAGGTTTGAAACCATTCACACTGTACCAGATCAGGTACTCTGTTATAGAAAACTCTGGTATGAGTGACTTCAGCAAGGTCATTGAGGTCAAGACCCTGAGATCCCCACCTGAACATCTGTATGTGAGCCGGCTGCTGAACAAAACAATGGAAACCATCAAAGTGACTTGGTTCCAGCCTGAGTCTGAAGATGGTGCCTCTGTACTCCACTACAAAGTGGACTATAAAGAGGCAGGGCTGGAGGGCTGGTCTACCATGGTAACAGAGGGACCTGAATGTAAATGCATCATATCTCTGAACCTCAGTACCTGCTACAGAGTCAGAGTGTCAGCTGTCTATGGAGAAGGAGACACCAGTGAAACCACCAGAGAGACAGATGTCCCAGTCAATGGTGAGCTACATCAAGCCAATCTAACTTGATATGCATGTGAATACTATTTTATAGCCCACCCAATCTACCTACCTCATCCCCATATTGTTTTTATTTTATTTGCTGCTCTTTTGCACACCAGTATCACTACTTGCACATCATCTGCTCATCTATCACTCCAGTGTTAATCTGCTAAATTGTAATTACTTCGCTACTATGGCGTATTTATTGCCTTACCTCCTCATGCCATTTGCACACACTGTATATAGACTTTATTTTATTTTGTGTTATTGACTGTATGCTTCTTTATTCCATGTGTAACACTGTGTTGTTGTTTGTGTCGCACTGCTTTGCTTTATCTTGGCCAGGTCGCAGTTGTAAATGAGAACTTGTTCTCAACTAGCTACCTGGTTAAATAAAGGTGAAATATTTTTTTATTTTATTTTTAAACTTGAGACATCGTTCTGGCTGAAACTAAATGAAAATAATGAGCATCTGTGTATATATATATATATATATATAGTATATATTGTATATAAATATAGTATATATATTTGTCACGACTCCCACCGAAGTTGGCCCTTCTCCTCGTTCGGGCGGCGTTCGGCGTCACCGGCTTACTAGTTGCTACCGATCGATGTTTCACTGTTCGTTTGGTTTTGTCTTTATTACCTGTTTTGAGTTTCCCTAATTATGTTCATTATTTAAACCTCTGCATTTCCTGTTTGTCTTGTCGGTGATTGTTTGTCCGTTTAGTGTAGTTGGAGGTGTTTGCTCCAGACTATGTAGTTTTAAGAGAAGATGGATTGAATAATTTTAGTAAATACGTTTTGTTTACCTTCATCCCTGTGTCCTGCGCCTGACTCCTCCACTTCTCTAAGAAGATCCGTTACAATATTAGTATATATATATATATAGTGGCAAAACTCTTCAAAGTTAAGAGCGTTTGTCACAAATTAAGTGGGAAACTGTCACCAAAGTCAGCCCAGAATGAAAGTTCTTTCGAACATGACAGTACCTGTATGTTTGTTTCGCTGTCCTGGTCCACCCAGGCCGCAGGTAAGGTCAAGGATAGCAGGGTTCGGTACACAAATCTGGTTCTCGGTAGGTCCAGGTCTAAACGCCATCAGGTAAGTCCAAAACAGTCCAGCTCGTACACGGTAAATCCAGCCAATGTAGATTGTCTCTTTCTCTATGGTTCATAGATCCTTCCCGCCCTCTCTCTCTCTTCCTGGTTTTTCTTGACCTTTTATCTGTGGGTCGGCTCCACCTTCTGAGGGTTCCCCTTGCTTCTGGGAATTGTAGTTTTGGCAGTCGGCCATTTTGTGATCTGTAGTTCTGATCGGGGTGGCCATTTTAGTGATCGGGCAGAGCCCGTTTATAAATTCTGCCCTCACATATCTGCCATTTATCACTCAACCCCCTTCTTTGCCACAATATATATATATATATATATATATATATATATATATATATATATATATATTGGACATAGTAGATCAATAATCAACTGTGTTTTTTTTCTATTTGTGTCATGACTTGACTTTAACAGTAATCTGAAGATTTATATAATTACCTAAATATGTCTAATCGTGACCCGACTAAATTAATCATGTAACAATTAACTCATTAGGATCTGGGGCACCACGAGAGCGGTTCTTTAACCTCTCTGGGCTAGGTGGGACGTCCCACCTTAGTCAACAGCCAGTGGAATCCCGTGGCGCGATATTCAAATACCTTAGAAATGCTATTACTTCAATTTCTCAAACATATGACTATTTTACACCATTTTAAAGACAAGACTCGTTAATCTAACCACACTGTCCGATTTCAAAAAGGCTTTACAACGAAAGCAAAACATTAGATTATGTCAGCATAGTACCCAGCCAGAAATAATCAGACACCCATTTTTCAAGCTAGCATATAATGTCACAAAAACCAAAACCACAGCTAAATGCAGCACTAACCTTTGATGATCTTCATCAGATGACACTCCTAGGACATTATGTTATACAATACATGCATGTTTTGTTCAATAAAGTTCATATTTGTATCAAAAACCAGCTTTTTACATTAGCATGTGACTAGCATGTGACTAGCATTCCCACCGAACACTTCCGGTGAATTTACTAAATTACTCACGATAAAATTTCACAAAAAACATGAATTATTTTAAGAATTATAGATACAGAACTCCTTTATGCAATCGCTATGTCCGTTTTTAAAATAGCTTTTCAGTGAAAGCACATTTTGCAATATTCTGAGTAGATAGCCCGGCCATCACGGGCTTTCGTTGTAAAGCCTTTTTGAAATCGGACAGTGTGGTTAGCTTAACGAGAGTCTTGTCTTTAAAATGCTGTAAAATAGTCATATGTTTGAGAAATTGAAGTAATAGCATTTCTAAGGTATCTGAAGTCAACTTATTAATGATAACATCATATCATTATTCTGAGCAGTCGTAACCTCCTTGCATCTGGAAAAATCACAGCCTTACTTATGATTCAGTACTACAAAAATTGGTTTCATTATTTATTAACTAGCTAATTAATTGGTAACACAGGATAAACATACACACCAAATACGTTATAAACAGGTCCCTAGCGGACTGACCACTATATGGCTACTTGTTACAAAAGACATGAAGAGGGCGAGAGTGAAAGAGACAGACACTTAACGTTGGTACATTTACAGTGGCTTGTGAAATTATTCATCCACCTTGGCATTTTTCCTATTTTGTTGCCTTACAACCTGGAATTAAAATGTATTTTTTGTGGCATTTGTTTCATTTGATTTACACAACATGCCTACCATGTTCAAGATGCCAAAAAAATTGGGGGGGTGAAACAAACAAGAAATAAGACAAAAAAAACTGAAAACTTGAGCGTGCATAACTATTCACCCCCCAAAGTCAATAATTTGTAGAGACACCTTTTTGCAGCAATTACAGCTGCAACTCTCTTGGGGTATGTTTCTATAAGCTTGGCACAAATAGCCACTGGGATTTTTGCCCATTGTTCAAGGCAAAACTGCTCCAGCTCCTTCAAGTTGGATGGTTCTGCTGGTGTACAGCAATCTTTAAGTCATACCACAGATTCTCAATTGGATTGAGGTCTGGGCTTTGACTAGGCCATTCCAAAACATTTAAATATTTCCCTTAAACCACTCAAGTGTTGCTTTAGCAGTATGCTTAGGGTCATTGTCCTGCTGGAAGGTGAACCTCTGTCCCAATCTCAAATCTCTGGAAGACTGAAACAGGTTTCCCTCAATAACTTCTCTGTATTTAGCACCATCCATCATTCCTTCCATTCTGACCAGTATCCCAGTCCCTGCCAATGAAAAACGTCCCCAAGGCATGATGTTGCCACCACCATGCTTCGCTGTGGGGATGGTATTCTCGGGGTGGTGAGAGGTGTTGGATTTGCGCCAGACATAGCGTTTTCCTTGATGGCCAAAAAGCTCAATTTTAGTCTCATCTGACCTTCTTCCATATGTTTGGGGAGTCTCCCACATGCCTTTTGGCAAACACCAAACTTGTTTGCTTTGTTTTTTTTAAGCAATGCCTTTTTTTTCTGGCCACACATCCGTAAAGCCCAGCTCTGTGAAGTGTATGGCTTAAAGTGGTCCTATGGACAGATACTCCAATCTCCGCTGTGTAGCTTTGCAGCTCCTTCAGGGTTATCTTTGGCCTCTTTGTTGCCTCTCTGATTAATGCCCTCCTTGGCTGGTTCGTGAGTTTTGGTGGGCGGCCCTCACTTGGCAGGTTTGTTGAGGTGCCATATTCTTTCCATGTTTTTCTAATGGATTTAATGGTGCTCCGTGGGATGTTCAAAGTTTCTGATATTTTTTTATAACTCAACCCTGATCTGTATTTCTCCACAACTTTGTCCCTGACCTGTTTGGAGAGCTCCTTGGTATTCATGATGCCGCTTGCTTGGTGGTGCGCCTTGCTTATGTCACGATCGTCGTAATGAGCGGACCATTATGTTGAGTTCCACATAATTTGAATATAAAGTGAAACTTAAGCAAAGATACCACAAATAAAGAATAAACGAACCGTGATGACAAATGCAGTGCTAACAGGCAACAAAAACATAAACAATATCCCATAACCCACAGGTGGAAAAAAATGCTACTTAAGTATGATCCCCAATTAGAGACAACGATAACCAGCTGCCTCTAATTGGGAATCATACAAATCACCAACATAGAAAATGAACCTAGAACCCCACATAGAAAATATAAACTAGAACAACCCCCCAGTCACGCCCTGACCTACTCTACCATAGAAAATAAAAGCTTTCTATGGTCAGGATGTGACAGCTTAGTGGTGTTGCAGACTCTGGGGCCTTTCAGAACAGGTGTATATGTATATATATACTGAGATCATGTGACAGATCATGTGACACTTAGATTGTACACAGGTGGACTTTATTTAACTATTTATGTGACTTCTGAAGGTAATTGGTTGCACCAGATATTATTTAGGGGCTTCATAGCAAAGGGGGTGAATACATATGCACACACCACTTTTCCGTAAAACATTTTTAATTTCACTTTACCAATTTGTACTATTTTGTGTATGTCCATTGCATGAAATTCAAATAAAAATACATTTAAATTACAGGTTGTAATGCAACAAAATAGGAAAAATGCCAAGGGGGGTGAATACTTTTGCAAGGCACTGTAGAAACTACTCTCACAGCAATCATATACTTTGCACACAAACCGCCGCCCGCTTGGAGTAAGAAATCATGATTGTATTAATGATGAAAATGCCTGGCTCGCTGTGTATCTCTTTGAACTGGGCTGCCTTGGAAAGAGGGTTGGGCCTTTTCGCAGTGGCGTGATGAGGGTAGCATAATACGATGGTTTGAAGATAGGCTAGCCAGCCGTATCGATGGTTCCCCAGTGGGGTGATGAGGGTAGCATAATTCTATGGTTTGAGCAGTAGTAGAATGGTCCCACTTAAATTCACTTTGGAAGATACTTTACTTAGGACAGCTAATCATACGTACCAGTGATTGTCCGGGAGCTGAGTTTTTATCGTATCTACCTCGTTGAGATTCAGAGTTCAAACCACTGTAAACATAAATGCTGCAGCTCTACGTCTCTCTGGTCTGATGTGTTCATTCTTAACCCATCATTTTATACAGTTTGTTCAGAAGGGAGGTTCCGTCAGGCTGACACGCTCTCTGACCTCACTCAGGGGCGTGACTCGTCACTGTGAAAAGTTGATGTAAAACAATTGTCTCTTATGGTTCGTAAAATCACATCCTCCTCTTAACAAAAACACTTTAATAATTCTTCATATAACATGCACAACGCATCGGATTGAAACTTCATCCACGTAGTGTATATACTTTCCAAGTTACAGTATTTCCTTCATAACCTTTTTAATGACATCACAAAATAACAAACAAAATGACGTCAGTGTTCTATAGATCTCCTGTGACCATACCCCACGTTCTATGACATCAGTGTTCTATAGTAGTTCTATATGTTAGAAATATTGTTCAAGTAGTTGTTTTTTTGGTCTGGTTGAAGTTATTCACCTGATCTATTTGGATTCTCATGGATAGCCATGACAACTGCTTGATTAGCATATCGTTACCGTTGTTACATAGGGACATGCATATCATTGATATAACATGTCTATCATTAGTTTGTTCATTGTTCATTGCATCGAACCTTGCCAAAATTGTGTTACATTGTAACGGCTGTCTGAGGAGTGAGTAGACCAAGGCGCAGCGGAGTTAGTGTTCATCATAGATTTTTAATGGACGAAAGAACACTATACAAAAAAACAAGAAAACCGACAGCCAAACAGTACTGTCAGGTGCAATCACGAAACAGAATACAATTACCCACAAAACCCCAATGGAAAAACAGGCACTTATGTGTGACTCCCAATCAGCAACAACCAACTACAGCTGTGCCTGATTGGAAGCCACATGGCCAAAATCAATGAAACAAACAACATAGAAAATGAACATAGAACGCCCACCCAATGTAACACCCTGGCCTAACCAAAATAAAGACCAAAAACCCCTCTCTATGGCCAGGGTGTTACATACATAGGGATTTTAATCTACAATTTACTTTGCAGTCTGGTCCATAGACCTCTCAGAGAGAAAGGCCTCCCTCCTCCTAGAAGTGCTGAAACTCCAACCAGAGAAGAAACCAGTAGAGCTGAAGGGCTGGTCAGATGAAGAGAGTGAAGTGAGGAGTTTCCTTCAGTGTCTGTCCTTCATCTCACAGCTGAGGTGAGTTGGTTTTCATAGTAATGTTTTCTCATTATTATGATGTAACAATACAATTAATATCTACATGTTTCAACATGTTAATTTTGTTCCTTGTTTATCCTCAGTTCAGTATCAGCTAATATCAGAGTTTTGTTATTTACTAGTTTAAATAGATGTTGTACACATAATACAGTGTCAGATTGTCTGGATCAGTTTTTACTGTCCTTGTTGCAGTTTCTGTCTATGGTGGCCTGATCCCTCAAAGCAGATCACGTTCCTGGTGAATCTCCTGTCTCAAGCAGCAGAGTGGGAGGAGCAGACAGGAGAGAAGACACTGAAGCTGGTATCATCAGTGTGTACTTACAGCGCTTTCCCCTTCTGTGACTGGGTTTATGATGATGATGGTGATGTGATTAAGGAAAATCAGTGTCATTTCCTGTTGGATCTTTACTCACATGTGAAGGACTATGAGACTCAAACAGGCAGGAGTGTCCTTCCAGCATTACAGCCAGTTTACCAGTCAGTTCCTGCAGTCTGGTCCATAGACCTCTCAGAGAGAAAGGCCTCCCTCCTCCTAGACGTGCTGAAACTCCAACCAGAGAAGAAACCAGTAGAGCTGAAGGGCTGGTCAGATGAAGAGAGTGAAGTGAGGGGTTTCCTTCAGTGTCTGCCCTACATCTCACAGCTGAGGTGAGTCTGAACATGTGTGGTGGTTAGTGATTATGTGATGCTAGTGGTTGTTATCTTGTAGAAACATTTAACATATCTAAATTCAAGTGTTGGTGAATCTGGTAACATTTATCAGACTATTTCCTGACATCACATATATTGCATTACTAATTGTCACACACAGATCATGTGAATGTCTCTAAAATGTAATAATTCTACATATAACCGAAGCACATTATGTAAATGTATAACTACTTCATATATCTTTAACTATGACTGGTTTCATGTGTTCATCCATGTCTGAATCAGCTGTTACTGTCCTTGTTGCAGTTTCTATCCATGGAGGTCTGATCCCTCAAAGCAGATCAAGTTCCTGGTGGATCTCCTGTCTCAAGCAGCAGAGTGGGAGGGGCAGACAGGAGAGAAGACACTGAAGCTGGTATCATCAGTGTGGACTTACAGCACCTTTCCTTATCGCTATGGAAACAATTCTAAACAGAGTGATTTCCTACTGGATCTGTACTCACATGTGAAGGACTATGAGACTCAAACAGGCAGGAGTGTCCTTCCAGCGTTACAGCCAGTTTACCAGTCAGCTCATACAGTCTGGTCCATAGACCTGTCAGAGAGAAAGGCCTCCCTCCTCCTAGAAGTGCTGAAACTCCAACCAGAGAAGAAACCAGTAGAGCTGAGGGGCTGGTCAGATGAAGAGAGTGACGTGAGGAGTTTCCTTCAGTGTCTGCCCTACATCTCACAGCTGAGGTGAGTTGGATCAGTACAGTTCAGCGATTGTAGTTGTCTGTCATTGTATTTCCCTTTAGAGAGGAAGTTTGTAGCTCACTGCAGTAACTTAATATACTAAACATTCACTACCGTTCAAAAGTTTGGGGTCACTTAGAAATGTTCTTGTTTTCGAAAGAAAGCAAATTGATCAGAAATACAGTGTAGACATTGGTAATGTTGTAAATGGCTATTGTAGCCATGGAATATCTACGTTCAGAGGCCCAATATCAACAACCATCACTCCTGTGTTCCAAGGGCACGTTGTGTTAGCTAATCCAAGTTTATCATTTTAAAAGGCTAATTGATCATTAGAAAACCCTTTTACAATTATGTTAGCACACCTGAAAACTGTTGTTCGGATTAAAGAAGTAATAAAACTGGCCTTTAGACTAGTTGAGTATCTGGAGCATCAGCATTTGTGGGTTCGATTACAGGATCAAAATGGCCAGAAACAAAGAACTTTCTTTTGAAACTCGTCAGTCTATTCTTGTTCTGAGAAATTAAGGCTTTTCCATGCGAGAAATTGCCAATAAAATGAAGATCTTGTACAACGCTGTGTACTACTCCCTTCACATACCCGCACAAACTGGCTCTAACCAGAATAGAAAGAGGAGTGGGAGGCCCCAGTGCACAACTGAGCAAGAGGACAAGTCCATTAAAGTGTCTAGTTTGAGAAACAGACACCTCACAAGTCCTCAACTGGCAGCTTCATTAAATTGTACCCGCAACACACCAGTCTCAATGTCAACAGTGAAAAGGAGACTCCAGGATGCTGGCCTTCTAGGCAGAGTTGCAAAGAAAAAGCCATGTCTCAGACTGGCCAATAAAAAGAAAAGATTAAGATGGGCAAAAGAACACAGACACTGGACAGAGGAAGATTGTAAAAAAGTGTTATGGACAGATGAATCTAAGTTTGAGGTGTTCGGGTAACAAAAAAATCAAATCAAATCAAATGTTATTTGTCACATACACATGGTTAGCAGATGTTAATGCGAGTGTAGCGAAATGCTTGTGCTTCTAGTTCCGACCATGCAGTAATATCTAACAAGTAATCTAACCTAACAATTTCACAACATCTATTTTATACTGTACACACAAGTGTAAAGGAATAATTACGAATATCTACATAAAAATAAATGAATTAGTGATGGCCGAACGGCATAGGCAAGATGCAGTAGATGGTGTAGAGTACAGTATATACATACAGTATGAGATGAGTAATGTAGGGTATGTAAACATTATACACTGCTCAAAAAAATAAAGGGAACACTTAAACAACACAATGTAACTCCAAGTCAATCACACTTCTGTGAAATCAAACTGTCCACTTAGGAAGCAACACTGATTGACAATAAATTTCACATGCTGTTGTGCAAATGGAATAGACAACAGGTGGAAATTATAGGCAATTAGCAAGACACGCCCAATAAAGGAGTGGTTCTGCAGGTGGGGACCACAGACCACTTCTCAGTTCCTATGCTTCCTGGCTGATGTTTTGGTCACTTTTGAATTCTAGCAGTGCTTTCACTCTAGTGGTAGCATGAGACGGAGTCTACAACCCACACAAGTGGCTCAGGTAGTGCAGCTCATTCAGGATGGCACATCAATGTGGCAAGAAGGTTTGCTGTGTCTGTCAGCGTAGTGTCCAGAGCATGGAGGCGCTACCAGGAGACAGGCCAGTACATCAGGAGACGTGGAGGAGGCCGTAGGAGGGCAACAACCCAGCAGCAGGACCGCTACCTCCGCCTTTGTGCAAGGAGGAGCAGAAGGAGCACTGCCAGAGCCCTGCAAAATGACCTCCAGCAGGCCACAAATGTGCATGTGTCTGCTCAAACGGTCAGAAACAGACTCCATGAGGGTGGTATGAGGGCCCGACGTCCACAGGTGGGGGTTGTGCTTACAGCCCAACACCGTGCAGGACGTTTGGCATTTGCCAGAGAACACCAAGATTGGCAAATTCGCCACTGGCTCCCTGTGCTCTTCACAGATGAAAGCAGGTTCACACTGAGCACGTGACAGACGTGACAGTCTGGAGACGCCGTGGAGAATGTTCTGCTGCCTGCAACATCCTCCAGCATGACCGGTTTGGCGGTGGGTCAGTCATGGTGTGGGGTGGCATTTCTTTGGGGGGCCGCACAGCCCTCCATGTGCTCGCCAGAGGTAGCCTGACTGCCATTAGGTACCGAGATGAGATCCTCAGACCCCTTGTGAGACCATATGCAGGTGCGGTTGGCTCTGGTTTCCTCCTAATGCAAGACAATGCTAGACCTCATGTGGCTGGAGTGTGTCAGCAGTTCCTGCAAGAGGAAGGCATTGATGCTCTGGACTGTCCCGCCCGTTCCCCAGACCTGAATCCAATTGAGCACATCTGGGACATCATGTCTCGCTCCATCCACCAACGCCACGTTGCACCACAGACTGTCCAGGAGTTGGCGGATGCTTTAGTCCAGGTCTGGGAGGAGATCCCTCAGGAGACCATCCGCCACCTCATCAGGAGCATGCCCAGGCGTTGTAGGGAGGTCATACAGGCACGTGGAGGCCACACACACTACTGAGCCTCATTTTGACTTGTTTTAAGGACATTACATCAAAGTTGGATCAGCCTGTAGTGTGGTTTTCCACTTTAATTTTGAGTGTGACTCCAAATCCAGACCTCCATGGGTTGATAAATTGGATTTCCATTGATTATTTTTGTGGGATTTTGTTGTCAGCACATTCAGCTATGTAAAGAAAAAAGTATTTAATACGATTATTTCTTTCATTCAGATCTAGGATGTGTTGTTTAAGTGTTCCCATAATTTTTTTGAGCAGTATATAAAGTGGCTTTGTTTAAAGTGCCTAGTAATACATTTTTTACATCCATTTTTCCATTATTAACGTGGCTAGAGTTGAGTCAGTATGTTGGCAGCAGCCACTCCATGATAGTGATGGCTGTTTAACAGTCTGATGGCCTTGAGATGGAAGCTGTTTTTCAGTTTCTCGGTCCCCGCTTTGATGCACCTGTACTGACCTCGCTTCCTGGATGATAGCGGGGTGAACAGGCAGTGGCTCGGGTGGTTGTTGTCCTTGATGATCTTTTTGGCCTTCCTGTGACATCGGGTGGTGTGGGTGTCCTGGAGGGCAGGTAGTTTGCCCCCGGTGATGCGTTGTGCAGACCTCACTACCCTCTGGAGAGCCTTACGGTTATGGGTGGAGATGCTGCCGTACCAGGCGGTGATACAGCCCGACAGGATGTTCTCCATTGTGCATCTGTAAAATTTTGTGAGGGTTTTTGGTGACAAGCCGAATTTCTTCAGCCTCCTGAGGTTGAAGAGACGATGCTTCTCCTTCTTCACCACGCTGTCTGTGTGGGTGGACCATTTCAGTTTGCTGAGGAACTTAAAACGTTCCACCCTCTCCACTACGGTCCCGTCAATGTAGATAGGGGGCTGCTCCCTCTGCTGTTTCCTGAAGACCACGATCACCACGATCATCTCCGTTGTTTTGGCCCTCACCAAACTCAGATTTACTATAAGAAAAATTGGATTACCTTTGCTGTTCTTTGTCAGAATGCACTCCCAGGACTTCTACTTCAGCAACAAATGTTGTTTTGGTTCCAAATAATCCATAGTTATATTCAAATAGCTCCGTTTTGTTCGTGCATTCAGGTCAGTATCCGAAAGGTGACGCGCGAGCGCATATCGTGACAAACAATTTCAAAATATTCCATTACCGTACTTCGAAGCATGTCAAATGGCCGGATGAAAAAGGTACCCAATTTAAACTGGTTACTACTCTTGCACAGGAAATAGAATATGCATATTATTAGTAGGTTTGGATAGAAAACACTCTGAAGTTTCTAAAACTGTTTGAATGGTGTCTGTGAGTATAACAGAACTCATATGGAAGGCAAAAACCTGAGAAAATTTCAACCAGGAAGTGTAAGGTCTGAGAATTGTAGTTCTACTTTTCTATCCCTAGAGAAACTACAAATACTTAGGGGTCACGTTGCACTTCCTAAGGCTTCCATTGGCTGTCAAATGCCCTCCGAAAGTTCTTTCATATATATCCATTAACCAGGCAGAATATAGGAGCTCAGTTACTGAGTGGACTGCCTGGAGACAAAGGATTTGGATATGCATGGTCATGCGAGCGCGCCTTTCCTTATTTTTCTTCTGAAATGAATACGCTATTGTCCGGTTGGAATATTATCGCATTTCTACGAGAAAAATACCATAAAGATTGATTTTAAACAGTGTTTAACATGCTTCTAAGTACTGTAATGGAACATTTTGACTTTTTATGTCTCAAATTACGCTCGCGCGTTATGCATTTGGATAGTGACCTGAACGCACGAACAAAACGGAGGTATTTGGACGTAAATATGTATTATTTGGAACAAAAACAACATTTCTTGTGGAAGTAGCAGTCCTGGGAGTGCATTCTGACGAAGATCAGCAAAGGTAATACAATATTTCTAACACTAATTCTGAGTTTAGGTTCCCCGAACTTGGCGGGTGTCTGAAAAATTTGCCGTGATGGCTGAGCTATGTACTCAGAATATTGAAAAATGTGCTTTCTCCGTAAAGCTATTTTAAAATCTGACACAGCGGTTGCATAAAGGATTAGTCTATCTATAATTCTTAAAATTATTGTTATGTATTTTGTTAACGTTTATGATGAGTATTTTTGTAAATTGATGTGCTCATTCACCGGTAGTTCTGGAGGCTAAACATTTTCTGAACGTCACGCGCCAATGTAAAATGCTGTTTTTGGATATAAATATGAACTTTATCGAACAAAACATACATGTATTGTGTAACATGATGTCCTAGGAGTGTCATCTGATAAAGATCGTCAAAGGTTAGTGCATAATTTTAGCTGAATTTATAGTTTTTGTGACCTCTCCTGCTTGGAAAATGGCTGTGTGGTTTTAATTGTGTTTTCACTCTCCTAACATAATCTAATGTTTTTCTTTCGCTGTAAAGCCTTTTTGAAATCGGACAATGTGTTTACATTAAGAAGTGTACCTTTAAAATGGTGTAAAATAGTCGTATGTTTGAGAAATTAAAATTATTAGATTTTTGCTATTTTGAATTTCGCGCCACGCTATCTTGTCAAGCAATCATGTTAATGAAATCCTATCTCGAAAGGGTCCCCAACAGGTTAACAAACAGATCACTGACCATTTCGAATCCCACCGTACCTTCTCCACTATACAATCTGGTTTCAGAGCTGGTCATGGGTGCACCTCAGCCACGCTCAAGGTCCTAAACGATATCGTAACCGCCATCGATAAGAAACAGTACTGTGCAGCCGTATTCATTGACCTGGCCAAGGATTTAGACTCTGTCAATCACCACATCCTCATCGGCAGACTCAACAGCCTTGGTTTCTCAAATGACTGCCTCGCCTGGTTCACCAACTACTTCTCAGATAGGGTTCAGTGTGTCAAATCGAGGGCCTGTTGTCTGGAACTCTGGCAGTCTCTATGGGTGTGCCACAGGGTTCAATTCTTGGGCCGACTCTCTTCTCTGTATACATCAATGATGTCGCTCTTGCTGCTGGTGAGTCTCTGATCCACCTCTACGCAGACGACACCATTCTGTATACTTCTGGCCCTTCTTTGGACACCCTCCAGACGACCCTCCAGACGAGCTTCAATGCCATACAACACTCCTTCCGTGGCCTCCAACTGCTCTTAAATACAAGTAAAACTAAATGCATGCTCTTCAACCGATCGAAGCCTGCACCTGCCCGCCCGTCCAGCATCACTACTCTGGACGGTTCTGACTTAGAATATGTGGACAACTACAAATACCTAGGTGTATGGTTAGACTGTAAACTCTCCTTCCAGACTCACATAAACATCTCCAATCCAAAATTAAATCTAGAATTGGCTTCCTATTTCGCAACAAAGCATCCTTCACTCATGCTGCCAAACATACCCTCGTAAAACTGACCATCTTACCGATCCTCGACTTTGGCGATGTCATTTACAAAATAGCCTCCAACACCCTACTCAACAAATTGGATGCAGTCTATCACAGTGCCATCCGTTTTGTCACCAAAGCCTCATGTACTACCCACCACTGTGACCTGTACGCTCTCATTGGCTGGCCCTCGCTTCATACTTGTTGCCAAACCCACTGGCTCCAGGTCATCTACAAGACACTGCTAGGTAAAGTCCTGCCTTATCTCTGCTCGCTGGTCACCATAGCTGCACCCACCCGTAGCACGCGTTCCAGCGGGTATATCTCACTTGTCACCCCCAAAGCCAATTCCTCCTTTGGCCGCCTCTCCTTCCAGTTCTCTGCTGCCAATGACTGGAAAGAACTGCAAAAATCTCTGAAACTGGAAACACTTATCTCCCTCACTAGCTTTAAGCACCAGCTGTCAGAGCAGCTCACAGATCACTGCACCTGTACATAGCCCATCTATAATTTAGCCTAAACAACTACCTCTTCCCCTACTGTATTTATTTATTTATTTATTTATTTATTTTGCTCCTTTGCACCCCAGTATTTCTACTTTGCACACTCATCTACTGTCAAATCTACCATTCCAGTGTTTTAATTGCTATATTGTATTTACTTCGCCACCATGGCTTATTTATTTCCTTTACCTCCCTTATCTCACCTCATTTGCTCACATTGTATATAGACTTATTTTTCTACTGTATTATTGACTCTGTTTGTTTTACTCCATGTGTAACTCTGGTGTTGTTGTATGTTGTCGAACTGCTTTGCTTTATCTTGGCCAGGTCGCAGTTGTAAATGAGAACTTGTTCTCAGCTTGCCTACCTGGTTAAATAAAGGTGAAATAAAAATAAATAAATAAAACTTTTCCTGACACCACACTCCGAGGGCCCTCACCTCCTCCCTGTAGGCCGTCTCGTCGTTGTTGGTCATTTTTACATAGTTGACAATGAAGAACATTCGTGAGACTCAGAAAAAATGAAAAGATGCTGGAGGAGTGCTTGATGCCATCTGTCAAGCATGGTGGGGGCAATGTGATGGTCTGGGGGTGCTTTGGTGGTGGTAAAGTGGGGGATTTGTACAGGGTAAAAGGGATCTTGAAGAAGGAAGGCTGTCACTCCATTTTGCAACGCCATGCCAATTTCCTCCTACAACAGGACAATGACCCAAAGCACAGCTCCAAACTATGCAATAACTATTTAGGGAAGAAGCAGTCAGCTGGTATTCTATCTATAATGGAGTGGCCAGCACAGTCACCAGATCTCAACCCTATTGAGCTGTTGTGGGAGCAGCTTGACCGTATGGTACGTAAGAAGTGCCCATCAAACCAATCCAACTTGTGGTAGGTGCTTCAGGAAGCATGGGGTGAAATCTCTTCAGATTACCTCAACAAGTTAACAACTAAAATGCCAAAGGTCTGCAAGGCTGTAATTGCTGCAAATGTTATTTGATTAAAGGAATGTTTGAAGGACACAATTATTATTTCAATTAAAAATCAATATTCATAACCTTGTCAACATCTTGACTATATTTCCTATTCATTTTGCAACTCATTTCATGTATGTTTTCATGGAAAACAAGGACATTTCTAAGTGACCCCAAACCTCTGAACGGTAGTGTACACATAGTGTTTAAAAAGATGCAATCTTACTTTGTGGTCAGGATTATAAGGAGCAATTTAAGTGGATGATGAGTTTAGAAAGATAGTCATTGTATTTTACCCACCATAATGTGACCATCAGAAATGCATATCACATCTCTCACATATTCATCTATTTGTTGTTAAACAGTTCTTGCAGTTTTACTCCACCACAGGATCAGAGACGGTCCCCTGAAGAGAGGAGAAAGAGAGAGAAGACATTCCTACTGAATCTGTGTCTTCAAGCAGCTCTCCATGAGAGAGGAACCATACAAACAATTGTAGAGAAAGTGTTGTCACTGTCTAAAGTATATCACAATCAGAATTGGGATTTCCTGCTGGATCTGAGCTCATATGTGGTGGACTATGAGACTCAAACAGGCAGGAGTGTCCTTCCAGCATTACAACCAGTTTACCAGTCAGCTCCTGCAGTCTGGTCCATAGACCTCTCAGAGAGAAAGGCCTCCCTCCTCCTAGAAGTGCTGAAACTCCAACCAGAGAAGAAACCAGTAGAGCTGAAGGGCTGGTCAGATGAAGAGAGTGAACTAAGGAGTTTCCTTCAGTGTCTGCCCTACATCTCACAGCTGAGGTGAGTGAGTTTATCCAACAAGAGTCCATATGTCATTGAACTGGTGTAGATTGTATTTATGTTTTACACTGTCTTTATCTTTTTAATACATGCACATATGAAGATGCTTTAGAAACTCTAATTCAGTAGGAATTTAAATTGAACAAAATTCTAATTCATAGTTGTATTGTTTTAATAGATGGAGTCATAAGGTGCTATTAGTTTTCAGTTCCCCTACCCTGTTATTCATATCAGCCCTCATCACTCACCTGTATGTCATCTGTGTTTTAAACTGTTTGTTCAGATTTCTTCCACTGATGGACAATATAGAGAGGAGAAAGAGAGAGAAGACATTCCTATTGAATCTGTTTCTTCAAACAATTCTCCATGCTAGAGGATCCATACATACAATTATAGATAAAGTGTTGTCACTGTCTGAAGTATATGACTATGAGAAATGGGATTTCCTGCTGGATCTGTACTCACATGTGAAGGACTATGAGACTCAAACAGGCAGGAGTGTCCTTCCAGCATTACAGCCAGTTTACCAGTCAGCTCCTGCAGTCTGGTCCATAGACCTCTCAGAGAGAAAGGCCTCCCTCCTCCTAGAAATGCTTAAAATCCAACCAGAGAAGAAACCAGTAGAGCTGAAGGGCTGGTCAGATGAAGAGAGTGAAGTGAGGAGTTTCCTTCAGTGTCTGCCCTACATCTCACAGCTGAGGTGAGTTGGTTTTCATAGTAATGTTTTCTCATTATTATGATGTAACAATACTCTATTAATATCTACATGTTTCAACATGTTAAGTTTGTTTCTTGTTTATCCTCAGTTCAGTATCAGCTAATATCAGAGCTTTGTTATTTACTAGTTTAAATAGATGCTGTACACATCACACAGTGTCATATTGTCTCAATCAGGTGTTACTTGTTAAGTTCATGTTTTAAGTTGGGAAAATGTCACAAGTGGATCCTGCAGTCTTCTATTGGCTTGATCAAGACTCCAATGTGACTGGAGTACTTGCCTGTCATGTTGGTGACTTTATCTGGGGTGGCTCACAGACCTTTGCTGCAACGGTGATTCCACACCTCAAAGCTTTTTTCCAGGTTGGCCGTGAGGAGCATGATCATTTTTGTTATGTTGGCATAGAGTTTATTACAGTTGATGGGAACAATACTGATGCAACAGGAGAGATATATCAAGAATCTTCAACCCATTCACATGGATTCTTCAAGAGTCGTACAAAGGAATTCCCCTCTATGTGGAATTGAAGCTGATCAATTGAGGTCAAAGAGAGGACACATTTTATGGGTTGCTAGACAGAGTAGACCTGATGTAATGTTTGATGGTTGCAACGTGGCATCTAACACAAAACACGCCACTACAAACCGTTCATGAGGCAAACAAAGTTGTTTGTAAACTGAAATCACAACAAGTGACTTTAAAGTTTCAGCATGTTGGAAAAGATGACTCTCTGAAACTAGTTGTCTTCAGTGATGCTTTGCTAGGGAACCTTACAGATGGAGGCACACAAGGTGGACATCTAATCGTGTTAATGGGTGAAGGAGGAACATTCTCACCTATCTGTTGGCAGTCAAAAAGGATCAGAAGGGTTGTCCGAAGCACGCCTGCTGGAGAAACACTTGCTCTTGTGGATGGAATTGACAATGCGATCTTTCTTGCAACTCTGTTCTCAGAGCTTACCGCTGGTGAGACAAAACGGCACATTCTACCTGTAGTTTGTGTCACTGACAACTACTCATTAGTTGATGCTATGAAGTCAACCAAGTCTGTCACAGAAAAAATACTTCGTCTTGAGATTAGCAGCATCAAGGAACTTATTCAAGCACAGAGAATCCAGCGGATTCTGTGGTCGACCACAAAGGAACAGCTTGCTGACTGTCTGACTCAAAAAGGAGCATCCGGTCTTGTGCTCCTACAGGCTCTCAGTAATGGAAAGTGGCAGCTTGAGTAATACAAATAAAAACTGTCACACAACCCATTTGTAATGGGGAACTTGAATAATACTTGGGCACTTAATTATGTTGTTGATGTTTAATTTGTCTTTAAAGAAAAAAGGGAGATTATTAAATTCATGTTTGAAGTATCCCTATATTTCTGTTATTACGGGGCTATCACTCAGTCAAGAGTGCGCCTGCGCAGGTAGTCTGTTTGTTGATGGACCTAGCCTAGAGTGGAATGGCTGCCTTGTAGTGTGTTCATACGGTATAGTAAACTTTGTTCAACTGGAACCTTGTCGTTGTGTCTCATTTCGAGTTAACATTACTGTCCTTGTTGCAGTTTCTATCCATGGTGGCCTGATCCCTCAAAGCAGATCAAGTTCCTGGTGGATCTCCTGTGTCAGGCAGCAGAGTGGGAGGAGCAGACAGGAGAGAAGACACTGAAGCTGGTATCATCAGTGTGTACTTACAGCACTTTCCCCTTCTGTGAAGATGTTGTTGATGATGGTGATGTGATTAAGGAAAATCAGTGTCATTTCCTGCTGGATCTGTACTCACATGTGAAGGACTATGAGACTCAAACAGGCAGGAGTGTCCTTCCAGCATTACAGCCAGTTTACCAGTCAGCTCCTGCAGTCTGGTCCATCGACCTCTCAGAGAGAAAGGCCTCCCTCCTCCTAGAAGTGCTGAAACTCCAACCAGAGAAGAAACCAGTAGTCCTGAAGGGCTGGTTAGATGAAGAGAGTGAAGTGAGGGGTTTCCTTAAGTGTCTGTCCTACATCTCACAGCTGAGGTGAGTGAGTTTATCCAACAAGAGTCCATATATCATTGAAATGGTGTAGATAGTATTTATGTTTTACACTGTCTTTATCTTTTTAATAAATGCACATATGAAGATGCTGTAGAAACTCTAATTCAGTAGTAATTTAAGTTGAACGACATTCTAATTCATAGTTGTATTGTTTTAATAGATGGAGTCATAAGGTGCTATTAGTTTTCAGTTCCCCCACCCTGTTATTCATATCAGCCCTCATCACTCTCCTGTATATCATCTGTGTTTTAAACTGTTTGTTCAGATTTCTTCCACTGAAGGATAATATAGAGAGGAGAAAGAGAAAGAAGACATTCCTACTGAATCTGTGTCTTCAAGCAGCTCTCCATGAGAGAGGAACCATACAAACAACTGTAGAGAAAGTGATGTCACTGTCTAAAGTATGTCACAATCAGAAATGTGATTTCCTGCTGGATCTGAGCTCACATGTGAAGGACTATGAGACTCAAACAGGCAGGAGTGTCCTTTCAGCATTACAGCCAGTTTACCAGTCAGCCAGTCCTGCAGTGTGGTCCATAGACCTCTCAAAGAGAAAGGCCTCCCTCTTCCTAGAAGTGCTGAAACTCCAACCAGAGAAGAGACCAGTAGAGCTGAAGGGCTGGTCAGATGAAGAGAGTGAAGTGAGGAGTTTCCTTCAGTGTCTGCCCCACATCTCACAGCTGAGGTGAGTTGGATCAGTACAGTTCAGGGATTGTAGTTGTCTGTCCCTGTATTTCCCTTTGGAGAGGAAGTTTGTAGCTTCCTGCAGTAACTTAATAAACTAAACATAAATCTACTGTTTGGAAACTATTCAAAACATCAAAATCTCATAATTCAAATTTCTCAAACATACAACTGTTTTACACCATTTTAAAGATACACTTCTTGTTAATCCAACCACATTGTCCGATTTCAAAAAGGCTTTACGGCGAAAGCATACCATTAGATTATGTTAGGACTGCACCTAAACAAGAAAAACCACACAGCCATTTTCCAAGCAAGAGGCGTCACAAAAACCAGAAATACAGCAAAAATTAATCACTAACCTTTGATGATCTTCATCAGATGGCACTCATAGGACTTCATGTTTCACAATACATGTATGTTTTGCTCGATAAAGTTCATATTTATATCCAAAAAGCCCATTTTACATTGGCATGTAATGTTTAGAAATGTTTTGCCTGCCAAACCCTCTGGTGAATGAGCACATCAATTTACAGAAATACTCATCATAAACGTTTACAAAATATACAACAATTATTCAAAGAATTATAGATACACTACTCCTTGATGTAACCGCTGTGTCAGATTTCAAAATAAATTTACGGAGAAAGCACATTGTTCAATATTCTGAGTACAGAGCTCAGCCATCAATGCAAGCTATACAGTTACCCGCCAAGTCATGGCATCAACAAAACTCTAAAATAGTGTTATAAATCTTTCCTTACCTTTGCTGATCTTCGGCGGAATGCACTCCCAGGACTCCCACAAGAAATGTTCTTTTCTTCGATAAAGTCCATCATTTATTTCCAAAAACCTCTGTTTTGTTCGCGCGTCCAGATCACTAGTCCAAAAGGCACAATGCCGAGCGCAAACCATAGACGAAAAGTCAAAAACATCCATCACCGTTCGTTGAAACATGTCAAACGATGTTTGCAATCAATCCTTAATGTCTTTTTAACATAAATCTTTGATAATACTCCAACCGGACAATAGCGTATTCATTACAGAGGAAAACGAAGAAAGGTGCGCCCTGTGTAACCGCGCATGAACCTGCTCAATAACCTCAGCTAGTCCACTGGTTGACCCGGCTGTGATTCTCTCAAAATTCACCCTAGAAGCCTGAAACAACGTTCTAAAGACTGTTGACATCTAGTGGAAGCCTTAGGAAGTGCAAAATGACCCCACAGACACTGTTGTTTGGAAAGGCAATAAGTTGACAAACTACAAGCCTCAGATTTCCAACTTCCTGGTTGGATCTTTCTCAGGTTTTTGCCTGCCATATGAGTTCTGTTATACTCACAGACATCATTCAAACAGTTATAGAGACTTCAGAGTGTTTTCTATCTAAATCTACTAATAATATGCATATCTTAGCTTCTGGGCCAGAGTAGCAGGCAGTTTACTCTGGTCACCTTTTTCATCCAAGCTACTCAATAGTGCCCCCATGTCCCAAAGAAGTTAAGGAACAATTGAAGTGGATGATGAGTTAGAAAGATAGTCATTGTATTTTACCCATCATAATGTTGTAACAACTGTCGAAGGAAGAGAGTGGACCAAGGTGCAGCGGAGTTAGTGTTCATCATATTTAATACAAACAACGTGAACACTATACACAAAACAAGAAAACTGACAGCCAAAACAGTCCTGTCAGGTGAAACACACTAACAGAAACAATTACCCACAAAACCCAAAGGAAAAACATGCTCCTTATGTGTGACTCCCAATCAGCAACAACGAGCTTCAGCTGTGCCTGATTGGGAGCCACACACGGCCCAAAACAAAGAAATACAAAAACATAGAAAAAGGAATATAGAACGCCCACCCAATGTAACACCCTGGCCTAACCAAAATAAAGAACAAAAAACCCCTCTCTATGGCCAGGGCGTTACAGTACCCCCCCAAGGTGCGGACTCCGGTCGCAAAACCTGACACTGAAGGGGAGGGTCCGGGTGGGCCTTCTTACGGCGGCGGCTCAGGTGCGGGACGTGGCCTCTGCCCCACCCTTGGGCTCGCCCTCTTAAGTGGCGCACCTGGCCGCGCCGAAGGTCTGGTGGGCGACCCTGACTTCGCCCGGCTGGCGGGCGGCGATGGCAGATCCGGACAGGCGGGCCACTCTGACTGATCCGGACAGGCGGGCCACTCTGGCTGATCCGGGCAGACGGGCCACTCTGGCTGATCCGGGCAGACGGGCCACTCTGGCTGATCCGGGCAGACGGGCCACTCCCTCTGGCTGATCCGGGCAGACGGGCCACTCCCTCTGGCTGATCCGGGCAGACGGGCCACTCCCTCTGGCTGATCCGGGCAGACGGGCCACTCCCTCTGGCTGATCCGGGCAGACGGGCCACTCCCTCTGGCTGATCCGGGCAGACGGGCCACTCCCTCTGGCTGATCCGGGCAGACGGGCCACTCCCTCTGGCTGATCCGGGCAGACGGGCCACTCCCTCTGGCTGATCCGGGCAGACGGGCCACTCCCTCTGGCTGATCCGGGCAGACGGGCCACTCCCTCTGGCTGATCCGGGCAGACGGGCCACTCCCTCTGGCTGATCCGGGCAGACGGGCCACTCCCTCTGGCTGATCCGGGCAGACGGGCCACTCCCTCTGGCTGATCCGGGCAGACGGGCCACTCCACTCTGGCAGCTCCGGGCAGACGGGCCACCCCCTCTGGCAGCTCCGGGCAGACGGGCCACCCCCTCTGGCAGCTCCGGGCAGACGGGCCACCCCCTCTGGCAGCTCCGGGCAGACGGGCCACCCCCTCTGGCAGCTCCGGGCAGACGGGCCACCCACTCTGGCAGCTCCGGGCAGACGGGCCACCCACTCTGGCAGCTCCGGGCAGACGGGCCACCCACTCTGGCAGCTCCGGGCAGACGGGCCACCCACTCTGGCAGCTCCGGGCAGACGGGCCACCCACTCTGGCAGCTCCGGGCAGACGGGCCACCCACTCTGGCAGCTCCGGGCAGACGGGCCACCCACTCTGGCAGCTCCGGGCAGACGGGCCACCCACTCTGGCAGCTCCGGGCAGACGGGCCACCCACTCTGGCAGCTCCGGGCTGGCGGGCCGCTCTGGCGGCTCCTGACTGGCGGGCGGCTCTGGCGGCTCCTGACTGGCGGGCGGCTCTGACGGCTCCGGACTGGCGGGCGGCTCTGGCGGCTCCGGACTGGCGAGACCCACCTAGTCCTGGGAGCAGGCACAGGACAGACCAGGATGGGGAGACCCACTGGAGGCCTGGTCCGAGGAGGAGGCACAGCTTTAACCAGGATGGGGAGACCCACTGGAGGCCTGGTCCGTGGAGCAGGCACAGGACAGACCAGGATGGGGAGACCCACTGGAGGCCTTGTCCGAGGAGGAGGCACAAGCTTAACCAGGATGGGGAGACCCACTGGAGACCTGGTCCGTGGAGGTCTAGAGCGCACGGCCTGCACAACCCGTCCTGGCTCGATGGCCAACCTCCCCCGGCAGATGTTAGGAGCTGGGATGTAGCGCACCGGGCTCTCCACGCGTACTGGGGACACCGTGCGCTTTACCGCATAACATGGTGTCTGACCAGTACTGCGCTGCCTCCTGTAAGCACGGGGAGCTTGCTCAGGTCTCCAACCTGACTCTGCCACACTCCCCGTGTGCCCCCCCAAAAAAATGTTTTGGGGCTGCCTCTCGGGCTTCCTTCCCAGCCGTGTTCCGTCATACCGTTGCCGTTGGTCCTTCCTTCCTGCTGCCTCCACTCTTCTGAGTGCCTCTACCTGCTCCCATGGGAGGCGATCCCTTCCGACCAGGATCTCCTCCCAAGTGTAGGATCCCTTGCCTTCCAGGATGTCCTCCCATGTCCAGTCTTTTCTCTCCCTGGTCCAGGACTCTTGCTCAACCTGGCGCTGCTCCTTCCTCCGCTGCTTGGTCCTTGTTTGGTGGGTAATTCTGTAACAACTGTCGATGAAGAGAATGGACCAAGGTGCAGCGGAGTTAGTGTTCATCATATTTAATACAAACAACATGAACACTATACACAAAACAAGAAAACTGACAGCCAAAACAGTCCTGTCAGCTGAAACACACTAACAGAAACAATTACCCACAAAACCCAAAGGAAAAACATGCTCCTTATGTGTGACTCCCAATCAGCAACAACGAGCTTCAGCTGTGCCTGATTGGGAGCCACACATGGCCCAAAACAAAGAAATACAAAAACATAGAAAAAGGAACATAGAACGCCCACCCAATGTAACACCCTGGCCTAACCAAAATAAGGAACAAAAAACCCCTCTCTATGGCCAGGGCGTTACAAATGTGACCATCAGAAATGCGTATCATATCTCTCACATATTCATGTATTTGTTGTTAAACTGTTCTTACAGTTTTTCTCCACCATATGATCAGAGAAGATCCCTTGAAGAGAGGAGAAAGAGAGAGAAGACATTCCTACTGAATCTGTGTCTTCAAGCAGCTCTTCATGAGAGAGGAACCATACAAACAACTGTAGAGAAAGTGCCACTGTCTGAAATATATCACAATCAGAAATGTGATTTCCTGCTGGATCTGTACTCGTATGTGAAGGACTATGAGACTCAAACAGGCAGGAGTGTCCTTCCAGCATTACAGCCAGTTTACCTGTCAGCCAGTCCTGCAGTCTGGTCCATAGACCTCTCAGAGAGAAAGGCCTCCCTCCTCCTAGAAGTGCTGAAACTCAAACCAGAGAAGGAACCAGTAGAGGTGTGTGGCTGGTCAGGTGAAGAGAGTGAAGTGAGGAGTTTCCTTCAGTGTCTGCCCAACATCTCACAGCTGAGGTGAGTCTGAACATGTGTGGTGGTTAGTGATTATGTGGTGCTAGTAATTATTGTCTTGTAGAAACCTGGTAACATTTAAACTCAGATTTCCTAAAATAACATATGTTGCCCAGATATTGTGAATGTTTTTAAAGTTATGAATTTATATAAAACAAAAGCACATTATGTAAATATACAACTACTTCATATATCTTTATCTATGACTGGTTTCATGTGTTCATCCATGTCTGAATCAGCTGTTACTGTCCTTGTTGCAGTTTCTATCCATGGTGGCCTGTTCCCTCAAAGCAGATCAAGTTCCTGGTGGATCTCCTGTCTCAAGCAGCAGAGAGGGAGGAGCAGACAGGAGAGAAGACACTGATGCTGGTGTCATCAGTGTGTACTTACAGCGCTTTCCCCTTCTGTGACTGGCATGATGAGAATAAGGAAGATCAATGTGATTTCCTGCTGGATCTGTTCTCACATATGAAGGAATATCAGACTCAAACAGACAGGAACGTCCTTCTAGCATTACAGCCAGTTTACCAGTCGGCTCCTGCAGTCTGGTACATAGACCTCTCAGCGAGAAAGGCCTCCCTCTTCCTAGAAGTGCTGAAACTCCAACCAGAGAAGAAACCAGTAGAGCTGAAGGGCTGGTCAGATGAAGAGAGTGAAGTGAGGAGTTTCCTTCAGTGTCTGTCCTACATCTCACAGCTGAGGTGAGTCTGAACATGTGTGGTGGTTAGTGATTATGTGATGCTAGTGGTTATTGTCTTGTAGAAATATTTGATATATAGAGCTTCAAGTGTTGGTAAATCTGGTAACTTTTAAATTCACATTTCCTGAAATAACAAATGTTGCGTTAGTAAATGTGCCCCAGATATTGTGAATGTTTTTAAGGCTATACTCATATGCACTACATTTTGGAACATCTTATTCCAAAATCATGAGCATTAGAATGGAGTCCCCCCTTTGCTGCTATAACAGCCTCCACTCTTCTGGGAAGGCTTTCCACTAGGTGTTGGAACATTGCTGAGGGGACTTGCTTCCTTTCAGCCACAAGAGCGTTAGTGAGGTCAGGTACTGGTGTTGGGCGATTAGGCCCGGCTCACAGTCGGCGTTCCAATTCATCCCAAAGATGCTCAATGGGGTTGAGGTTTAGGGTTCTGTTTAAGCCAGTCAAGTTCTTCCACACCGATCTCAACAAACCATTTCTGTATGGGCCTCACTTTTTCCAAAGGGGCATTGTCATGCTGAAACAGGAAAGGGCCTTCCCCAAACTGTTGTCACAAAATTGAAAGCACAGAATCATATAGAATGTCATTGTATGCTGTAGCGTTAAGATTTCCCTTCACTGGAACTAAGAGTCCTAGACCTACCATGAAAAACAGCCCCAGACCATTATTCCTCCTCCACCAAACTTTACAGTTGGCACTATGCGTTGGGGCAGGTAGCGTACGAATTTTGCTATCTCAATGGTTGAACTCAACTATCACTTCAGCTTTAAGTAATTCCCAGAGGTTCTAATGCTCTGGTTAGTAAAGAGTTATTCAAAGACCCAGTCTGCAATAGATCAGTCCTTTATTCAAAGAGCTCTCTGAAAACCATACAATGCACATAGCATTTTATACCTCACATTTGGTTATAATATACACTTTATAAATGCCCCTCCTCTTCTCTAACTCTGTCACAATGTTCTACTTTGATAGCTCCTTCTGTTTAACCGGGTTGCTCTATTTTCATGTCTGCAACTGACAAGTCTAGCTCAAAACAGGAAACCTCTGTGGTTTCGCAGGGCCTGGCTTACTTCCCTTCTCGGAGCTCAGTCTAGTCTATTCTTCAGAGCAATAGATCAACTTGTTTCCAACAAAACCACACAGACATATTCCATCCTAACCGTCAATATTTCTCTAACCTACTTTGAAACACACTCGCAAATGTTAAATGTTCCCTTCTATTATTCAACATTAACTACTTCATATACAGTCGTGGCCAAAAGTTTTGAGAATGACACAAATATTAGTTTTCACAAAGTCTGCTGCCTCAGTTTGTATGATGGCAATTTGCATATAGTCCAGAATGTTATGAAGAGTGATCAGATGAATTGCAATTAATTACAAAGTCCCTCTTTGCCATGCAAATGAACTGAATCCCCCCAAAACATTTCCACTGCATTTCAGCCCTGCCACAAAAGGACCAGCTGACATCATGTCAGTGATTCTCTCGGTAACACAGGTGTGAGTTTTGACGAGGACAAGGCTGGAGATCACTCTGTAATGCTGATTGAGTTTGAATAACAGACTAGAAACTTCAAAAGGAGGGTGGTGCTTGGAATCATTGTTTTTCCTCTGTCAACCATGGTTACCTGCAAGGAAACATGTGCCGTCATCATTGCTTTGCACAAAAAGGGCTTCACAGGCAAGGATACTGCTGCCAGTAAGATTGCATCTAAATCAACCATTTATCGGATCATCAAGAACATCAAGGAGAGCGGTTCAATTGTTGTGAAGAAGTATTCAGGGCGCCCAAAAAAGTCCAGCAAGCGCCAGACCATCTCCTAAAGTTGATTCAGCTGCGGGATCGGGGCACCACCAGTAGAGAGCTTGCTCAGGAATGGCAGCAGGCAAGTGTGAGTGCAATGCACGTACAGTGAGGCAAAGACTTTTGGAGGATGGCCTGGTGTCAAGAAGGGCAGCAGAGAAGCCACTTCTCTCCAGGAAAAACATCAGGGACAGACTGATATTCTGGAAAAGGTACAGGGAGTGTACTGCTGAGGACTGGGGTAAAGTAATTTTATCTGGTGAATCCCCTTTCTGATTGTTTGGGGCATCCTGAAAAAAGCTTGTCCGGAGAAGTCAAGGTGAGCGCTACCATCAGTCCTGTGTCATGCCAACAGTAAAGCATCTTGAGACCATTCATGTGTGTGGTTGCTTCTCAGCCAAGGGAGTGGGCTCACTCACAATTTTGCCTAAGAACACATCCATGAATAAAAAATGGTACCAACACATCCTCCGAGAACAACTTCTCCCAACCATCCAGGAACAGTTTGGTGATGAACAATGCCTTTTCCAGCATGATGGTGCACCTTGCCGTAAGGAAAAAGTGATAACTAAGTGGCTGGGGGTACAAAACATCGATATTTTGGGTCCATGGCCAGGAAAGTCCCCAGACCTTAATCCCATTGGGACCTTGTGGTCAATCCTCAAGTGGCAGGTGGACAAACAAAAACCCACAAATTCTGACAAACTCCAAGCATTGATTATGCAAGAATGGGCTGCCATCGGTCAGGATGTGGCCCAGAAGTTAATTGACAGCATGTCAGGGCGGATTGCAGAGGTCTTGAAAAAGAAGGGTCAACACTGCAAATATTGACTCTTTGCATCAACTTCATGTAATTGTCAATAAAAGCCTTTGACACTTATGAAATGCTTGTAATTTTTCTTCAGTATTCCATAGTAACATCTGACAAAAATATCTAAAAAAACTGAAGCAGCAGACTTTGTGAAAATTAGTATTTGTGTCATTCTCAAAACGTTTGGCCACGACTGTATATTGAACTATGACTGGTTTCATGTGTTCATCCATGTTTGAATCAGCTGTTACTGTTCTTGTTGCAGTTTCCCTCCATGGTGGTCTGATCCCTCAAAGCAGATCAAGTTCCTGGTGGATCTCCTGTCTCAAGCAGCAGAGTGGGAGGAGCAGACAGGAGAGAAGACACTGAAGCTGGTATCATCAGTGTGTACTTACAGCACCTTTCCTTTTCCCAATGGATACATTTCTAAACAGAGTGATTTCCTGCTAGATCTGTACTCACATGTGAAGGACTATGAGACTCAAACAGGCAGGAGTTTCCTTCCAGCATTACAGCCAGTTTATCAGTCAGCTCCTGCAGTCTGGTCCATAGGGCTCTCAGAGAGAAAGACCTCCCACCTCCTAGAAGTGCTGAAGCTCCAACCAGAGAAGAAACCAGTAGAGCTGAAGGGCTGGTCAGATGAAGAGCGTGAAGTGAGGAGTTTCCTTCAGTGTCTGTCCTACATCTCACAGCTGAGGTGAGTGAGTTTATCCAACAAGAGTCCATATGTCATTGAACTGGTGTAGATAGTGTAAAAACATAAATACTGTTTTTATCTTTTTAATACACACACATAAACTCAGCAAAAAAAAGAAACTTCCTCTCATTGTCAACTGCGTTTATTTTCAGCAAACTTAACATGTGTAAATATTTGTATAAACATAACAAGATTCAACAACTGAGACATAAACTGAACAAGTTCCACAGACGTGACAAACAGAAATGTAATAATATGTCCCTGAACAAAGGATGGGGTGGTCAAAATCAAAAGTAACAGTCAGTATCTGCTGTGGCCACCAGCTGCATTAAGTACTGCAGTGCATCTCCTCCTCATGGACTGCACCAGATTTGCCAGTTCTTGCTGTGAGATGTTACCCCACTCTTCTACCAAGGCGCCTGCAAGTTCCCGGACATTTCTGGGGGGAATGGCCCTAGCCCTCACCCTCCGATCCAACAGGTCCCAGACGTGCTCAATGGGATTGAGATCCGGGCTCTTAGCTGGCCATGGCAGAACACTGACATTCCTGTCTTGAAAGAAATCACGCACAGAACGAGCAGTATGGTTGGTGGCATTGTCATGCTGGAGGGTCATGTCAGCTTGAGTCTGCAGGAAGTATACCACATGGGGGAGGAGGATGTCTTCCCTGTAACGCACAGCGTTGAGATTGCCTGCAATGACAACAAGCTCAGTCCGATGATGCTGTGACACACCGCCCCAGACCATGACGGACCCTCCAGCTCCAAATCAATGCCGCTCCAGAGTACAGGCCTTGGTGTAACGCCCATTCCTTCGACGATAAATGCGAATCCGACCATCACCCCTGGTGAGACAAAACTGCGACTCGTCAGTGAAGAGCACTTTATGCCAGTCCTGTCTGGTCCAGTGACGGTGGGTTTGTGCCCCTAGGCAACATTGTTGCCGGTGATGTCTGGTGAGGACCTGCCTTACAACAGGCCTACAAGCCCTCAGTCCAGCCTCTCTCAGCCTATTGCAGACAGTCTGAGCACTGATGGAGGGATTGTGCGTGCCTGGATTAACTCGGGCAGTTGCTTTTGCCATCCTGTACCTGTCCCGCAGGTGTGATGTTCGGATGTACCGATCCTGTGCAGGTCTTGTTACACGTGGTCTGCCACTGCGAGGACGATCAGCTGTCCGTCCTGTCTCCCTGTAGCGCTGTCTTAGGCTTCTCACAGTACGGACATTGCAATTTATTGCCCTGGCCACATCTGCAGTCCTCATGCCTCCTTGCAGCATGCCTAAGGCACGTTCACGCAAATGAGCAGGGACCCTGGGCATCTTTCTTTTGGTGTTTTTCAGAGTGAGTAGAAAGGCCTCTTTAGTGTCCTAAGTTTTCATAACTGTGACCTTAATTGCCTAAGCTGTTAGTCTTAACGACCGTTACACAGGTGCATTTTCATTATTTGTTTATGGTTCATTGAACAAGCATGGGAAACGGTGTTTAAACCCTTTACAATGAAGATCTGTGAAGTCATTTGGATTTTTACGAATTATCTTTGAAAGACAGGGTCCTGAAAGAGGGACGTTTCTTTTTTTGCTGAGTTTATGAAGATGCTGTAGAAACTCTAATTCAGTAGTAATTTAAGTTGAACGACATTCTAATTCATAGTTGTATTGTTTTAATAGATGGAGTCATAAGGTGCTATTAGTTTTCAGTTCCCCCACCCTGTTACTCATATCAGCCCTCATCACTCTCCTGTATATCATCTGTGTTTTAAACTGTTTGTTCAGATTTCCTCCACTGAAGGATAATGTAGAGAGGATAAAGAGAGAGAAGACATTCCTACTGAATCTGTGTCTTCAAGCAGCTCTTCATGAGAGAGGAACCATACAAACAACTGTAGAGAAAGTGTTGTCACTGTCTGAAGTATATCACAATCAGAAATGGGATTTCCTGCTGTATCTGTACTCACATGTGAAGGACTATGAGACTCAAACAGGCAGGAGTGTCCTTCCAGCATTACAGCCAGTTTACCAGTCAGCCAGTCCTGCAGTCTGGTCCATAGACCTCTCAAAGAGAAAGGCCTCCCTCGTCCTAGAAGTGCTGAAACTCCAACCAGAGAAGAAACCAGTACAGCTGATGGGCTGGTCAGATGAAGAGAGTGAAGTGAGGAGTTTCCTTCAGTGTCTGCCCTATATCTCACAGCTGAGGTGAGTTGGATCAGTACAGTTCAGAGATTGTAGTTGTCTGTACCTGTGTTTCCCTTTAGAGAGGAAGTTTGTAGCTTCCTGCAGTAACTTAATAAACTAAACATAAACCTACTGTTTGGAAAATATGCAGTGTTTGTAGTCATTATTTTAAGGAACATTTGAAGTGGATGATGAGTTTAGAAAGATAGTAATTGTATTTTACCCATCATAATGTGACCATCAGAAATGCGTATCATATCTTTCTCATATTCATCTATTGTTGTTAAACTGTTCTTGCAGTGTTACTCCACCACAGGAACAGAGAAGATCCCCTGAAGAGAGGAGAAAGAGAGAGAAGACATTCCTACTGAATCTGTGTCTTCAAGCAGCTCTCCATGAGAGAGGAACCATACAAACAACTGTAGAGAAGGTGTTGTCATTGTCTGAAGTATATCACTATCAGAAATGTGATTTCCTGCTGGATCTGTACTCATTTGTGAAGGACTATGAGATTCAAACAGGCAGGAGTGTCCTTCCAGCATTACAGCCAGTTTACCAGTCAGCTCCTGCAGTCTGGTCCATAGACCTCTCAGAGAGAAAGGCCTCCCTCCTCCTAGAAGTGCTGAAACTCCAACCAGAGAAGAAACCAGTAGAGCTGAAGGGCTGGTCAGATGAAGAGAGTGAAGTGAGGAGTTTCCTTCAGTGTCTGTCCTACATCTCACAGCTGAGGTGAGTTGGATCAGTACAGTTCAGGGATTGTAGTTGTCTGTACCTGTATTTCCCTTTAGAGAGGAAGTTTGTAGCTTCCTGCAGTAACTTAATAAACTATACATAAACCTACTGTTTGGAAAATATGCAGTCTTTGTAGTCATTATTTGAACCTCTCTTGGATTGTTCGGGACGTGAGCGTCCCACCTCGCCAACAGCCAGTGAAATAGCACGGCGCCAAATTCAAAACAGCTAAAATCTCATAATTCAAACTTCTCAAAAATATGACTATTTTACACCATTTGAAAGATATACTTCTACTTAATCGAACCACATTGTCCGATTTCAAAAAGACTTTACAGAGAAAGCAAAACATTAGATTATGTTAGGACAGTACATAGACAAAACATTACACACAGCCATTTTCAATGCAAGGACAGGCGTCACCAAAAGCATAAAACCAGCTAAGATTATGCACTAACCTTTGACAATCTTCATCAGATGACACACCTAGGACATTATGTTAGACAATACATGCAGTTTTTGTTCTATCAAGTTCATATTTATATCCAAAAACCCGATTTTACATTGGTGCGTGACGTTCAGAAAATGTATTTCCCCAAAACTGCCAGTGAATGAGCACATCAATTTACAAAAATACTCATAATAAATGTTGATAAAATATTAAACTGTTATTCAAAGAATTATAGATTAACATTTCCTGAATGCAACCACTTTGACAGATTCCAAAATAACACTTTGCAATAATCTGAGTATTGCGCTCAGAAAAATACATCAAGTAATACAGATACCCGCCATTTTGGAGTCATCTAAAATCATAAATAGCATTAGAAATATTAATTTACCTTTAATACACTTCATCAGAAGGTACTTCCAGGAATTCCAGGTCCACAATACATGTTGTTTTGTTCGATAAAGTTCATCATTTATGTGCAAATACCTCCATGTTGTTTGCGCGTTCAGTAAGCTACTCAAAATGTAGGAAGCGCCCAGAAAATGTCACGACGAAAAGTCAAAAAAAGTTCTATATTCGTTCGTTCAAACATGTCAAACGTTGTATTGCATCAATCTTTCGGGCCTTTTCTACTTCAAACTTCAATAATATTCCAACCGGACGATTGCAATGTCTTGAAAAACGTATTGGAACACAGCAACCTCCTCATGTGAACGCGCGTAAAGAACTCATGTGATTTTCTGAGTCACCAAATGCCCAGCCTCCTTGTTCGCTCTTTGTTCACTGCAAAAGCCCGAAAGAAGGTTCTAAAGACTGTTGACATCTAGTGGAAGCCTTAGGAAGTGCAAAATGTACCCTAAGTCACTGTGTATTAGATAGAGAATGACTTGAAAAGACTGCATGCACCAGAAATCCTACTTCCTAGTTGGATTTTCCTCAGGTTTTTGCCTGCCGTATGAGTTCTGTTATACTCACAGACATTATTTAAACAGTTTTGGAAACTTTAGAGTGTTTTCTACCCACATCTACTAATTACATTCATATCCTAGTTTCTGGGTCTGAATAGTAGGCAGTTCAGTTTGGGAACGTTTTTCATCCGGGCGTGAAAATACTGCCTCCTATCCCAGAGAGGTTAAGGAACATTTGAAGTGGATGATGAGTTTAGAAAGATAGTCATTGTATTTTACCCACCATAATGTGACCATCAGAAATGCATATCATCTCTCTCACATATTCATACATTTGTTGTTAAATTGTTCTTGCAGTTTTACTCCTCCATGGGATCAGAGAAGATGCCCTGAAGAGAGGACACAGAGAGAGAAGACATTCCTACTGAATCTGTGTCTTCAAGCAGCTCTCCATGAGAGAGGAACCATACAAACAACTGTAGAGAAAGTGTTGTCACTGTCTGAAGTATATCACAATCAGAAATGTGATTTCCTGCTGGATCTGTGCTCACATGTGAATGACTACGAGACTCAAACAGGCAGGAGTGTTCTTCCAGCATTACAGCCAGTTTACCAGTCAGCCAGTCCTGCAGTCTGGTCCATAGACCTCTCAGAGAGAAAGGCCTCCCTCTTCCGAGAAGTGCTGAAACTCCAACCAGAGAAGAAACCAGTAGAGCTGAAGGGCTGGTCAGATGAAGAGAGTGAAGTGAGGAGTTTCCTTCAGTGTCTGCCCTACATCTCACAGCTGAGGTGAGTCTGAACATGTGTGGTGGTTAGTGATTATGTGATGCTAGTGATTCTTGTCTTGTAGAAACATTTGACATGTAAAACTTCAAGTGTTGGTGGATCTGGAAACATTAATCAGCCAATTTCCTGAAGTAACAAATGTTGCATTACTAAATGTCACACACAGATAATGTGAATGTCTCTAAAATGAAATACTTTAACATTTAACCAAAGCACATTATGTAAATGAATAACTACTTCATACATCTTTAACTATGACTGGTTTCATGTGTTCATCCATGTCTGAATCAGCTGTTACTGTCCTTGTTGCAGTTTCTATCCAGATTGGTATGATCCCTCAAAGCAGATCAAGTTCCTGGTGGATCTCCTATCTCAAGCAGCAGAGTGGGAGGAGCAGACAGGAGATAAGACACTGAAGCTGGTATCATCAGTGTGTACTTACAGCACTTTCCCCTTCTGTGATGATGACGATGATGATGATGATGATGATGATGAGGAATATCAAAGTGATTTCCTGCTGGATCTCTACCCACATGTGAAGGACTATGAGTGTCAAACAGGCAGGAGTGTCCTTCCAGCATTGCAGCCAGTTTACCAGTCAGCCAGTCCTGCCGTCTGGTCCATAGACCTGTCAGAGAGAAAGGCCTCCCTCCTCCTAGAAGTGCTAAAACTCCAACCAGAGAAGAAACCAGTAAAGCTGAAGGGCTGGTATGATGAAGAGAGTGAAGTGAGGAGTTTCCTTCAGTGTCTGCCCTACATCTCACAGCTGAGGTGAGTTGGATCAGTACAGTTCAGAGATTGTAGTTGTCTGTCCCTGTATTTCCCTTTAGAGAGGAAGTTTGTAGCTTCCTGCAGTTACTTAATATACTAAACATACGCTACCGTTCAAAAGTTTGGGGTCACTCAGAAATGTCCTTATTTTACACAGGAAAGCAATTTTTTTGGGACCATTATAAAATAACATCAAATTGATCAGAAATACAGTGTAGACATTGATAATGTTCTAAATGACTACTGTAGTTGGAAACGGCAGTTTTTTATGGAATATTTACGCAGGTGTACAGAGGCCCATTATCATCTGTAAGAGGTGCTGCAGGTAAGTCAAGCGCAGGAGAGCAGAACTGGGTAATAACCGGAGCAGTTTAATATGAAAAAAACAACTGCACCCAGAACAATAAAATATGGGTACAAATAACCCGGCGCGAACCAGTTTAGACGTGCACATTACAACAAACAATTCCACACACAGACATGGGGAGAACAGAGGGTTATATACATGTCAAGTAATGAGGGAATGTAAATCAGGTGTGTGGGAAAACAAGACAAAACAAATGGAAAATGAAAAGTGGATCAGCGATGGCTAGAAGACCGGTGACGTCGACCGCCGAACGCCGCCCGAACAAGGAGAGGAACCAACTTCGGCGGAAGTCGTGACACCATCACTCCTGTGTTCCAAGGGCACATTGTGTTAGTTAATCCAAGTTTAGCATTTTAATAGGCTAATAGATCATTAGAAAACCCTTTTGCAATTATGTTCGCACAGTTGAAAACTGTTGTTCTGATTATAGAAGCAATAAAACTGGCCTTCTTTAGACTAGTTGAGTATCTGGAGCATAAGCATTTGTGGGTTTGACTACAGATTCAAAATGGCCAGAAACAAAAAACTGTGTTCTGAAACTCGTCAGTCTATTCTTGTTCTGAGAAATGAAGGCTATTCCATGCGAGAAATTGCCAAGAAACTGAAGATATCGTACAACGCTGTGTACTACTCACAGAACAGCACAAACTGGCTCTAACCAGAATAGAAAGAGGAGTGGGAGGCCCCGGTGCTCAACTGAGCAAGAGGACAAGTACATTAGAGTGTCTAGTTTGAGAAACAGACACCTCACAAGTCCTCAACTGGCAGCTTGATTAAATAGTACCCACAAAACACCAGTCTCAACGCCAACAGTGAAGAGGCGACTCCGAGATCCTGGCCTTCTAGGCAGAGTTCCTCTGTCCAGTGTCTGTGTTATTTTGCCCATCTTCTACAATAGGACAACAACCCAAAGCACAGCTCCAAACTATGCAATAACTATTTAGGGAAGAAGCAGTCAGCTGGTATTCTGTCTATAATGGAGTGGCCAGCACAGTCACCAGATCTCAACCCTATTGAGCTGTTGTGGGAGCAGCTTGACCGTATGGTACGTAAGAAGTGCCCATCAAACCAATCCAACTTGTGGTAGGTGCTTCAGGAAGCATGGGGTGAAATCTCTTCAGATTACCTCAACAAGTTAACAACTAGAATGCCAAAAGTCTGCAAGGCTGTAATTGCTGCAAATTGAGGATTCATTGATTAAAGCAACGCTTGAAGGACAGAAATATTATTTCAATTAAAAGTAATTATTTAAAACCTTGTCAACATCTGGGCTATATTTCCTATTCATTTTGCAACTCATTTCATGTATGTTTTCATGGAAAACAAGGACATTTCTAAGTGACCCCAAACCTCTGAACGGTAGTGTACACATAGTGTTTAAAAAGATGCAATCTTTCTTTGTGGTGAGGATTAAACGAGCAATTGAAGTGGATGATGAGTTTAGAAAGATAGTCATTGTATTTTACCCACCATAATGTGACCTTCAGAAATGCATATCATATCTCTCACATATTCATCTATTTGTTGTTAAACTGTTCTTACAGTTTTACTCCACCACGGGATCAGAGAAGATCCCCTGAAGAGAGGAGAAAGAGAGAGAAGACATTCCTACTGAATCTGTGTCTTCAAGCAGCTCTCCATGAGAGAGGAACCATACAAACAATTGTAGAGAAAGTGTTGTCACTGTCTAAAGTATATCACGATCAGAAATTTGATTTCCTGCTGGATCTGTACTCACATGTGAAGGACTATGAGACTCAAACAGGCAGGAGTGTCCTTCCAGCATTACAGCCAGTTTACCAGTCAGCCAGTCCTGCAGTCTGGTCCATAGACCTCTCAGAGAGAAAGGCCTCCCTCCTCCTAGAAGTGCTGAAACTCCAACCAGAGAAGAAACCAGTAGAGCTGGAGGGCTGGTCAGATGAAGAGAGTGAAGTGAGGAGTTTCCTTCAGTGTCTGTCCTACATCTCACAGCTGAGGTGAGTCTGAACATGTGTGATGGTTAGTGATTATGTGATGCTACTGATTATTGTCTTTTAGAAACATTGTAATATGAAACATACAAGTGTTGATGAATCTGGTAACATTTATCACCCGATTTCCTGACATAACATGTGTTGCGTTAGTAAATGTCACACCGATATTATGGATTTTTGTCAATTATGTGATTTGTCTTTTAGAAATGTTGTTCATTTTATCTTTGAGAACCTGAACGTTTATATTCAGAATATCTCATCTATAAACCAAATGTCATGTATATTATGGAACTTTCTATGTGACATGGTGTTTCCATATGACAGGTATTTATGTACAGTGAGGAAGAAGTATCAGTGACACATTTTGTTATTTTGTCTCTGTACACTTTGACATGATACAATGACTGAGGTTAAAGGTCAGACTGTCAGCTTTAATGTCAGGGCATTTTCACCATTTAGAAAGTGCTGGAGTACAGAGCCAAAACAACAACAAATGTGTCACTGTCTCCTAAATGTCTGGTTTGATGTCTCCATGTTTTGCTGTTTCAGCTGTGATGATGACAGGTTCTTCCAGACTGTGTGTGAATCCATCCCTGTGAGGTCCAGAGAGGAGGACCAGCAGTTGGCCTCTCTCCTCCAGGCCTTGGGCTCCACCCTGTCACTGGGAGGAGAGTTACCCAGGAAAACCTGCAGGTCTGTGGGGAGAGTCCTGGGTCTCTGTGCCTCCAGAGTGGACCTCACTCTCACCCCCAGCAAGATCTCTCTCAAAGGAGCCTTACTTCTTTTGAGACATGAGCCAAAGCTCCACAAGCTCAGGTATGTTCAGTAAGACAGGTTTTACAGCTCTATTGAACAGTTGATTTTCCTACTGAGTATTTATCTGACAAGATTTCTCTGTTTCAAGTGACATGAGTTTTGTCTTTTCATTCCAGGCTGAATGTGGGTATGGCAGTGAAACTGTCCAGACTGGTTAGGAGGACAGAGAGAGGTGCTACTCCACTGACTGTCCCAGAACTCTCCCTGGTCCTAAAGAGCAGCCAGCCACCAGAGAGAGTGTTATCCAGGGCTCTGAGTAGTGTGGCGTCCCTGCTGAGACTCTGGAGGGTTCAGTGTCTGGACCTGACTGACTTCTGGATCCAGGGTCACTCTCTCATCACACTGCTGTGTCACCAGGGACCTCTCTCTCTCAGGTCAGTCTGAAGCTGATGTTTTTTAAATAGAAATAGTAACTTCATTCACGTGTTTTTCTTCATATTTCTGACTGCCTGTATGTTCCAACCTCCTAGACTGAACTCAGACACTCTGCAGCAGCTGACTGTAGTTGTGTATGAAGCTCAGGACAAGGACTTGACTCAGTGGTTCCTGGAGAAGGTTGGTGGAGACCTGACCTCCTGCAGGCTGGACTGGGAAGTGCTTCTCTCTCTGCTGCAGCATTCAACCTACAACATCACTGTGGACCTCAGGAAGAACAGGCTTCTGGAGAAGAACATCTCAGATCTTCTCCCCTTTCTGGGAAGGGTTACTCTCAAGAGGTGGGAGAACTTCTTTCTCTATTCAGACTTTCTAGAAAGAAGAAAATAACTATTTCTATCCAGTGACATGTTGTTCTGAGTTGCCCTCTGTAATATCATTAGGGTTTTATTCAAGAGGTGGGAGATCTTTATTCAATATTTATAGACTTTAATTATTAATGTCCTATCCAGCCAGTTGTTGCTATGTGAGTTATCCTTTTGTAAAACCTTGACATAACCACAACAATCCATTCTCAATGTTTGTTCAGGTCCAGTTCCAGCTTTGTAAAGTCCTCCATCAGACAGATCTATGACAGTAGAGCCAGTGACTGTGTATCCAGTTTGTTGAGGTCTTCAGACCATTGGATCAACCTGAACAGCAGAGAGCTGGACAGAGTGGACTGTACTGCTCTGTGTTTTACCCTGCAGCACAGCCGCCAAGTCAAAGTCAACCTGCTGTGGACCTCCATACCACCGGGGGAGATAGAGAGCATCCTGCCTCTTCTGGACAGAGTCTCCCAACTCAGGTTTAGTTGCCACTCTTTGACCCTGCTAGAATGGATAGAACTATGAGGCTTTCCACTTCCTGATTGATTTAACCTCTAACCCTAACCTTAGTGTAATGTACTAACCTTAACATTTTCCAAAATGGCATAGCAGTCGGACGTGTGTTTTGTCTTGTCACTTTCTTCCTCGTTTTTTTGTTATATATATATATATATCTTAATCTCACTTTCCATCTATGGACTGAATCTCCTGCAACCCTCCTGACCCAATGTGGTGTGGATATACTATTTGTATACTCTAGAACTGGAACCCCCATCAGAAGCTAGCCAGCTAACTTGCTACTAGTAGTCAGTTAGCCACTGCTAGCGGTCTTCACCGTTAACTCAGACACCAGCAAGCCTCAGCTCGGTCAATACCTGCCAGTCTTGCCAGCGCGATATCAACCCAGAGCATATTGGACTGCTTTTTCTCTACCACATCTCCGGATTTCTACCGCAAGCTCTGAACCTTTACACCAGATCATCACAGCTAGCTAGCTGCTATCTGAGTGGCTACTCCTGGCTAACGTCTCTGTCCCTAAGCAAGCACCAGTTAGCCTGGATCTAGCCTCGAGCTAGGCCCATCTCCCGGCTAGCCGAAGAGGTCCACCAGCCAATTCTTGCTCAACAATACCTCTTTTGCCAATTGGCCTGGACCCTTTACTGCCGACACGGAGCCCCGCCGAACCATCATGACTACAACCCTAAATCCATAACCATGGGCAACTCCGCTGTCTTCAACCAGGATCTCAGCGATCACTGCCTCATTGCCTGCGTCCGTACTGGGTCCGCGGTCCAACGACCACCCCTCATCACTGTCAAACCAATATACACAGTCAGTTAGGAAAGCTAAGTCTAGCTTTTCCAAACAGAAATTTACATCATGTAGCACTAATTCCAAAAAGTTTTGGGACACTGTAAAGTCCATGGAGAATAAGAGCACCTCCTCCCAGCTGCCCACTGCACTGAGGCTAGGAAACACTGTCACCACGGATTAATCAAATAGCATTTTTCTACTGCTGGCCATGCTTTCCACCTGGCTACCCCTACCCCTGGTCAACAGCCCTGCACCCCCTGCAGCAACGTGCCCAACCCCCCCCGCTCCTCCTTCACCCACATCCAGACGGCTGATGTTCTGAAAGAGCTGCAAATTCTGGATCCATACAAATCAGCTGGGCTAGACAATCTGGACCCTCTCTTTCTAAAACTATCTGTAGAAATTGTTGCAACCCCTATTACTAGCCTGTTCAACCTCTCTTTCGTATTGTCTGAGATCCCCCTCTTCAAAGGGGGATACACTCTCGACCCAAACTGTTATAGACCTATATCCATCCTGCCCTGCCTTTCTAAAATCTTCGAAAGCCAAGTTATCAAACAGATCACCGACCATTTCGAATCCCACCGTACTTTCTCCACTATGCAATCTGGTATCCGAGCTGGTCACGGGTGCACCTCAGCCACGCTCAAGATCCGAAACGATATCATAACCTACATCGATAAAAGACAGTACTGTGCAGCTGTCTTCATCGACCTGGCCAAGGCTTTCGACTCTGTCAATCACTGCATTCTTATCGGCAGACTCAATAGCCTTGGTTTCTCAAATGAATGCCTCGCCTGGTTCACCAACTACTTCTCATATAGAGTTCAGTGTGTCAAATCGAAGGGCCTGTTGTCCGGGCCTCTGGCAGTCTCTATGGGGGTGCCACAGGGTTAAATTCTCAGGCCGACTCTTTTCTCTGTATATATCAATGATGTCGCTCTTGCTGCTGGTGAGTCTCTGATCCACCTCTACGCAGACGACACCATTCTGTATACATCTGGCCCTTCTTCGGAAACTGTGTTAACAAACCTCCAAACGAGCTTCAATGCCATACAACTCTCCTTCCGTGGCAAATCTAACAAATTCCACAACAAAACCTAATACACACAATCTAGTAAAGGAATGGGATGAGAATATATAAATATAAAATATATGGATGAGCAGTGACAGAGCGGCTAAGATGCAATAGATAGTAAAGAATAGATAGTGAAGGATACAGTAAATACATATGAGATGAGTAATGTGAGATATGTAAACATTCTTAATAAAATCAACTATATGTACTGAACTGGTCTGATGCTTTAAGCACGCTGTTTGATTAAATAATTAAGACACACAAATGACTCGAGGGAGCCAGAGATCAAGATAGCCTTACCAGAAGAAAAAACCCTCTTCCTTAGCCTACTCCTCCCGCTGCTGCTGGCCTTTGTAAATTCTGACGTTATGCTCCTAAAGTTTCTGATAATAGGCTACACCAGCAGTCGGCAACCTTTTCCAATTTATCTGACCATTTCTACTGATCTGGTGCCAGTTAGGATTTTCATATTCACATTTTACTGGAACAGTTTCATTTAATTTATAGTCTTCTTTGTATCTCAACATCATTCTGTGGTTAATTTATACTCTATCTAAATGAAAAATAATACAAATATAAAATAAATGTTTATTGCCATTGCTAACTATGTAATAATAGTCCACATAAAGCCAGAACATTTAAACATTGCAGCCAGCAGTTAGAAAATATCCAGATAAAAAATAAATATCCTATAAATCACATTGGCTACGCCTGTTCTGTTTGAGACCTACAGGGAAGAAATCTCTCCACTGTTCTGACTGTGGGAAAGGTTGCAAATCTTCATCAGAACTTAAAATACACCAGCGAGTACACACAGGAGAGAAATCTTATAGCTGTGATCAATGCGGGAAGAGTTTTACTCAGTCAAGTAACCTGATATCACACCAGATAACACACACAGGAGAGAAATCTCACCACTGTTTTGATTGTGGGAAGAGTTACTCAAGATCAGAATCACTAAAAGTACACATGAGAATTCACACTGGAGAGAAACCTTATAGCTGTGATCAATGTGGGAAGAGTTTTACGACATCTAGCCATCGGATTGTACACCAGAGGACACACACAGGAGACAAATCTTATAGCTGTGATCAATGTGGGAAAAGTTTTACTCAGTCAAGCAACCTGATATCACACCAGATAACACACACAGGAGAGAAATCGTATAGCTGTGATCATTGTGGGAAGAGTTTTTCTACATCTAGCTATCTGTCTTTACACCAGAGAACACACACAGGAGAGAAACCTCATAGCTGTGGTCAATGTGGGAAGAGTTTTACTACATCTAGCTATGTGACTATACACTAGAAAACACACACAGGAGAGAAATCTTATAGCTGTGATCAATGTGACAAGAGATACTCTGATAAAAGATCTCTGATCAAACATCAGAAAATACATACATGAAGGAGTTGTTTCATGATATCAATGAAATGATGTCACAATGTAGAATGTTTAACATTGTAGTAGGAATATTTTAATGATGTCACAATGTAGAATGTTTTAACATAGTAGTAGAAGTATTTTAATGATGTCACAATGTAGAATGTTTTAACATTGTAGTAGGAGTATTTTAATGATGTTACAATGTAGAATGTTTTAACATTGTAGTAGGAGTATTTTAATGATGTCACAATGTAGAACCCTAATCGTTTGCCCCCTGTTCTATTGATTTCAGCATGATATGGATATTAGTCTCATCAGGGGAAAAAATCCAGGCTCTGAATTGAAAGAGTACTATTTATATGATATAACAAAAAGTGGTTAACAAAAAAAAGAGCTGGCAGCCCACTTGAATCCAAATGTAGCTAGATGTTTTCTACAAGTTGTCCTCTAACCTGTGATGTACACATTATTCCCAGATTCCATGTGGTTTTTGAGCTGTTAGTTTTAACAGGACGTGCAACCTCATCTCCCCACTTGATTTCAACATGATATCGATGAGTGATGACATAAGTGTTGCGTTCCTTTGTTTAGCGAACACTAAATTGAAAGGCATCACTCCAAAATGTAGCTAACTGTCTTCTGCAGGTTGTCCTCTAACCAGTGAGGTAAAATATATCACCCATTTCCATGTGTTTTTTTAGTTGTGTTTGTTTCAACAGCACCTACAACCTGATTTCCCCCCTAATTGATATCAGTGATTTATTGCTACTTGTCAAAACAACAGTGTTTCCTGATTGATGATGGTCAGTAGAGCTTCTGAGATGGAACTCCAGCTACTGATTGATGATGGTCAGTAGAGCTTCTGAGATGGAACTCCAGCTACTGATTGATGATGGTCAGTAGAGCTTCTGAGATGGAGCTCCAGCTACTGATTGATGATGGTCAGTAGAGCTTCTGAGATGGAACTCCAGCTACTGATTGATGATGGTCAGTAGAGCTTCTGAGATGGAACTCCAGCTACTGATTGATGATGGTCAGTAGAGCTTCTGAGATGGAACTCCAGCTACTGATTGATGATGGTCAGTAGAGCTTCTGAGATGGAGCTCCAGCTACTGATTGATGATGGTCAGTAGAGCTTCTGAGATGGAACTCCAGCTACTGATTGATGATGGTCAGTAGAGCTTCTGAGATGGAACTCCAGCTACTGATTGATGATGGTCAGTAGAGCTTCTGAGATGGAACTCCAGCTTCAGATTGATGATGGCCTCCAACTGCTTTTGAATGCTAGTAAAACTAAGTGCATGCTCTTCAATCGATCACTGCCCGCACCTGCCTTCCCGACTAGAATCACTACACTGGACGGTTCTGACTTAGAATATGTGGACAACTACAAATACCTAGGTGTCTGGTTAGACTGTAAACTCTCCTTCCAGACTCATATTAAGCCTCTCCAATCCAAAATTAAATCTAGAATCAGCTTCCTATTTCACAACAAAGCCTCCTTCACTCATGCTGCCAAACATACCCTCATAAAACTGACTATCACAGTGCCTGTACACAGCCCATCTGTAAATAGCCCACCCAACTACCTCATCCCCATATTATTATTTTCTTGCTCTCTACTTGCACATCATCATCTGCACATCTATCACTCCAGTGTTAATGCTAAAGTGTAATTATTTTTGCCTCTATGGCCTATTTATTGCCTTACCTCCCTACTCTTCTACATTTGCACACACTGTACATAGATTTTTCTGTTGTGTTATTGACTGTACATTTGTTTATGTGTAACTCTGTGTTGTTGTTACATTTTAGTCATTTAGCAGACGCTCTTATCCAGAGCAACTTACAGTAGTGAATGCATACATTTCATACATTTCATTTCATACATTTTTTAATTATTATTTTAATTTTTTTTGTACTGGCCCCCTGTGGGAATCGAACCCACAACCCTGGCATTGCAAACACCATGCTCTACCAACTGTGCCACAGGGAAGACTGCTTTGCTTTATCTTGGCCAGGTCACAGTTGTAAATGAGAACTTGTTCTCAACTGGCCGACCTGGTTAAATAAAGGTGAAATAAATAAAACATGTAAAAGTAGGAGCTAGGGATCAACCAGCTATAGAGGAAGTAGGAGCTAGGGACCAACCAGCTTTAGAGGAAGTAGGGGTTAGGGATCAACCAGCTATAGAGGAAGTAGGGGCTAGGGACCAACCAGCTATAGAGGAAGTAGGGTCTAGGGACCAACCAGCTATACAGGAAGTAGAGGCTAGGGACCAACCAGCTATAGAGGAAGTAGAGGCTAGGGACCAACCAGCTAAAGAGGAAGTAGGGTCTAGGGACCAACCAGCTATAGAGGAAGTAGGGGCTAGGGACCAACCAGCTATACAGGAAGTAGGGGCTAGGGACCAACCAGCTATACAGGAAGTAGAGGCTAGGGACCAACCAGCTATAGAGGAAGTAGGGGCTAGGGACCAACCAGCTATACAGGAAGTAGGGGCTGGGGACCAACCAGCTATAGAGGAAGTAGGGGCTAGGGACCAATCAGCTATACAGGAAGTAGGGGCTAGGGACCAACCAGCTATAGAGGAAGTAGAGGCTAGGGACCAACCAGCTTTAGAGGAAGTAGGGTCTAGGGACCAACCAGCTATACAGGAAGTAGGGGCTAGGGACCAACCAGCTATAGAGGAAGTAGAGGCTAGGGACCAACCAGCTATACAGGAAGTAGGGGCTAGGGATCAACCAGCTATGGAGGTTAAATAAAGGTGAAATATAATTTAAAAAATAACAGGGGAGGTTAACATTTTGGGGGAAAAGTATAACATTTGTTGAAGATGAATGAAAAATAAAACACCAATATAATAAAAAATTAAATAAATACATAATCAAAATAAAATAAAACCTCAGCTAGGTGTGGGGTGGAATTGATAAACATGATAAACAAACTTGTAGGTTATCAGTGTTGTGATGGTGTGTAAATAAGTCTCTGTCTCTCTCTCTCTGTAGCATTGACAGGAAGTTACTGCTGAGTTTCCTCCAGTGCTGTGCTGCCTCTCAGATCCAGCAGGGGGCACCACCACCACCACCAACAGCAGTATGGCTGCTCAGGTCTCTGCACTACAGGCTGGACTTCTCCTGCTCCTCCTCTGTGGACCTGTCAGCTCAGGACCAGAGGGAGGCTCTGTGTCTGACCACTGACCACTGCAGGGCCATCAACTCTGTTCTGAATCAGAACCAACACAGCACCCAGCTGGTCCAGAACCAGGTCCAGCTCATCCTAAGAGACTGTGAGGTGGAGGACAGAGCACTGAGGGAGCTGCTTCCCATCCTGCATATTGTCAAGCTGAGGTTAGACACACAAAGACAAACATTTGACCAACTAGTTTATCAGTAGGAGTTAGACCTACTCTGTGTCATAATGTTGTCTCTGCTTCTGGTCCTCTCAGCCCCAGCAAAGCTCTGCTACTTCAGCTGCTGGACCTTGTGTGTGAGGGGATTGAAGAGGGGCTGCTGAGGCACACAGAGTCCCTGTGCAGAGCCCTGGGTGGGGAGCTGGACCTCAGTGAGACCAGGCTGGACCAGAAGGCCTGTGGATCTCTGGCCCTGGTTCTGGAACACTCAGAGGGTCTGTCAGAACTGGACCTCAGCCACTGTCAACTCACAGACCATCACCTACAGCCCCTGATCACACACCTGCATAAAGTACAAGTCCTGGAGTGAGTGGCTTTCTGTGTGTGTGTGTGTGTGTGTGTGTGTGTGTGTGTGTGTGTGTGTGTGTATGTGTGGATGTGTTTAACTCTACTTTTGGGGACCAGAATAGAATAGTAAACAAACAAAAATGTGACCAACTGGGGACATTTTGTTGGTCCACAAGGTCACAAGTCACATGCTATTTCTAGGGGGTTTAGGATTATTAAGGTTAGAATTAGTGTTAGAATTAGGATTAGGATTAGGATTAGGATCTATGGTTAGGATTAGAATCTAGGGTTAGGATTAGGATCTAGGGTTAGGTTTAGGATTAGGATCTAGGGTTAGGTTTAGTGTTAGGTTTTTATTTAAGGTACGGGTTAGGGTCTGAATTGTATGTCCCCACAAGGTTATTTGTACAAGACTGTGTGTATGTCACTACATGATAAATGTCCGATCTCTCTCCCTCTCTCCCTCTCTCTCTGTGTCTCTCTCTCGCTCTGTCCCTCTCTCTCTGTCTTTCTCTCCCTCTCTCTCCCTTTCTCTCTCTCTTTGTCTCTCTCTCTCTCTGTTGTAGCCTGAGTCACAATGACATCACTGATGCTCTGACTGACAGAATACTCCAACTGGTCTCTACCAACACTTCAATACACACCGTACGGTAAGGGTGTGTGTGATGGTGAGCAGAGCATGTGTGTGTGTGAGATCATATGGGTGTGTCTGTTGCTGAGGACAACTGTTGGAGGATAATAATAACAACATTAAAATAATAATAATAATGTTTTTTTCTCTACAGACTCTTCAACAACAGAATCATGAACAGAACCGCTTTCCTCACAGACAAGAGGTTTGAGATCTGAATAAACATCAGGTCTTAGTCCAGGAAGAGGAAGAGATGGCTGTTAGGTCTTAGTCCAGGAAGAGGAAGACATGGCTGTTAGGTCTTAGTCCAGGAAGAGGAAGAGATGGCTGTCAGGTCTTAGTCCAGGAAGAGGAAGAGATGGCTGTTAGGTCTTGGTCCAGGAAGCGGAAGACATGGCTGTTAGGTCTTAGTCCAAATCCAATTAAAATGTTATTGGTCAGATACACATGGTTAGCAGATGTTATTGTGAGTGTAGCGAAATGCTTATGCTTCTAGAACCGCCAGGGCAGCAGTATCTAACAGGTAATATCTAACAATTCCACAACAAAACCTAATATCTAACAAATTCCACAACAAAACCTAATACACACAATCTAGTAAAGGAATGGGATGAGAATATATAAATATAAAATATATGGATGAGCAGTGACAGAGCGGCTAAGATGCAATAGATAGTAAAGAATAGATAGTGAAGGATACAGTAAATACATATGAGATGAGTAATGTGAGATATGTAAACATTCTTAATAAAATCAACTATATGTACTGAACTGGTCTGATGCTTTAAGCACGCTGTTTGATTAAATAATTAAGACACACAAATGACTCGAGGGAGCCAGAGATCAAGATAGCCTTACCAGAAGAAAAAACCCTCTTCCTTAGCCTACTCCTCCCGCTGCTGCTGGCCTTTGTAAATTCTGACGTTATGCTCCTAAAGTTTCTGATAATAGGCTACACCAGCAGTCGGCAACCTTTTCCAATTTATCTGACCATTTCTACTGATCTGGTGCCAGTTAGGATTTTCATATTCACATTTTACTGGAACAGTTTCATTTAATTTATAGTCTTCTTTGTATCTCAACATCATTCTGTGGTTAATTTATACTCTATCTAAATGAAAAATAATACAAATATAAAATAAATGTTTATTGCCATTGCTAACTATGTAATAATAGTCCACATAAAGCCAGAACATTTAAACATTGCAGCCAGCAGTTAGAAAATATCCAGATAAAAAATAAATATCCTATAAATCACATTGGCTACGCCTGTTCTGTTTGAGACCTACAGGGAAGAAATCTCTCCACTGTTCTGACTGTGGGAAAGGTTGCAAATCTTCATCAGAACTTAAAATACACCAGCGAGTACACACAGGAGAGAAATCTTATAGCTGTGATCAATGCGGGAAGAGTTTTACTCAGTCAAGTAACCTGATATCACACCAGATAACACACACAGGAGAGAAATCTCACCACTGTTTTGATTGTGGGAAGAGTTACTCAAGATCAGAATCACTAAAAGTACACATGAGAATTCACACTGGAGAGAAACCTTATAGCTGTGATCAATGTGGGAAGAGTTTTACGACATCTAGCCATCGGATTGTACACCAGAGGACACACACAGGAGACAAATCTTATAGCTGTGATCAATGTGGGAAAAGTTTTACTCAGTCAAGCAACCTGATATCACACCAGATAACACACACAGGAGAGAAATCGTATAGCTGTGATCATTGTGGGAAGAGTTTTTCTACATCTAGCTATCTGTCTTTACACCAGAGAACACACACAGGAGAGAAACCTCATAGCTGTGGTCAATGTGGGAAGAGTTTTACTACATCTAGCTATGTGACTATACACTAGAAAACACACACAGGAGAGAAATCTTATAGCTGTGATCAATGTGACAAGAGATACTCTGATAAAAGATCTCTGATCAAACATCAGAAAATACATACATGAAGGAGTTGTTTCATGATATCAATGAAATGATGTCACAATGTAGAATGTTTAACATTGTAGTAGGAATATTTTAATGATGTCACAATGTAGAATGTTTTAACATAGTAGTAGAAGTATTTTAATGATGTCACAATGTAGAATGTTTTAACATTGTAGTAGGAGTATTTTAATGATGTTACAATGTAGAATGTTTTAACATTGTAGTAGGAGTATTTTAATGATGTCACAATGTAGAACCCTAATCGTTTGCCCCCTGTTCTATTGATTTCAGCATGATATGGATATTAGTCTCATCAGGGGAAAAAATCCAGGCTCTGAATTGAAAGAGTACTATTTATATGATATAACAAAAAGTGGTTAACAAAAAAAAGAGCTGGCAGCCCACTTGAATCCAAATGTAGCTAGATGTTTTCTACAAGTTGTCCTCTAACCTGTGATGTACACATTATTCCCAGATTCCATGTGGTTTTTGAGCTGTTAGTTTTAACAGGACGTGCAACCTCATCTCCCCACTTGATTTCAACATGATATCGATGAGTGATGACATAAGTGTTGCGTTCCTTTGTTTAGCGAACACTAAATTGAAAGGCATCACTCCAAAATGTAGCTAACTGTCTTCTGCAGGTTGTCCTCTAACCAGTGAGGTAAAATATATCACCCATTTCCATGTGTTTTTTTAGTTGTGTTTGTTTCAACAGCACCTACAACCTGATTTCCCCCCTAATTGATATCAGTGATTTATTGCTACTTGTCAAAACAACAGTGTTTCCTGATTGATGATGGTCAGTAGAGCTTCTGAGATGGAACTCCAGCTACTGATTGATGATGGTCAGTAGAGCTTCTGAGATGGAACTCCAGCTACTGATTGATGATGGTCAGTAGAGCTTCTGAGATGGAGCTCCAGCTACTGATTGATGATGGTCAGTAGAGCTTCTGAGATGGAACTCCAGCTACTGATTGATGATGGTCAGTAGAGCTTCTGAGATGGAACTCCAGCTACTGATTGATGATGGTCAGTAGAGCTTCTGAGATGGAACTCCAGCTACTGATTGATGATGGTCAGTAGAGCTTCTGAGATGGAGCTCCAGCTACTGATTGATGATGGTCAGTAGAGCTTCTGAGATGGAACTCCAGCTACTGATTGATGATGGTCAGTAGAGCTTCTGAGATGGAACTCCAGCTACTGATTGATGATGGTCAGTAGAGCTTCTGAGATGGAACTCCAGCTTCAGATTGATGATGGTCTTGTCCTCTCTCTCTCTCTCGGAGCTGCGTTCCATAGAATGACTTGGTGTTTGTGTAGAGGGAGATACCAGGGTGGAGATGGCTCGTTATGGATAATTATGAGAGGAACTTTGTTTTGGGGGCCAGACCCTGGTTTCCACACAATGACAACAGTCTTTACAGTAGATACTGTGTGCTGTAAATTATGACTTTATTTCATACAACGTCTCACCTTGTGACCCCTTCACTTAGTGACAACCATCATCACTCTAATGTGACATATTCAAAACACTACTATCAGAACCTATTTCAGCGTGAAGACTAAGATGCTGTTGTTATACTGTATATTGTTTGTGTACTCAAACAAGAAAGGAACACAAATGCAAAAATTAAAGTTTAATATTTCAACATGACTCAATACATTTCAAACAGCATACTGTAAGCATACAAACAGTAAAAATGCAAAACATACAGTAAATATATTTAGCATATGCAAAGGAGGAATCCTATTTATACTACTGTACTGTATGTTAGATCAATTGTATGGAATAGATAAAGAAACTGTCAAAATACAGTCACATCTAAATCATAAGACAAGAAACAAATACTCCATTGTGAAAAATAAATCAGTCTCTTGTTTTATCCCCTGATTTTCATCAGCATCACAGGTGATATTCTCCTGGACAAAGACAGCATCACAGGTGATATTCTCCTGGACAAAGACAGCATCACATGTGATATTCTCCTGGACAAAGACAGCATCACAGGTGATATTCTCCTGGACCAGACAGCATCACAGGTGATATTCTCCTGGACCAGACAGCATCACAGGTGATATTCTCCTATACCAGACAGCATCACAGGTGATATTCTCCTGGACCAGACAGCATCACAGGTGATATTCTCCTGGACAAAGACAGCACCACAGGTGCTATTCTCCTGGACCAGACAGCACCACAGGTGCTATTCTCCTGGACCAGACAGCATCACAGGTGATATTCTCCTGGACCAGACAGCATCACAGGTGATATTCTCCTGTACCAGACAGCATCACAGGTGATATTCTCCTGGACCAGACAGCATCACAGGTGATATTCTCCTGGACAAAGACAGCACCACAGGTGCTATTCTCCTGGACCAGACAGCACCACAGGTGCTATTCTCCTGGACCAGACAGCATCACAGGTGATATTCTCCTGGACCAGACAGCATCACAGGTGATATTCTCCTGGACCAGACAGCATCACAGGTGCTATTCTCCTGGACCAGACAGCATCACAGGTGATATTCTCCTGGACAAAGACAGCACCACAGGTGCTATTCTCCTGGACCAGACAGCACCACAGGTGCTATTCTCCTGGACCAGACAGCATCACAGGTGATATTCTCCTGGACCAGACAGCATCACAGGTGATATTCTCCTGGACCAAGACAGCATCACAGGTGATATTCTCCTGGACAAAGACAGCATCACAGGTGATATTCTCCTGGACCAGACAGCTGGAGGGATACACTATTTATACAATAGTATTTGGACACCCATTCAAATTAGTAGATTGGGCTATTTTAGCCACACCAGTTGCTGACATGTGTATAAAATTGAGCACAGAGCCATGCAATCTCCGTAGAGAAACATTGGCAGTAGAATGGCCTTACTGAAGTAACTTTCAACGTGGTACCGTCATAGGATGGCACCTTTCCAACAAGTCAGTTTGTGAAATTTCTGACCTTCTAGAGCTTCCCCGGTCAACTGTAAGTGCTGTTATTGTGAAGTGGAAACATCTAGGACCAACAACGGCTCAGCCAAGAAGTAGTGGGACACACAAGTTCACAGAACAAGACCGCCGAGTGCTAAAGCGTGTAACGCGTAAAAATCATCTGTACTTGGTTGCAACACTCGCTAACAAGTTCCAAACTGCCTCTGGAAGCAACATCAGCACAAGAAACTGTTTGTCAGGAGCTTCATGAAATGGGTTTCCATGGCCGAGCAGCTGCATACAAGCCTAAGATCACCATGGGCAATGTCAAGGGTCAGCTTGAGTGGTGTAAAACTCACAGCCATTGGACTCTCCAGCAGTGGAAACGTATTCTCTGGAGTAATGAGTCATGCTTCACCTTCTAGCAATCCGACGGACTAATCTGGGTTTGGCAGATGCCAGGAGAACGCTACCTACCCCAAAGCATAGCGCCAACTGTAAAGTTTGGTGGAATAATGGTCTGGGGTTGTTTTTCATGGTTTGGGCCCCTTGGTTCCAGTGAAGGGAAATCTTAACGCTACAGCATACAATGACATTCTAGAGGAATCTGTGCTTCCAACTTTGTGGCAACAGTTTGGGGAAGGTCCTTTCCTGTTTCAGCATGACAATGCCCCTGTACACAAAGCAAGTTAAATACATGAATGGTTAGTCGAGATTGGTGTGGAAGAACTTCACAAGCCCTGACCTCAACGACGTCGAACGCCTTTGGGATGAAGTGGAACGCCGACTGCGAGCCAGGCCTAATTGCCCAACATCAGTGGCAGACCTCACTAATGCTCTTGTGGCTGAATGGAAGCAAGTCCCCGCAGCAATGTTCCAACATCTAGTGGAAAGCCTTCCCAGAAGAGCGGAGGCTGTTATAGCAGCAAAAAGGGGGACCAACTCCATGCAAATGCCCATGATTTTGGAATGAGATGTTTGACGAGCAGGTGTCCACATACTTTTGTTGATTTGGTGTATATACTGCAGACAGACAGAGACAGACAGACAGACAGACAGTCAGAACTATAGCAGTCTTCATTCTGAAATGACTCTGGTCTTCTTCAGAAGTAGTGCAGTAGTCTACAGGGTTCAGAGCTCACCTTTCTAAACACTTCTTGTCGCTCACATCATGAGGTTTCACATGTGTTTGGTTACATAGTGACCAATGTTCTTCTTAGTGATAAAACAGCAAACATTAAGAGTGTTTACTTATCAGACCCACATATACAATAAATATACTATAATATACTATATTCATATGCTTATAGTACTCACACATGAATCATATCATGTATGCAGGTCATGTGTTGTTTTGAGCCAGCAGTAAAAACACACTGACAGGACAGTTCCTCTTATGGCCACTAGGTGGTAATCTGGTGTCACAGACGCAGGACTGTAGACGAGAAAGAAGCATTGCATCAATTATCTCTCCTTTCTCCTAAAGTGTGCACTTGTTCCCTTCACTGAAATGACTGGTGAACTAAATATAGTGGAAACGCCCACTTGATAACAGAAGGTAGAGTCCTCTGAGTGGAACGGTGGGAGACAAACAGAACCTCCTCTCCTCTTCTCCCATCCTCCTCTTCTCTCTCCTCTTTTCTCCCCCTCCCCCCTCTACTCTTTCCTCTCCTCTTCTCCCCCCTCTCCTCTTCTCCCCCCTCTCCTCTTTCCTCTCCTCTCCTCTTTCCTCTCCTCCCCTCTCCTCCCTCCTCTCCTCTTCTCCCCCTCTCCTCTTTCCTCTCCCTCCCCTCTCCTCTTCTCCCCCTCTCTCATCTCCTCTCCCCTTCTCCCCCTCTCCTCTTTCCTCTCCTCTCCCCTTCTCCCCCCTCTCCTCTTTCCTCTCCTCCCCTCTCCTCTCCTCCCTTCTCCCCTTCCCTCCCCTCTCTTCTCCCCCTCTCCTCTTTCCTCTCCTCCCCTCTCCCCTTCTCCCCCCTCTCCTCTTCTCTCCCCTCTCCCCTTCTCCCCTCTTCTCTTCATCTTTTTATCACTGACTTCTCACCAGTGATGTCATCATAACCAGTAACCTGTTCCTCTCTTGTCCCAGCCCAGCCTGACCCTGACATATAGCATCAGACCTGTTGAGTTGACTTGGGTAACAGACCTCTAGCTTCTACACCACATCCCCCCCTTCTCCTGCTCTAACATGAGACCTCATCAGTACTCATTTTGGGTGCTGGTACTGTTTATATTTAGGTGCTGGAACATTAAGCCAATATTCTATAAGAAGTGAACTCAAGCAGTAGAAAGTTAGAGGTGATATTATAGGACACACTATGTGAAACGTTGCTGCTCTGTCAGCAGTTTCCTGTGGAGTTTTTTTAACAGATCAGTTTGCTGTAGTGTGTTCAACCACTGATCCAAGATAAGTTGCTAAGAAGTTTATCTCACATCAAAGACCTACTGAACTAATGATATAGAAGTCATATAGCCTAGCAGTATGTTCCACTCTTCAGTCCAAACTTTATGACAGGGACTTGTATATGTCAGTGGAGCCCCAGTTAGAAACAGACATGATATCTGCAGGGATATTGATGATCTTTTTCTGGAGCACAGGTAAGATACTGATATACACTTGTGACAGTTACTGAGATATGTTTTGATATTGTAAGATATATTATAATTTACAGGGCTAGTAAAAGAACATGCAACTGGAAGCAGACAGTAAAAATGTGTCTCAAAGCAGGACAATGATGTGATCACCTGTAAATGTACTTTACTGTAGCCTAACTGTCCATCTGGGGACAGGCACTAATGCCAGTTAAGTTGTGATGGTGTCATGCATCTGACTGTTGTATATTCAGTGTGTCAATGATTGATTGTATCTGTCTCTATGTAAATGAATGAGAGTATATATTATATATGTGTTATGTTAGAGTTGGAGAAGGGATGGGTGTAGATGATAGAGGTCTATGAGCTGAGTCAAGATCAACAGGTCCAACACTATGTTGAGAGAGAGAGATAGAGATGGAAGAGAGAGGAGGGGTGGGAGAGAGATTGAAGGAGGAGGAGAGAGAGAGAGAGGAGGGTAGGGAGAGAGGAGGGTAGGGGAGAGAGAAAGGGAAGAGGAGAGAGAAGGGTGTAGGAGAGAGAAGGGTATAGGAGAGAGGAGGGTAGGGGAGAGAGGAGGGTGTAGGAGAGAAGGGTATAGGAGAGAGGACGGTAGGGGAGAGAGGAGGGTAGGGAAGAGAGTAGGGTAGTGGAAATAGGAGGGTAGATGAGAAATGAGGGTAGGGATCAGAGAGATATGTGGAGGAGAGAGGAGGGTAGGGGAGAGAGGAGGGGAGGGGATAGAGGCTAAGGTTGAGAGAAGGGGAAGGTAGGGAAGAGAGAATGATAGGGGACAGATGAGGGGAGAGAGGAGGGTATGGAGGGAGAAGTAGCGGAGAGGAGAGAGGAGAGGAGATGAAAGAGGAGGGTAAGGGAGAGACGAGGTTAGAGAAGAGAGGAGGGAGGGGATAGTGGAGGGTAGGGGAGAGAGAGATTTGTAAAGGAGAATTGAGGGTAGGGGAGAGTAGGGCAGGAGAGAGAGAATTGTAGAGGAGAGAGGAGGGTAGAGGAGATTGGAGGTTTGGGGATAGAGGGTAGGGGAGAGGAGGGTAGGGAGGAGAGTAGAGGAGAGAGGAGGGTAGGGGAGAGAGGAAGGTAGAGAAGAGATGAGGGTAGTGGAGAGAGAATGGGAGGTAAGAAAGGGGGGTGGGGGAGAGCGATTTGAGAAGGAGAAACCAGGGTAGGAGAGGAGGGTAGGAGAGAGGGAAGGGTAGAGGGGAGAGGAGGGTAGGGATTAGAGAAGGGTAGAGGAGAGAAGAGGGTAGGGGACAGAGGGTTGGGTAGAGAGAAGGGGAGGGGAGAGAGAGATTTGTGGAGGGGAGAGGAGGGGAGGGGAGAGAGAGAGAGATGTGTGGAAGTGAGAGGAGGGTAGGAGAGAGAGGAGGGGAGGGGAGAGAGGAGGGTGGAGGAGAGAGGAGGGTGGAGGAGACAGGGGGAATGTGTTTACACATGGGTGTTGATGCACCATACCAACGATAAGCCTGTCTTCCCCATCACATCATGAAAGGTCATGTTGATGTTCATTTGACCTCTGCCTCTGTCTTCCTCTGACTCCACCCTTTCTCCATTGTTTCTCTCTCTCTCTCTGTCTCTTTCTCTCTCTTTCTCCTCTGTCTCTCTGTTTCTCCTCAGATCTCCAGGCTCAAAGCGTCAGTCCACCAGGTAGGTAAAGTAGAAATCTACAGTGATTATAGCAGTTCAATATTAATCAACTTTATTATACCACATGGTGTCACGCTCCTCTTTGTCTGAAGATATGGAGAAATCGCTGTCGGAAAAAGTGGACCAATACGCAGCGGGTTGCGAGCTCATCATATTTTATTTAAATGTGAACACCACGAAAAAAACAAGAAACAATGACCGCCAGGAACAGTTTTGCAGGCTATATACAACGCAATGCAAAAACAACTACCCACAAACTACAACCAAAACACAAACCTATATATAGGACTCTGAATCAGAGGCAACGGAAAACACCTGCCTCCAATTGAGAGTCCAACACCCAATTACTTAGACATAGAAATACAAAGAACTAGAATGAACCTAGACATACAAAACATAAACCAAAACCCGGAAATAATAAATCAAACACCCCTACAAAATTCACACTCAACCTAAACCATACAAAACAAATACCCAGCTGCCACGTCCTGACCAAATTATAATACAATTACTCCCTTTGCTGGTCAGGACGTGACACATGGAGAAATTCATGTGTCTATACAACCCATTCCGAAGCCCAATAACAAGTAATGTTTTATGGAACTACTTATACTTGACATATTATATATTATATTGGTCTTATGTTAGAGTAGGAGAAGGGGGAGTGTAGATGCTAGAGGTCTGTTACCCAAGTCAACAGGTCTGATGCTATCTGTCATGAAGAGAGAGAGAGGAGCAGAGAGAGAGGAAGGAGAGAGAGACGAGGGGACAGAGGACGGGAGGAGAGAGAGCGAGAAGGCGAGGAGAGAAAGGGAGATGTCAACAGATATAGGGAGAGCGAGAAGGCGAGGAGAGAAAGGGAGATGTCAACAGATATATGGCTGACAGACTAACATGCAGTCAACTGCATATATTTTCATTACTGACTTCTCACCAGTGATGTCATCATAACCAGTAACCTTTTCCACTCTTGGTCCGGCTCAGCTTGACCCTGACCTCTGAAATTAATGATTTTAAAAAACTGACAAAAGCAAATGTATTAAATTAGATTTAATCTCATCTGCAAAGAGAGTTACACATTTGCATGGAAGGGGAATGTACACCACATGACCAAAAGTATATGGACACCTGCTCATCTAACATCTCATTCCAAAATCATGGGCCTTAATATAAAGTTGGTCCCCCTTTGCTGCTATAACATCCTCCAGTCTTCTGGGAAGGCTTTCCACTAGATGTTGGAACATTGCTGCAGGGACTTGCTTCCATTCAGCCACAACAGCATTAGTGAGGTTGGGCGATTAGGCCTGGATCGCAGTCGGTGTTTCAATTCATCCCTAAAGGTATTCAATGGGGTTTAGGTCAGGGCTCTGTGCAGGCCAGTAAAGTTCTTCCACATCGATCTCAACAAACTATTTTTGTATGGACCTCGCTTTGTGTACAGGGGCATTGTCATGCTGAAACAGGAAAGGGCCTTCCCCAAACTGTTGCCACAATGTTGGAAGCACAGAATAGTCTAGAATGTCATAGTATGCTGTATCGATTAGATTTCCCTTCACTGAAACTAAGGGGCCTAGACCGATCCATAAAAACAACCCCAGACCATTATTCCTCCTCCACCAAACTTTACAGTTGGCACTATGCTTTGGGGCAGGTAGCGTTCTCCTGGCATCTACCAAACTCAGGTTTGTGGTTCGGACTGCCAGATGGTGAAACGTGGTTCATCACTCCAGAGAACGCGTTTCCACTCCAGCCGACACTTGGCATTGCGCATGGTGATCTTAGGCTTGTGTGCCGCTGCTCTGCCATAGAAACCCATTTCATGATGCTCCAGACGAACAGTTCTTGTGCTGAAGTTTCTTCCAGAGGAAGTTTGGAACTCGGTAGTGGGTGTTGCAACCGAGGACAGATGATTTTGACGCGTGACGAACTTCAGCACTCGTGGTCCCGTTCTGTGAGCTTGTGTGAGCTACCACTTCCTGGCTAAGCCACTGCTGCTCCTAGACCTATCCACTTCACAATAACAGAACTTACAGTTGACCGGGGCAGCTAAAGCAGGGTAGTACCAGAATTCAGCCTTCACAAGACCATGACATACGCAAAAATGCCCCCTTTGTGGATGTCCTTCTCCACACTCTCCTCTTCTCCCCGTCTCCTGATCTCATTATCCCTCCCCTTTATATAATATGCATCAGAAGAGTGGACGGAGGGAGGGAGGGTAGGGAGAGAGAGAGGGAGAGAGGGAGAGAGGGAGGGAGGGAGGGAGGGAGGGGGAGAGAGGGAGAGAGGGAGAGAGGGAGAGAGGAGAGTAATGGTCAGAACCAGAGAGAGTGGAGGGAAGGGGACGGACAAGATGGAGGAGGGGGGAGAGAATATAATTTTAATCACTGACTTCTCACTCACCAGTGATGTCATCATAACCATTGTCCTCTCTTGGCCCAGCCCAGCCTGACCCTGGCATTTTGCATCAGGCCTGTTGAGTTGACTTGGGTAACAGACGTCTAGCTTCTACACCACATCCCCCCTTCTCCTGCTCTAACATGAGACCTCATCAGTACTCATTTTGGGCGCTGGAACATTAAACAGACGTTCCGCTAGTGGAACGCCTAGCCAACATCCAATTGAACAGCAAATACAAAACATAAAAAAATCTAATAATTTCAATTTCTCAAACATACGACTATTTTACACCATTTTAAAGATACACTTCTCCTTAATGTAAGCACATTGTTCGATTTCAAAAAGGCTTTACAGTGAAAACAAAACATTAGATTATGTTAGGACAGTACATAGACAAATAATAACCACACAGCAATTTTCCAAGCAAGGACATGTGTCACAGAAACCCAAAATACAGCTAAAATGAAGCACTAACCTTTGACGATCTTCATCAGATGACACTCCTAGGACATCATGTTACACAATACATGTATGTTTTGTTCGATCAAGTTCATATTTATATCCAAAAACAGCATTTTACATTGGCGCGTGATGTTCAGAAAATGTATTCCCACCAAAACGCCCTGTGAATGAGCACATCAATTTACAAAAATACTCATCATAAACGTTGACAAAATATATAACAATTATTTAAAGAATTATAGATACACTACTCCTTGATGTAACCGCTGTGTCAGATTTTAAAATAGCTTTACGGAGAAAGCACCTTGTTCAATATTCTGAGTACATAGCTCAACCATCAATGCAAGCTATACAGCTACCCGCCAAGTTCTGGCATCAACAAAACTCTGAATTAGTGTTATAAATCATTCCTTACCTTTGCTGATCTTCGGCGGAATGCACTCCAAGGACTCCTACTCCTACCTCCGTTTTGTACGTGCGTTCAGATCACTATCCAAAGGCATAATGCACGAGCGTAATTCGAGACACAAAAAGTCTAAATGTTCCATTACCGTTCGTAGAAATATGTCAAACGTTGTTTACAATCAATCTTTAGGGTATTTTTAACGTAAAAATGCGTTAATATTCCAACCGGACAATAGCGTATTCATTCCAGGAGAAAAAGAAGGAACGGCGTGCTCACGGGTTCACGCATAACCAAGCCCTTTGTCCTCAGGCAGTCCATTCATTGACTGAGCTACTATTCTCTGCCCAGTAACAGGAGAAGGTTGAAAAAAACTTTCTAAAGGCTGTTGACAGCCAATGGAAGCCTTAGGAAGTTTAACGTGACACCACAGACACTGTAGTTTCGATAGGGATTCAAAAGAAAAACTACAATTCTCAGATTTCCCACTTCCTGGTTGGATTTTTCTCAGGTTTTTGCCTGCCATATGAGTTCTGTTATACTCACAGACATCATTCAAACAGTTTTAGAAACTTCAGAGTGTTTTCTATCCAAATCCACTAATAATATGCAAATTAACATGCATATTGTAGTTTCTGGGCCCGAGTAGTAGGCAGTTTAACCTCTCTAGGGTCGGTGGGACGCCAATGGAATCCTGTGGCGTGTTATTCAAATACCTTAGAAATGCTATTACTTCAATTTCTCAAACATATGACTATTTTACATCATTTTAAAGACAAGACTCTCGTTAATCTAACCACACTGTCCGATTTCAAAAAGGCTTTACAACGAAAGCAAAACATTAGATTATGTCAGCAGAGTACCCAGCCAGAAATAATCACACACCCATTTTTCAAGCTAGCATATAATGTCACATAAACCCAATCCACAGCTAAATGCAGCACTAACCTTTGATGATCTTCATCAGACGACACACCTAGGACATTATGTTATACAATACATGCATGTTATGTTCAATCAAGTTCATATTTATATCAAAACCCAGCTTTTTACATTAGCATGTGACATTCAGAACTAGCATACCCCCAGCAAACTTCCGGTGAATTTACTAAATTACTCACGATAAATGTTCACAAAAAATATAACAATTATTTTAAGAATTATAGATACAGAACTCCTCTATGCACTCGCTATGTCCGATTTTAAAATAGCTTTTTGGTGAAAGCACATTTTGCAATATTCTAAGTAGATAGCCCGGCATCACAGGGCTAGCTATTTAGACACCCACCAAGTTTAGCCCTCACCAAAGTCAGATTTACTATAAGAAAAATGTTATTACCTATGCTGTTCTTCGTCAGAATGCACTCCCAGGACTTCTACTTCAATAACAAATGTTGGTTTGGTTCAAAATAACCCATAGTTATGTTCAAATATCCTCTGTTTTGTTCGTGCGTTCAAGACACTATCCAAAGTGTAAAGAAGGGTGACGCGCCCGAAGCGTTTCGTGACAAAAAAATTCAAAATATTCCATTACCGTACTTCGAAGCATGTCAACCGCTGTTTAAAATCAATTTTTATGCCATTTTTCTCGTAAAAAAGCGATAATATTCCGACCGGGAAAGCGTGTTTACGTTCAAAGAGAGAGAAAATAAAAACATGGGATCCCCTCGTGCACGATCCTCAGTCTGATGGTCCTCTGATAGACCACTTACCAAAGGCGCTAATGTTTTTCAGCCAAGGGCTGCCTCGACATCATTCAGCTTTTTCCCGGGTTCTGAGAGCCTATGGGAGCCATAGGAAGTGTCAAGTTACAGCAAAGATCCTCAGTCTTTAATAAAGAGAGTCAAGAAGAACAAGAACTTGTCAGACAGGCCACTTCCTGTAAGGAATCTTCTCAGGTTTTGGCCTGCCAAATGAGTTCTGTTATACTCACAGACACCATTCAAACAGTTTTAGAAACTTTAGGGTGTTTTCTATCCAAAGCTAATAATTATATGCATATTCTAGTTTCTGGGCAGGAGTAATAATCAGATTAAATCGGGTACGTTTTTTATACGGCCGTGAAAATACTGTCCCCTAGCCATACAAAAATATAACACTCCACTAGCACCCTCTCAGACAGCCTGCTCCACTCGGGCCCTCTCTGTCAGACGGCTCCACTAGGACCCTCTCAGACAGCCTGCTCCACTAGGGCCCTCTCTGTCAGCCTGCTCCACTAAGGCCATCTCTTTCAGCCAGCTCCACTAGGGCCCTCTCTGTCAGCCTGCTGTCTTTGCTAGGTAAAGCCCCGCCTTATCTCAGCTCACTGATCACCATAGCAGCACCCACACGCAGAACGCGATCCAGCAGGTATATCTCACTGGTCACCCCCAAAGCCAATTCCTCCTTTTGCTACCTTTCCTTCCAGTTCTCTGCTGCCAATGACTGGAACGAATTGCAAAAATCACTGAAGCTGGAGACTAATATCTCCCTCACCAACTTTAAGCACCAGCTGTCAGAGCAGCTCACAGATCACTGCACCTGTACATAGCCCATCTGTAAAAAGCCCATCCAACTACCTCATCCCCATACTGTTATTATTTATTTTTTTGCCCCTTTGCACTCCAGTATCTCTACTTGCACATTTGTCTTCTGCAGATCTATCACTCCAGTGTTTAACTGCTAAATAATACTTTTTCTATTGCGTTATTGACTGTATGTTTGTTCTTTCCATGTGTAACTCTGTGTTGTTTGTGTCGCTCTGCTTTGCTTTATCTTGGCCAGGTCGCAGTTGTAAATGAGAACTTGTTCTCAACTAGCCTGGTTAAATAAAGGTGAAATAAAAAAATTTAAAAACTCTTTGTTCAGCACTTATGAAATGGAGAATGACAGAATTCAGAACATAGGCCGTTCTTACAGTGTTGTCCCTGTACACCAAGTCAGAACCGTAGGATAAATAAAGGGGGCATATAAGCAGACAATGAAAGCTCTTACAATATTAGATGATTGCATTTCTCTAAAACAGGCTATAGGCTACATGTGCACCACCAATTCAGAACAGTAGGCGGAATTAAGAGGGGAAAATATACAAAATGATTCGGGTGAGGCACATGGGCTACTAACAGCTTACTATACAACATACACTTAGTATTACTTTCTTGGCTACAGTATACATACAGTATCTCTCTGGAATATTACATCATTTATGCAGCAGCATACAAATAATTTATTGACTCACCTTGTTGTGCTGTGCTCACTTGAACAAGAAGGTTGGGCGGAGGTCCTTCATGGGTGTCACGGAACCTTCCGTTAATGTTGCTCATTCCGTGCACCAGTTTCGGAGGTCTACGTCACCTGCCTCTAGGCACTGAACTGTCTAATTATGCACACCTGGTTCCTATTTCCCACTGATTGTATTGGTATAAATGTGCCCTTTGTTTCACCATTGGGCTGTTGATTATTGTTCCATTGTCCGTTGGTAGTGTGAGTTCCTATGCCTTGTTGTTTTGGCTTTCTTGCCGCTTGTATTGTGCAGATCATTATGGGTCTCGTCCCGTGTTGTATCATTGTGAGCGACTCCTCCTCAACCCTGGGTCTGTTTGGTCTTTTTTGTTGGATGACCATTCAAAACGTATTATTCCAGTCGGAACTTGTTTTTTCCAGAGATCCCGGTTGTCTAGAACTCACTGATGTCAGATTTCCCAGTTCTGAGTTAACAGTTTTTTTTAGAGCGCAGCAGAAATCATGCAGGATTTACAGCATGGCCAGTGTTTAATGTTTATCATTTTAAGCTTGGAAAAGAGACCCTTAAACCAGACTTGGACCACACACCCACACCACTGAATAGCAGGCTAGTGATTGCTTTGCAATGCTTGCAGTTAGCCACTGATTCCTTCCAAACAACTCATTGTTGAATTTAAGATTTACAACTTGTTGTGAAATGTTAAAGTCCAACGGCCGATGAGCACCAATATGGCAATGTATCTCTCCTTTCTCCTAAAGTGTGCACTTGTTCATTTCCCTTCACTGAAATGACTGGTGTAAGAAATATGGTGGAAACTCCCAATAGTCCAATCCTCCACCAATCCAATGCTTTCATATTTGTGGGAAGGAGTGAACAAGTGTGCACTTCAGGAGTTAGGAGATAGCATTGGTAGAAAGTTAGAGGTGATATTATAGAACACTATGTGAAATGTTGCTGCTCTGTCAGCAGTTTCCCGTTGGGGGTTTTCAGAACATGTCAGTTTGCTGTATTTAGCTGCGTTCAACCACTGATCTGGGATAAGTTACTAAGAAGTTTATCTCACATCAAAGACCTAATGAACTAATGACATAGAAGCCATATAGCCCAGCAGTGTTTTCAACTCTTCAGTCCACTCTTCATGACAGTAGACTTGTATAGCTCAGTGGAGCCCCAGTTAGAGACAGACATACTACATCAAATCAAATGTTATTAGTCACGTGCGCCAAATACAACAGGTTTAGACCTTACAGTAAAATGCTTACTAAATAAGAATAAGAAATAAAAGTAACAAGTAATTAAAGAGCAGCAGTAAAATAACAATAGCGAAACTATATACAGGGGTACCGATACAGAGTCAATGTGTTGGGGCATTGGTTCGTAGAGGTAATATGTACATGTAGGTAGAGTTATTAAAGTAGCTATGCATTGATGATAACAACAGAGCGCAGCAGTGGTGTAAAAGAGAGGGGGGGGGGCAATGCAAATAGTCTGGGTAACTATTTGATTAGATGTTCAGGAGTCTTATGGCTTGGGGGTAGAAGCTGTTTAGAAGCCTTTTGAACCTAGACTTGGTGCTCCGGTATTGCCAGTCTATGACTGGGGTGGCTGGAGTCTTGGACAATTTTTAGGGCCTTCCTCTGACACTGCCTGGTAAAGAGGTCCTGGATGGCAAGAAGATTTGCCCCAGTGATGTACTGGGCCGTACGCATTACCCTCTGTAGTGCCTTGCGGTTGGAGGTTGGGTAGTTGCCATACCAGGCAGTGCTGCAACCAGTCAGGACGTTCTCGATGATACAGCTGTAGATCCTTTTGAGGATCTGAGGACCCATGCCAAATCTTTTCAGTCTCCTGAGGGGAAATAGGTTTTGTCGTGCCCTCTTCATGACTGTCATGGTGTGCTTGGACCATGTCAGTTTGTTGGTGATGTGGACACCAAGGAACTTGAAGCTCTCAACCTACTCCACTACAGCCCCGTCGATGAGAATGTGGGCGTGCTCAGTCCTCTTTTTCCTGTAGTCCACAATCATCTCATTTATCTTGATCACTTTGAGGGAGAGGTTGTTTTCCTGGCACCACATTGCCAGTTCTCTGACCTCCTCCCTTTAGGCTGTCTCGTCGTTGTTGTTGTTGATCAGGCCTAACACTGTTGTGTCATCGGCATCCTTAACCTGTCTGGGATAGGGGGCAGTATTTTCACGGCCGGATAAAAAAACATACCCGATTTAAACTGGGTACTACTCTTGCCCAGAAACGAGAATATGCATATTATCAGTAGATTTGGATAGAAAACACTCTAAAGTTTCTAAAACTGTTTGAATGGTGTCTGTGAGTATAACAGAACTCAAATGGCAGGCAAAAACCTGAGAAGATTCCAAGCAGGAAGTGGCCTGGGTGCGAATTTGTAGTCCTTCTGTTGCTTCTCTATCAAAACTACAGTATCTGAGCTGTTATGTGACACTTTCTAAGGCTTCCATTGGCTCTCTAAAGTGTTCAGAAAGCGGATTGAGGCGTCTTCTGTTTCTGGGTAAAGTATAGCAACTCAGATTGTCAGTGGCCTGCCTGGTGACTCAGAGATTGGAGATGCGCGGTCCCGCGAGAATGCTGTTTTTCTTTCCCTCTTTGAATGAATACACTATTGTCCGGTTGGCATATTATCGCTATTTAATGAGAAAAATACCTTAAAAATTGATTTTAAACAGCGTTTGACATGCTTCTAACTACGGTAATGGAACATTTTTACTTTTTTTTATCTCGATATGCGCTCGTTCAGGTCACTTGGATAGTGACCTGAACACACGAACAAAACGGAGGTTTTTCGACATAACTATGGATTATTTGGAAGAAAAACAAAATTTCTTCTGGAAGTAGCCGTCCTGGGAGTGCATTCTGACGAAGAACAGCAAAGGTAATACAATTTTTCTAATAGTAATTCTGAGTTTAGTGAGCCCCGAAGTTGGCGGGTGTCTGAATAGCTAGCCTTGATGGCCGAGCTATGTACTCAGAATATTGCAAAATGTGCTTTTGCCGAAAAGCTATTTTAAAATCTGACATAGCGATTGCATAAAGGAGTTCTGGATCTGTAATTCTTAAAATAATTGTTATGTATTTTGTCAACGTTTAAGATGAGAAATTTTGTAAATTCACCGGAAGTTTTGGGTGGGGATGCTAGTTCTGAACATCACATGCTAATGTAAAAAGCTGTTTTTTGATATAAATATGAACTTGATTGAACAAAACATGCATGTATTGTATAACATAATGTCATAGGAGTGTCATCTGATGAAGATCATCAAAGGTTAGTGCTGCATTTAGCTGTGTTTTGGGTTAATGTGACATATATGCTTGCTTGGAAAATGGCTATGTACTCTCCTAACATAATCTAATGTTTTGCTTTCGCTGTAAAGCCTTTTTGAAATCGGACAATGTGGTTAGATTAACGAGAGTCTTGTCTTTAAAATGGTGTAAAATAGTCATATTGAAATTATTGCATTTTTTGAGGTTTTGTATTTCGCGCCACGTTCTTCCATTGGATATTTGGTGAGGCGTTCCGCTAGCGGAATGTCTAGATGCAAGAGTTTAATTAATGATGGTGTTGGAGTCGTGCCTGTCTGTGCAGTCATGAGTGAACAGGGAGTACAGGAGGGACTGAGCATGCACCCCTGAGGGGCCCCGTGTTGTGCATCAGCGTAGCGGATGTGTGGTTACCTTCCCTTACCACCTGGGAGCGGCCCGTCAGTTTTTCCAGGATCCAGTTACAGAGGAAGGTGTATAGTCCCAGGGTCCTTAGCATATTGATGAACTTTGAGTGCACTATGGTGTTGAACGCTGAGCTGTAGTCAATGATTAACATTCTCACATAGGAGTTCCTTTTGTCCAGGTGGGAAAGGACAGTGTGGAATGTAATAGAGATTGCATCACCTGTGGGTCCACAGTCGTGGCCAAAAGTTTTGAGAATGACACTAACATTAATTTTCACAAAGTCTGCTGCCTCAGTTTGTTTGATAGCAATTTGCAAATACTCCAGAATGTTAAAAGAGTGATCAGATGAATTGCAATTAATTGCAAAGTCCCTCTTTGCCATGCAAATGTACTGAATCCCCCAAAAAACATTTCCACTGCATTTCAGCCCTGCCACAAAAGGACCAGCTGACATCATGTCAGTGATTCTCTCGTTAACACAGGTGTGAGTGTTGACGAGGACAATGCTGGAGATCACTCTGTCATGCTAATTGAGTTCGAATAACAGACTGGAAGCTTCAAAAGGAGGGTGGTGCTTGGAATCATTGTTCTTCCTCTGTCAACCATGTTTACCTGCAAGGAAACACGTGCCGTCATCATTGCTTTGCACAAAAAGGGCTTCACAGGCAAGGATATTGCTGCCAGTAAGATTGCACCTAAATCAACCATTTATCAGATCATCAAGAACTTCAAGGAGAGTGGTTAAATTGTTGTGAAGAAGGCTTCAGGGCGCCCAAGAAAGTCCAGCAAGCTCCAGGACCGTCTCCTAAAGTTGATTCAGCTGCGGGATCGGGGCACCACCAGTACGGAGCTTGCTCAGGAATGGCAGCAGGCAGGTGTGAGTGCATCTGCACGCACAGTGAGGCGAAGACTTTTGGAGGATGGCCTGCTGTCAAGAAGGGCAGCAAAGAAGCCACTTCTCTCCAGAAAAAACATCAGGGACAGACTGATATTCTGCAAAAGGTACAGTGATTGGACTGCTGAGGACTGGGGTAAAGTCATTTTCTCTGATGAATCCCCTTTCCAATTGTTTGGGGAATCCGGAAAAAAGCTTGTCCGGAGAAGACAAGATGAGCGGTTCCATCAGTCCTGTGTCATGCCAACAGTCAAGCATCCTGAGACCATTCATGTGTGGGGTTGCTTCTCAGCCAAGGGAGTGGACTCACTCACAATTTTACCTAAGAACACAGCCATGAATAAAGAATGATACCAACACATCCTCCGAGAGCAACTTCTCCCAACCATCCAGGAACAGTTTGGTGACGAACAATGCCTTTTCCAGCATGATGGAGCACCTTGCCATAAGGCAAAAGTGATAACTCAGTGGCTCGGGGAACAAAACATCGATATTTTGGGTACATGGCCAGGAAACTCCCCAGACCTTAATCCCATTGAGAACTTGTGGTCAATCCTCAAGAGGCGGATGGACAAACAAAAACCCACAAATTCTGACAAACTTCAAGCATTGATTATGCAAGAATGGGCTGCCATAAGTCAGAATGTGGCCCAGAAGTTAATTGACAGCATGCCAGGGCGGATTGCAGAGGTCTTGAAAAGGAAGGGTCAATACTGCAAATATTGACTCAGCATCAACTTCATGTAATTGTCAATAAAAGCCTTTGACACTTATAAAATGCTTGTAATTATACATCAATATTCCATAGTAACATCTGACAAAAATATCTAAAGAGACTGAAGCAGCAAACTTTGTGGAAATTAATATTTGTGTCATTCTCAAAACCTTTGGCCACGACTGTACAGTGCCATGTGAAAGTATTCACCCCCTTGGCATTTTTTCCTATTTTGTTGCCTTACAACCTGGAATTAAATGTAAGGTCTGTCGTCAGGAATGGACCAAGGCGCAGCGGGAATGTGGATACTCATATTTCTTTAATAAAAACACGCAAAGCATCCACAGGGAAAACAATAAACAATACTCACGACAACAGGAACAGTTTTGCAGGCACACTAAACACAGTGCAAAAACAACTACCCACAACCCCAAAGAAAAACACACACTACTATATAGCACTCCCAATCAAAGGCAACTCAACACACCTGCCTTCAATTGGGAGTCCAACAACCCACTCACATGTAACACAAAAAAGCACTGCCACGTCCTGACCAAAACTAATACAATTGCTCCCTCTGCTGGTCAGGATGTGACATTAAAATAGATTTTTGGGTGGTTTGTATCATTTGATTGACACAACATGCCTACCACTTTGAAGATGCTAAATCTTTTTTACTGTGAAACAAACAAGAAATGAGACAAAACATTTGAGATTGCATAACTATTCATCCCCCCAAAGTCAATACTTTGTAGAGCCTCCTTTTGCAGCAATTACAGCAATTACACCAAGTCAATTGGGATATGTCTCTATAAACTTGGCACATCTAGCCACTGGGATTTCTCCCCATTCTACAAGGCAAAACTGCTCCAGCTCCTTCAAGTTAGATGGGTTCCTGCTGGTGTATAGCAATCTTTAAGTCATACCACAGATTCTCAATTGGATTTAGGTCTGAGTTTTGACTAGGCCATTCCAATGCATTTAAATGTTTCCCCTTAAACCACTTAAGTGTTGCTTTAGCAATATGCTTAGGGTTATTGTCCTGCTGGAAGGTGAACATCCAGTCTCAAATCTCTGGAAGACAGAAACAGGTTTCCCTTAAGTATTTCCTGTATTTAGTGCCATTCCTTCAATTCTTAAAATCTTTTTACTCCATTTTTTTCTTCCCAATTTTTTTTTTTTTTTTTACTGTCTTGTCTCATCGCTGCAACTCCTGTACGGACTCGGGAGAGGCGAAGGTCGAGAGCCATGCGTCCTTCAAAATACAACCCAAACAAGCCGCACTGCGTCTTGACACAATGCACATCCAACCCGGAAGCCAGCCGCACCAATGTGTCGGAGGAAATGCCGTACACCTAGCGACATGGTCAGCGTGCACTGCGCCCGGCCCACCACATGAGTCACTAGTGCGCGATAAGACAAGGATATCCCTGCCGGACAAACCCTCCCTAACCCCGACGACGCTGGGCCAATTGCGTGCTGCACCATGGGCCTCCAGGTCGCGGCCGGCTGCGACAGAGCCTGGGCTCGAACCCAAAATCTCTGGTGGCACAGCTAGCACTGTGATGCAGTGCCTTAGACCACTGTGCCACCCGGGAGGCCCATTCCTTCAAGTCTGACCAGTATCCCAGTGCCTGCCGATGAAATGGGATGGTATTCTCGGGGTGATGAGAGGTGTTGGGTTTGCACCAGACATAGCGTTTTCCTTGATGGCCAATGAGCTCAATTTAGTCTCATCTGAACAGAGTACCTTCTTCCATATGTTCAGGGTGTCTCCCACATGCCTTTTGGTGGACACCAAACGTGTTTGCTTATTTTTTTTCTTTAAGCAATGTCTTTTTTTCTGGCCACTCTTCCGTAAAGCCCAGCTCTGTGGAGTGTATGGCTTAAAGTGGTCCTGTGGACAGATACTCCAATCTTTGCTGTGAAGCTTTGCAGCTCCTTCAGGGTTATCTTTGGTCTCTTTGTTGCCTCTCTGATTAATGCCCTCCTTTCCTGGTCTGTGAGTTTTGGTGGGTGGCCCTCTCTTGGCAGGTTTGTTGTGATGCCATATTCTTTCCATTTTTTTAATGGATTTAATGGTGCTCCATGGGATATTCAAAGTTTCAAATATTTTTTTAGAACCCAACCCTGATCTGTACTTCTCCACAACTTTATCCCTGACCTGTTTGGAGAGCTCCTTGGTTTTCACGGTGCAGCTTGCTTGGTGGTGCCCCTTGCTTAGTGGTGTTGCAGACTCTGGGTGTAAGGGTTGTCGTTGAGAGAAGACCAAGGCGCAGCGGGAATGTGGATACTCATGTTTATTGAAAAAAACAAGTAAAGCATCCACTTGAAACAAACAATAAACAGTACTTGCAACAGTCTTGCAGGCACATACAATGCAGTGCAAGGACAACTACCCACAACCCCAAAGAAAAACACACACACCTATATAGGACTTCCAATCAAAGGCAACTCAACACACCTGCCTTCAATTGGAAGTCCAATCACCCACACAACATTTAACAAACACAAACCTGCCACGTCCTGACCCCAAAACGAATACAATAGCTCCATCTGCTGGTCAGGACGTGACAGTACCCCCCCTCAAGGTGCAGACCCCGGAATGCACCTAAAAACAGAAAACACCAACAACAAAAAAATCCCCAACAAAACCCATTAAACAATAACTCCTAAACAATAAGGGAGGGAAGGGAGGGTGGCTGCCGTCACCGACGGCACTGTGCTACACCCTCCCTCCCCAACCCACCTATCCTGGAGGTGGCTCAGGTGCAGGACGTGGACCTCGCTCCACCTTCGGCGTCGCCCACTTCGGTGGCGCCGATAGTTGCTCCGGGCAGACGGGCCACTCGGGCTGACCCTGGCAGACGGACCACTCTGGCTGGGCCGGAAGACAGGCGGGCCACTCGGGCTGGGCCGGAGGACAGGCGGGCCACTAGGGCTGGGCCGGAGGACAGGCGGGCCACTCGGGCTGGGCCGGAGGACAGGCGGGCCACTCGGGCTGGGCCGGAGGACAGGCGGGCCACTCGGGCTGGGCCGGAGGACAGGCGGGCCACTCGGGCTGGGCCGGAGGACAGGCGGGCCACTCGGGCTGGGCCGGAGGACAGGAGGGCCACTCGGGCTGGGCCGGAGGACAGGAGGGCCACTCGGGCTGGGCCGGAGAACAGTCGGGCCACTCTGGCAGCTCCGGGCAGTCGGGCCACTCTGGCAGCTCCGGGCAGTCGGGCCACTCTGGCAGCTCCGGGCAGTCGGGCCACTCTGGCAGCTCCGGGCAGTCGGGCCACTCTGGCAGCTCCGGGCAGTCGGGCCACTCTGGCAGCTCCGGGCAGTCGGGCCACTCTGGCAGCTCCGGGCAGTCGGGCCACTCTGGCAGCTCCGGGCAGTCGGGCCACTGTGGCAGCTCCGGGCAGTCGGGCCACTCTGGCAGTTCCGGGCAGTCGGGCCACTCTGGCAGTTCCGGGCAGTCGGGCCACTCTGGCAGTTCCGGGCAGTCGGGCCATTCTGGCAGTTCCGGGCAGTCGGGCCACTCTGGCAGTTCCGGGCAGTCGGGCCACTCTGGCATCTCCTGACTAGCTGGCGGCTTTGGCGGCTCCTGACTAGCGGGCGGCTCTGGCGGCTCCTGACTGGCAGGCAGCTCTGGTGACTTACGACTGGCGGGCAGCTCTGGCGACTCTTGACTGGCGGGCAGCTCTGGCGACTTACGACTGGCGGGCAGCTCTGGCGACTTACGACTGGCGGGAAGCTCTGGCGACTTACGACTGGCGGGCAGCTCTGGCGACTTACGACTGGCGGGCAGCTCTGGCAACTTACGACCCCATTTAGCCATATCCTAGGTTTATCTGTATTTCTACACACCCCATTTAGCCATACCCTAGGTTTAGCTGTATTTCTACACACCCCATTTAGCCATACCCTAGGTTTAGCTGTATTTCTACACACCCCATTCAGCCATACCCAGGATTAGCTGTATTTCCACACCCCCAAAACCTCTTCCTGTGGCTATGGGACAGAGGAGGAAAGAGAGGGAGATGTCAACAGAGATAGGTCTGACAGACTAACATGCAGTCAACTGAATTTATTTTCATTACTGACTTCTCACCAGTGATGTCATCATAACCAGTAACCTTTTCCACTCTTCCACTCTTGGTCCGGCTCAGCTTGACACTGACCGATGAAATGTATGATTTGAAAAACAGACGAAGCAGATGTATTAAATTATATATATACTCATCTGCAAATAGAGGTTCACATGGAAAGGGGAATGTGTATACACATGGGTGTTGTTGCACCATACCAACGATAAGTCTGTCTTCCCCATCACATCATGAAAGGTCATGTTGATGTTCATTTGACCTCTGCCTCTGTCTTCCTCTGACTCCACACTTTCTCCATTGTTTCTCTCTATCTCTCTGTCTCTTTCTCTCTTTTTCTCCTCTCTCTCTCGTTCTCCTCAGATCTTCAGGCTCAAAGCGTCAGTCCACAAGGTTGGTAGAGTAGAAATCTACAGTGATTATAGCAGTTCAATATTAGTCAACTTTATTATCCCACATGGAGAAATTCATGTGTCTATACAAACCATTCTTAAACCCAATAACTGTTTTATGGAACTACTAATACTTGTCAACCACAAAACTTTACTGCTGTTAGAATAACAGAATCTCTGTCATAATCTGTCCTCACCACTGTGTTTCCCTCTCTGCTGTTTACAGCTGAATTCTCAGTCAGACTGGTGAATGGGACCACTTCCTGTTCTGGGACAGTGGAAATCTTCTACAGAGGAGAGTGGTTGGGTCTTTGTACTAGTTGGTGGAGCATGATGAAAGAGGTTAAGTTTGTGTGTAGAGAGCTGGACTGTGGGAATCCTGTAGCTGAATCTGGAGGACCTCTGGTTGAAGATGGAAAACAAAGAGTCATACTAGATGGTTGCTATGGAGATGAGCCTTCTATTAGACATTGTGACTTCATAAGAGAACCTGGTGTCTGTATTGGTAGAAATTATCATCATGTGACCTGTTCAGGTAAGAGACTGGTCATATTGAGAGATTCATTTATACATTATACAATATCACCTTGTATCATTTTTATGTGTTTTTTTATTTCATTTAAATAGAGAGGGAGATGTCAGATGTATTTAAACGTTATACTTGTGTTTGTCCTATTGGTTTTTGGAAGATGTTCATGGGCAGATTATTGTAGTTCAGATGGTACTGAAGTGAAGCTGCCTGATGGATGTCCAGCTGTTTATTTTCTATAAAGTGAAGTGAACTTATTCCTGTCTCCTGCCTGCATTATTCCCAACCCTATCCTGAGTGACTAAGAACCCATTTCTACCTCTTACAGTATCAAACATAGCAAACTACAATATTTTATCCAACATATTTGTATTTAGTCCTTGACAGTGTAAACAACAAAACTGATTGAATGTTCAACCAAATATTTTTCTCCAGAGTCTGTGCGGCTTGTGGATGGAGCTGGTCTCTGCTCTGGGAGAGTGGAGGTGAAGTCCAATCAGTCCTGGGCCTCAGTGTGTGAAGCTGACTTTGACCGGCAGGATGCAGAGGTAGTCTGTGGGGAGCTTGGCTGTGGGGCTCCTGCAGCTCTACAGGGGGGGCTCTATGGAGAAGGTGAGGGTCAGACCTGGGATAAAGAGTTCCAGTGTAAAGGCAAAGAGTCCCTTCTCCTGGACTGTGACACCTCAGACAGAGAAAACAACACCTGTCTACCTGGTAATGCTGTTGGACTCAGCTGCTCAGGTAAGAAACAGTTTGTCACTCAATCAACATTGCTTCTCACCTGGAGTGAAGAACATGAGAGACAATATAGGTGTGTTTTAGTAAGAAAATAGTAAGATTACTGTCTCTCTTTTCTTTTCTCAGAGCCTGATGATGTGAGGCTGGTGGGAGGAGACAGTCGCTGTGCTGGTGGAGTGGAGTGGTACGACCAGGGAGAGTGGAGGACTGTGGGAGCTGAGGACTGGGATGTAGCTGCAGTAGTGTGTAGACAGCTGGGTTGTGGCTCCACTGTTTCAGTACTACCTGGAGACACCACTAGAGGGTTTAGAGTTGACTGTTATGGGTCTGAGTCTTCACTGAGGGAGTGTTCCAGAAGATATGATCTCCTTCCTGGACTCACAGTGATCTGCTCAGGTAATAACAAGATACACTATATGGCCAAAAGTATGTGGACATTAGTGGATTCAGATATTTCAGCCACACCTGACAGGTGTATAATATTGAGCACACAGCCATGCAATCTCCATAGACAAACATCAACAGTAAAATGTCCTTACTGAAGATCTCAGTGAATTTCAGCGTGGCACATATAGGAGCAACAACGGCTCAGCCGTGAAGTGGTAGACAACACAAGCTCACAGAACGGACCGCCGAGCGCTGAACCACGTAGAGCGTAAAAATAATCCTCTGTTGAAAAACTCACTGCTGAGTTCCCCATACTTTAGTCAATGTATTATATCTCCTTCCTGGACTCACAGTGATCTGCTCAGGAAATATCAAGATATTATAATTATATTCAACTGATTTCGTTCCTTCATACAACTTCCTCTGCACCTCTCATGATGACTGTTTAGCTTGTCAGTCTGCTTTACTAAATAGATCACTCAGTCAAGTAGGAATCAAATACAACTTTAATATCCCAGAATACTTTTGTATTTGAGTGTTATCTCAGTGACGGTCTCTACTCACTACCACTGTCACAGAGGGAATGAGGGAGGAGGAGAGGAAGACTGAGAGATGAGAGAGAGAATATATTTTTATCACTTGACTTCTCACCGGTTATGTCATCATAACCAGTAACCTTTTCCACTCTTGGCCCAGCCCAGCCTGACCCTGACATATAGCATCAGATCTTGTAGTTAAGCTGTCACTGAAGTGAAGCTGCCTGATGGATTTCCAGCTGTTTATTTTCTATAAAGTGAAGTGAACTTATTCCTGTCTCCTGCCTGCATTATTCCCAACCCTATCCTGAGTGACTAAGAACTAATTTCTACCTCTTACAGTATCAAACATAGCAAACTACAATCTTTTATCCAACATATGTGTTTTGTCCTTGACAGTGTCAACAACTAAACTTATTGAATGTTCAACCAACTTTTTTTCTCCAGAGTCTGTGAGGCTTATGGATGGAGCTGGTCTCTGCTCTGGGAGAGTGGAGGTGAAGTCCAATCAGTCCTGGGCCTCAGTGTGTGAAGCTGACTTTGACCGGCAGGATGCAGAGGTAGTCTGTGGGGAGCTTGGCTGTGGGGCTCCTGCAGCTCTACAGGGGGGGCTCTATGGAGAAGGTGAGGGTCAGACCTGGGATAAAGAGTTCCAGTGTAAAGGCAAAGAGTCCCTTCTCCTGGACTGTGACACCTCAGACAGAGAAAACAACACCTGTCTACCTGGTAATGCTGTTGGACTCACCTGCTCAGGTAAGAAACAGTTTGTCACTCAATCAACATTGTTTCTCACCTGGAGTGAAGAATATGAGAGACAATATAGGTGTGTTTTAGTGAGAAAATAGTAAGATTACTGTCTCTCTCTTTTCTTTTCTCAGAGCCTGATGATGTGAGGCTGGTGGGAGGAGGCAGTCGCTGTGCTGGTGGAGTGGAGCGGTACGACCAGGGAGAGTGGAGGACTGTGGGAGCTGAAGACCGGGACCAGACCAGGACTAATGTAGCTGCAGTAGTGTGTAGACAGCTGGGTTGTGGCTCCAATGTTTCAGCACTACCTGGAAACACCACTAGAGGGAATAGCATTATATGTTATGGATCTGAGCCTTCACTGAGGGATTGTTATAGAATGTATGATATCCTTCCTGGACTCACAGTGATCTGCTCAGGTAATAACAAGATATTATAATTACATTCAAATTATTTCATTCATTCATACAACTTCCTCTGCACCTCTCATGATGACTGTTTAGATTGTAAATCTGCTTTGCTAAATAGATCATTCATTCAAGTAGGAATCAAATACAACTTAAAACCTTTTGAGGATAGGGGGCAGTATTGAGAATTTTGGAAAAAATATGTTCCCATTTTTAACTGCCTCCTACACCAACTCAGAAGCTAGAATATGCATATTATTGTTCAGGTTTGGATAGAAAACACTCTGAATTTTTTTAAACTGTTTGAATGGTGTCTGTGAGTATAACAGAACTCCTATGGCAGGCAAAAACCTGACAAGGTTTCAAGCAGGAAGTACCCTGTCTGACAAGGAGTCGTGCGTCTTGCATCTTTTTATTGAAAAGTAAGGATCTTAGCTGTAACGTGACAATTCCCAGGGCTCCGATAGGCTCTCAGAACCCGGGAAATAACTGAAGGTTGACGAGGGAGCCTCAGGCTGAAACACATTATCACCTTTTGTAAGTGGCTGCTCAAAGGACCTTTGAATGAGGCGCGTGCACGAGTCGCTCCTGAGGAGAAATTTTATTCGGCTGTTTAGGCTCAATGCATACTCCCGGTCGGAATATTATCACTTATCTACGAGATAAATGGCATAAAAATTGGTTTTAAACAGCGGTTGACATGCTTCGAAGTACGGTAATGGAATATTTAGACATTTTTGACACGCCAATGCGCCATGCGCGACACCGTGAAGAAGCATTCTGATAGTGTCTAGAACTCACGAACAAAACGTCGCTGTTTGGATATAACGATGAATTATTTGGGACCAAACCAACATTTGTTATTGAAGTAGAAGTCCTGGCAGTGTATTCTGACGAAGAACAAGCAAGGTAAGAACATTTTTCTTATAGGAAATGTGATTTTGGTGAAGGCTAAACTTGCCGGGTATCTAAATAGCTAGCCCTGTGATGCCGGGCTATGTACTTAGATTATTGCAAAATGTGCTTCATCCGAAAAGCTATTTTAAAATCGGACATATCGAGTGCATAGAGGAGTAATGTATCTATAATTCTTAAAATAATTGTTATGCTTTTTGTGAACGTTTATCGTGAGTAATTTAGCAAACTGTTAGTAAATTCCCCGGAAGTTTGCGGGGGTTATGCTTTTTCTGAACGTCACATGCTAATGTAAAAAGCTGTTTTTTGATATAAATATGAACTTGATTGAACAGACATGCATGTATTGTATAACACAATGTCCTAGGTGTGTCATCTGATGAAGATCATAAAAGGTTAGTGCTGCATTTAGCTGTGGTTTGGGTTTATGTGACATGATATGCTAGCTTGAAAAATGGGTGTCTGATTTTTTCTGGCTGGGCACTCTGCTGACATAATCTAATGTTTTGCTTTCGTTGTAAAGCCTTTTTGAAATCGGACAGTGTGGTTAGATTAACGAGATTCTTGTCTTTAAAATGGTGTAAAATAGTCATATGTTTGAGAAATTGAAGTAATAGTATTTCTAACGATTCAAAAATCGCGCCACTGGATTTCAGTGGCTGTTACGTAGGTGGGACGAGTTCGTCCCACATGCGCCAGAGAGGTTAAATATCCCAGAATGCTTTTGTATTTGAGTGTTATCTCAGTGAACGTCTCTACTCACTACCACATGTCATGTTATTGTCATATCTAAATGAGGAAAGCAGTTGAGGAGCTACGTTTTCTTTTTCTCTCCTCTTGTTCCAGATGTCCTGCTTAAGCCTGATATCAATATATGTTGTCTCAGTGACTGTAGGCCCACTACTCATGTTGCCCTGTGAGGGAGGGTGGCTAGCACTGTTACATGCTGATGTTATTGTCATATCTATAGGAAACTAGTTGAAAAGGTTTTTTGTTCTCTTTTATTGTTACAGATCTCCTGGTCCAGCCTGATATCTCCCTGACTGACTCAATGGGAGGGGTCTCCAGGGGCCACCAGGGGCCCGAGGTGTTCAGGGACTACAGCTTCACCATCACCTGCTCCACTCAGCCACAGTACCCAGGAGGCTCCTTCCTGCTCACGTTCACCGGCTCCAACAGAACCCAGACCCAGCCAGCTGTCAATCACTCTGCTGCCTTCCTCTTCCCTGCAGCAGATGACTCCCACCAAGGGAACTACAGATGTGTTTATGAGAATTATGTTTTCTCTCATAACTTCTCCTCTGAGAGTGGGCTCCTCACCCTCACCATCACAGGTAACTGAACATGAACCAGACTTATAACTTTGTCATTAACAGATTTCCCACAGATCTATCTGATGATGATCAGTCCCCTCATCAAAGGTGTTTCTGTTTGCAGCCTCTCCTCTGCCAGCCTTCATCATCAGACACGTTGTAGTGCTGCTGATCCTACTGACAGCCATCACCACCTCCTACCTGTACTACAAGGTAAAGACATTTACTCAGACGTTACAAGTCATTTAAACTAGAGGGAGAGGGTGAGGGGGAGAGGGAGGGAGAGAGAATGGAGATACTAGAGAGTAAATGTCTGACTGTTGGTGCTGTGTCTCCCTAGCCCACCAGGAGGCAGAAGAGAGTGAACAGGGTGAGCAGCATGGATCTTTATGTCAATGCCATGGAGACGGTCTCTCTGAGCTCCAGAGCTGAAGCTGGACCAGGAGAGGAGAGAGCAGCCCAGGGGACGGAGTAGGAGTAGAATGAACCTGATCCTACATGCTGATCTTAGGTCAGTTTTGTGTTTTAAATGGATGGTCAGCAGTGGACTGGTGTTTAAAATGTGGTGACAAACCTGAAGTGGTTCTAATTTTAATAACAAGTTCAGAATTAGTTCATCTTTCTAGAACCTTGGAAGAAATCTAAAAGGAGTGACTGCAACCACCATTATTACTTTTAGTTTGGTTTTTACCACCAGAGAAACATGGGGTTCTGGGTAACATGGGGTTTGGGGTAACATGGGGTTCTGGGTAACATGGGGTTCTGGGTAACATGGGGTTCTGGGGTAACATGGGGTTCTGGGTAACATGGGGTTCTGGGTAACATGGGGTTCTGGGTAACATGGGGTTCTGGGTAACATGGGGTTTTGATTATTTTAAGAGAGTTGCTTAATTACGTCTGTTTTGTGTTCCAGAATGTATTACTATCTTATTTAGTGTCTCTTAGATTCTTTATCTTATTTAGTGTCTCTTAGATTCTTTATCTTATTTAGTGTCTCTTAGATTCTTAATCTTATTTAGTCTCTTAGATTCTTTATCTTATTTAGTGTCTCTTAGATTCTTAATCTTATTTAGTCTCTTAGATTCTTTATCTTATTTAGTGTCTCTTAGATTCTTTATCTTATTTAGTGTCTCTTAGATTCTTTATCTTATTTAGTGTCTCTTAGATTCTTTATCTTATTTAGTGTCTCTTAGATTCTTTATCTTGAAGTGTTTCCATTATTAGTCCATGTATTATTATAATCATCTGTTCATTCTTTGTATTTAGATTTTTTTTAAATAAAGGGGGTTGTTGTTGTTTACCTCTCATGTTATTGATTATAAATGTTATAATATTGATTATGATGTAGATTGTTATGATGCTAGTAGTATATAGAACATGATGTTATTCTCTTAAGATCTGTGTGTTACAGAGAAAGTATAGTATTTAGTGCAGGTCTGATATACATTAGATTGTGTGGATATGTTCCAGATGAAGACCTGTTGTTCTCTAAACTGTCATGAATCACTCAATGCTTTTAATAAACTCACAGGCTGTCAGTCTTGTGTGATTCCCCTCCAGTTTTTTATTTCACGGTGGTCAAGGGGTTATTGATCATTAGTGATACCATCAGTGACACCAGACATCAGCTCAGCGCAGAGGTCCAACTCAGCACCATGACCCTTAGTGACCTCTCCCCCAGACAGACAGACAGACAGACAGACAGAGGCAGAATTCTGCATTTTCATATCACAATAACAGCTTTCTAATGCAACTGGAGGTGTTCTGAATATCACTACACAGGACAACAACTCCCATTGTTAGAGACATAGACATGAGCATCTTGTCACTATATACAGATGACAACACGCATGACTAAAGACAGTACAGTATGGGGAACAATCTAAATAGGATGACTAAAGACAGTGCAGTATGGATGGGGAACAATCTAAATAGGATGACTAAAGACAGTACAGGACGGGGAACTATCTAAATAGGATGACTAAAGACAGTACAGGATGGATGGGGAACGATCTAAATAGGATGACTAAAGACAGTACAGGACGGGGAACTATCTAAACAGGATGACTAAAGACAGTACAGGATGGGGAACTATCTAAATAGGATGACTAAAGACAGTACAGGATGGGGAACGATCTAAATAGGATGACTAAAGACAGTACAGGATGGGGAACTATCTAAATAGGATGACTAAAGACAGTGCAGGATGGGGAACTATCTAAATAGGATGACTAAAGACAGTGCATTATGGGGAACTATCTAAATAGGATGACTAAAGACAGTACAGGATGGGGAACGATCTAAATAGGATGACTAAAGACAGTGCATTATGGGGAACTATCTAAATAGGATGACTAAAGACAGTACAGGATGGATGGGGAACGATCTAAATAGGATGACTAAAGACAGTACAGGACGGGGAACGATCTAAATAGGATGACTAAAGACAGTACAGGATGGATGGGGAACGATCTAAATAGGATGACTAAAGACAGTACTGGATGGATGGGGAACGATCTAAATAGGATGACTAAAGACAGTACAGGATGGGGAACGATCTAAATAGGATGACTAAAGACAGTACAGGATGGATGGGGAACTATCTAAATAGGATGACTAAAGACAGTACAGGATGGGGAACGATCTAAATAGGATGACTAAAGACAGTACAGGACGGGGAACGATCTAAATAGGATGACTAAAGACAGTGCATTATGGGGAACGATCTAAATAGGATGACTAAAGACAGTACAGGACGGGGAACGATCTAAATAGGATGACTAAAGACAGTACAGGACAGGGAACGATCTAAATAGGATGACTAAAGACAGTACAAGACGGGGAACGATCTAAACAGGATGACTAAAGACAGTGCAGTATGGATGGGGAACGATCTAAATAGGATGACTAAAGACAGTACAGGATGGGGAACGATCTAAATAGGATGACTAAAGACAGTACAGGATGGGGAACGATCTAAACAGGATGACTAAAGACAGTACAGGACGGGGAACTATCTAAATAGGATGACTAAAGACAGTACAGGACGGGGAACGATCTAAATAGGATGACTAAAGACAGTACAGGATGGGGAACTATCTAAACAGGATGACTAAAGACAGTACAGGATGGATGGGGAACGATCTAAACAGGATGACTAAAGACAGTACAGGATGGATGGGGAACTATCTAAACAGGATGACTAAAGACAGTACAGGATGGATGGGGAACGATCTAAATAGGATGACTAAAGACAGGGCAGGATGGGGAACTATCTAAACAGGATGACTAAAGACAGTACAGGATGGGGAACGATCTAAATAGGATGACTAAAGACAGTGCATTATGGGGAACGATCTAAATAGGATGACTAAAGACAGTACAGGATGGGGAACTATCTAAACAGGATGACTAAAGACAGTACAGGATGGGGAACGATCTAAATAGGATGACTAAAGACAGTACAGGATGGGGAACTATCTAAACAGGATGACTAAAGACAGTACAGGACGGGGAACTATCTAAACAGGATGACTAAAGACAGTACAGGATGGGGAACGATCTAAATAGGATGACTAAAGACAGTGCATTATGGGGAACGATCTAAATAGGATGACTAAAGACAGTACAGGATGGGGAACTATCTAAATAGGATGACTAAAGACAGTACAGGATGGGGAACGATCTAAACAGGATGACTAAAGACAGTACAGGATGGGGAACTATCTAAATAGGATGACTAAAGACAGTACAGGATGGATGGGGAACGATCTAAATAGGATGACTAAAGACAGTACAGGACGGGGAACGATCTAAATAGGATGACTAAAGACAGTACAGGATGGATGGGGAACGATCTAAATAGGATGACTAAAGACAGTACAGGACGGGGAACGATCTAAACAGGATGACTAAAGACAGTACAGGATGGGGAACGATCTAAATAGGATGACTAAAGACAGTACAGGACGGGGAACGATCTAAATAGGATGACTAAAGACAGTACAGGATGGGGAACGATCTAAACAGGATGACTAAAGACAGTACAGGATGGGGAACTATCTAAATAGGATGACTAAAGACAGTACAGGATGGATGGGGAACGATCTAAATAGGATGACTAAAGACAGTACAGTATGGGGAACTATCTAAACAGGATGACTAAAGACAGTACAGGATGGGGAACGATCTAAACAGGATGACTAAAGACAGTACAGGATGGGGAACTATCTAAATAGGATGACTAAAGACAGTACAGGATGGGGAACTATCTAAACAGGATGACTAAAGACAGTACAGGATGGGGAACGATCTAAACAGGATGACTAAAGACAGTACAGGATGGGGAACGATCTAAATAGGATGACTAAAGACAGTACAGGATGGGGAACAATCTAAACAGGATGACTAAAGACAGTACAGGATGGGGAACTATCTAAATAGGATGACTAAAGACAGTACAGGATGGGGAACTATCTAAACAGGATGACTAAAGACAGTACAGGATGGATGGGGAACGATCTAAATAGGATGCCTAAAGACAGTACAGGATGGGGAACTATCTAAATAGGATGACTAAAGACAGTACAGGATGGGGAACTATCTAAATAGGATGACTAAAGACAGTACAGGATGGGGAACTATCTAAATAGGATAACTAAAGACAGTACAGGATGGATGGGGAACGATCTAAATAGGATGACTAAAGACAGTACAGGATGGGGAACTATCTAAATAGGATGACTAAAGACAGTGCAGTATGGATGGGGAACAATCTAAATAGGATGACTAAAGACAGTACAGGATGGGGAACTATCTAAATAGGATGACTAAAGACAGTACAGGATGGGGAACTATCTAAATAGGATGACTAAAGACAGTACAGGATGGGGAACTATCTAAATAGGATGACTAAAGAAAGTGCAGTATGGATGGGGAACTATCTAAATAGGATGACTAAAGACAGTGCAGTATGGATGGGGAACTATCTAAATAGGATGACTAAAGACAGTACAGGATGGGGAACGATCTAAATAGGATGACTAAAGACAGTACAGGATGAGGAACAATCTAAACAGGATGACTACAGACAGTACAGTATGGATGGGGAACTATCTAAATAGGATGACTAAAGACAGTACAGGACGGGGAACAATCTAAACAGGATGACTAAAGACAGTGCAGTATGGATGGGGAACGATCTAAATACAATGACTAAAGACAGTACAGGACGGATGGGGAACGATCTAAACAGGATGACTAAAGACATTACAGGACGGGGAACGATCTAAATAGGATGACTAAAGACAGTGCATTATGGGGAACGATCTAAATACAATGACTAAAGACAGTACAGGACAGGGAACGATCTAAATAGGATGACTAAAGACAGTACAGGACGGGGAACGATCTAAATAGGATGACTAAAGACAGTGCATTATGGGGAACGATCTAAATAGGATGACTAAAGACAGTACAGGACGGGGAACGATCTAAATAGGATGACTAAAGACAGTACAGGATGGATGGGGAATGATCTAAATAGGATGTCTAAAGACAGTACAGTATGGATGGGGAACTATCTAAATAGGATGACTAAAGACAGTACAGGACGGATGGGGAACTATCTAAATAGGATGACTAAAGACAGTACAGGATGGGGAACGATCTAAATAGGATGTCTAAAGACAGTACAGGATGGATGGGGAACGATCTAAATAGGATGACTAAAGACAGTACAGGATGGGGAACTATCTAAATAGGATGACTAAAGACAGTACAGGATGGGGAACTATCTAAATAGGATGCCTAAAGACAGTACAGGATGGGGAACTATCTAAATAGGATGACTAAAGACAGTGCAGGATGGATGGGGAACTATCTAAATAGGATGACTAAAGACAGTACAGGATGGGGAACTATCTAAATAGGATGACTAAAGACAGTACAGTATGGATGGGGAACGATCTAAATAGGATGACTAAAGACAGTACAGGACGGGGAACGATCTAAATAGGATGACTAAAGACAGTACAGGATGGGGAACGATCTAAATAGGATGACTAAAGACAGTACAGGATGGATGGGGAACGATCTAAATAGGATGCCTAAAGACAGTACAGGATGGGGAACTATCTAAATAGGATGACTAAAGACAGTGCAGGACGGGGAACTATCTAAATAGGATGACTAAAGACAGTACAGGATGGATGGGGAACTATCTAAATAGGATGACTAAAGACAGTACAGGATGGGGAACTATCTAAACAGGATGACTAAAGACAGTACAGGATGGGGAACTATCTAAACAGGATGACTAAAGACAGTACAGGATGGGGAACTATCTAAACAGGATGACTAAAGACAGTACAGGATGGGGAACTATCTAAACAGGATGACTAAAGACAGTGCAGGACGGGGAACTATCTAAATAGGATGACTAAAGACAGTACAGGATGGATGGGGAACTATCTAAATAGGATGACTAAAGACAGTACAGGATGGGGAACTATCTAAACAGGATGACTAAAGACAGTACAGGATGGGGAACTATCTAAACAGGATGACTAAAGACAGTACAGGATGGGGAACTATCTAAACAGGATGACTAAAGACAGTACAGGATGGGGAACTATCTAAACAGGATGACTAAAGACAGGACAGGATGGGGAACGATCTAAATAGGATGACTAAAGACAGTACAGGACAGGGAACGATCTAAATAGGATGACTAAAGACAGTGCATTATGGGGAACGATCTAAATAGGATGACTAAAGACAGTGCATTATGGGGAACGATCTAAATAGGATGACTAAAGACAGTGCATTATGGGGAACGATCTAAATAGGATGACTAAAGACAGTGCATTATGGGGAACGATCTAAATAGGATGACTAAAGACAGTACAGGACGGGGAACGATCTAAACAGGATGACTAAAGACAGTACAGTATGGATGGGGAACGATCTAAATAGGATGACTAAAGACAGTACAGGATGGGGATCAATCTAAATAGGATGACTAAAGACAGTACAGGATGGGGAACGATCTAAATAGGATGACTAAAGACAGTACAGGATGGGGAACAATCTAAATAGGATGACTAAAGACAGTACAGGATGGGGAACACAAACACAACTGAAATATTTGATCATTTAATAGTAATTCCCTATTTATCTATTGATCACTTCCAAATGTAGACCTGATAGAGACAATGGAAGATTTGAAATGTTTTGGTAATTGAATGTTCACTATTTCTGTTATTCTATTAAAATATTTTTCCAAACGCCCGGCAAAGGAAAGGCACCCTGTGTGAAAAATACTATGAGAAACAGTGACATACACTCTGAATGACCTAAATTGATCAATTCCATATTGGTCTTTCACAGTCAGACCAACCCAAGCTGTACTGTTCATATTGGTCTTTCACAGTCAGACCAACCCAAGCTGTACTGTTCATATTGGTCTTTCACAGTCAGACCAACCCAAGCTGTACTGTTCATATTGGTCTTTCACAGTCAGGCCAACCCAAGCTGTACTGTTCATATTGGTCTTTCACAGTCAGACCAACCCAAGCTGTACTGTTCATATTGGTCTTTCACAGTCAGACCAACCCAAGCTGCACTGTTCATATTGGTCTTTCACAGTCAGGCCAACCCAAGCTGCACTGTTCATATTGGTCTTTCACAGTCAGACCAACCCAAGCTGTACTCTTCATATTGGTCTTTCACAGTCAGACCAACCCAAGCTGTACTGTTCATATTGGTCTTTCACAGTCAGGCCAACCCAAGCTGCACTGTTCATATTGGTCTTTCACAGTCAGACCAACCCAAGCTGCACTGTTCATATTGGTCTTTCACAGTCAGGCCAACCCAAGCGGCACTGTTCATATTGGTCTTTCACAGTCAGACCAACCCAAGCTGTACTGTTCATATTGGTCTTTCACAGTCAGGCCAACCCAAGCTGTACTGTTCATATTGGTCTTTCACAGTCAGGCCAACCCAAGCTGTACTGTTCATATTGGTCTTTCACAGTCAGACCAACCCAAGCTGCACTGTTCATATTGGTCTTTCACAGTCAGGCCAACCCAAGCTGTACTGTTCATATTGGTCTTTCACAGTCAGGCCAACCCAAGCTGTACTGTTCATATTGGTCTTTCACAGTCAGACCAACCCAAGCTGCACTGTTCATATTGGTCTTTCACAGTCAGACCAACCCAAGCTGTACTGTTCAGTAGGATAATAGTAGACCAACCCAAGCTGTACTGTTCAGTAGGATAATAGTAGACCAACCTAACCTGTACTGTTCAATAGGATAATAGTACGCCTACAATTGAAACAGAGAAACTGAATTTTTTTTCAGGTTTTCGTTCTCTATGTCAGACTTTTTTAAACAGAAAAACAATACAATTGTATGTTCTAAATCCATAACAATGCTTAAACCACATCTGGAGACCACGATTGAGGTTTGGGAAAAATCAGAAATTTTGATTTTTGAGAGTAGTTCCCCTTTAATCAAGTGTGCAGGTACCTGTAGTTCAGGAACCTAGCACTATTGCTTGGTTAGCAGTGTTTCTGAATTATAGGCACCTAGCACTATTGCTTGGTTAGCAGTGTTTCTGAAGTATAGGCACCTAGCACTATTGTTGTATTAGCAGTGTTTCTGTATTACAGGCACCTAGCACTATTGTTGGATTAGCAGTGTTTCTGTATTACAGGCACCTAGCACTATTGTTGGATTAGCAGTGTTTCTGTAGTACAGGCACCTAGCACTATTGCTTGGATTAGCAGTGTTTATATAGTACAGGCACCTAGCACTATTGCTTGGATTAGCAGTGTTTATATAGTACAGGCACCTAGCACTATTGGTTGGATTAGCAGTGTTTCTAAAGACAATCACCTGGTGTAACCAACTTCACACAGCCCCCCAGCTGAAAGGCACACGGACACCCACAATTCAGGTTGACTCGGTTTTTATCTGCAGTAAAATATTTCAAACAGTGATGACAGGCATTGACAGGACGGTCACAGCCACACGTTCAATGCTCTCAGAATCTCTCTCTCAGACTGAATCTACAAAGTGATTGTATAATATACATGTGTTGTGTTTAGAAAAATAACCTAAATACAGAAAAGCATACCTGCAGTAAAAGATATCAAAAAGTTATGACAGGCACTGACAGGACGGTCACAGCCACACGTTCACTGGTTAGGTAGGACACAAGATATCATTTAGATAGGAGCGACAGTAGTGATACATGTTTAGGTAGACACAAGATGATAGGGCGTGGCGCAAATTACAAATTTCTCAAATCCAAAAACTTCAATTTTTCAAACATATGACTATTTTACACCATTTTAAAGACAAGACTCTCCTTTATCTAACCACATTGTCCGATTTCAAAAAGGCTTTACAACGAAAGCAAAACATTAGATTATGTCAGGAGAGTACCCAGCCAGAAAAAATCAGACACCCATTTTTCAAGCTAGCATATAATGTCACAAAAACCAAAACCACAGCTAAATGCAGCACTAACCTTTGATGATCTTCATCAGATGACAATCCTAGGACATTATGTTATACAATACATGTATGTTTTGTTCAATCAAGTTCATATTTATATCAAAAGCCAGCTTTTTAAATTAGCATGTGACGTTCAGAACTAGCATACCCACCGAAGACTTCCGGTGAATTTACTAAATTACTCACGATAAACGTTCACAAAAAAGATAACAATTATTTTAAGAATTATAGATACAGAACTCCTTTATGCAATCGCGGTGTCCGATTTTAAAATAGCTTTTCGGTGAAAGACCATTTTGCAATATTCTGAGTAGATAGCCCGGCCATCACAGGCTAGCTATTTTGCCACCCACCAAGTTTGGCACTCACCAAACTCAGATTAACTATAAGAAAAATTGGATTACCTTTGCTGTTCTTCGTCAGAATGCACTCCCAGGACTTCTACTTTACACCCAATGTTGTTTTGGTTCCAAATAATCCAGTTATATCCAAATAGCAACGTTTTGTTCTTGCGTTCAAGACACTATCCGAAGGGTGACGCGCCGGCACATATCGTGACAAAAAAATGCAAAATACTCCATTACCGTACTTCGAAGCATGTCAAACGCTGTTTAAAATCAATTTTTATGCGATTTTTCTCGTAAAATAGCGATCATTTTCCGACCGGGAGACGTTGTTTTCGTTCCAAGACTGAAAGAAGAAAATGGTGTCTTCACATGCACGTGCGCACCCGTGTCATTGTTCTCAGATCGACCACTATCCAAATGCGCTACTGTTTTCCGCCCAGGGACTGCAGAGTCATCATTCCCCGTTCTGGCGCCTTCTGAGAGCCTATGGGAGCCTTAGAAAATGTCACGTTACAGCAGAGATCCTCTATTTTCCATAAAGAGGCTATAGAAGGCCAAGAAATGGTCAGAGAGGGCACTTCCTGTATGGAATCTTCTCAGGTTTTGGCCTGCCATATGAGTTCTGTTACAGACACCATTCAAACAGTTTTAGAAACTTTAGGGTGTTTTCTATCCAAATGAAACAATTGTATGCATATTCTAGTTTCTGGGCAGGAGTAATAACCAAATTAAATCGGGTACGTTTTTTATCCGGCCGTGAAAATACTGCCCCCTATCCTAAACAGGTTAACTTACTCTAGTCGGACTGTCCAACGGACCCGCATGGGTGGCCTTTCTGAGTAGGGATTGTCTTGTCTGATTCTATCTGGCCGGGCGCATCTGTTTCAGGACCTGTCTGGGCTTGTGCGTAAACACAACCCATTCAACTTGATCAGGTGGTCCGAGTTGGGTGTGTCATTCAGTTCGCCCTGCTCACCGGACCGTTCATCTGGGGAACTTGTCCAGTCTGGTTCGGTGCATCTGTTTGCCCTGGCCGGCTGGTCTACTTGGCTTGATGTTTGATCGCTGCTGTCTGTCTGCAAAATCAACACAAATAAATAGTAAAATCCTATGAATACCGCTCCGACCAAGATTTGGCGGAAGTCTGAACGGGTAGGTCACTTACTATATCGCTCCAATTGGTGAAAGTCTGCTTGGGTGAGTGTATAGGTTATGACAGGACTTTGATCTGATTTGGCGAGTTCCTATCATAAATAGTAAAATCCTGCAGATACCGCTTCGACCAAGTTTTTGGTGGAGGTCTGAATGGGTAGGTCACTTATGATATCACTCCAATTGGTGGAGGTCTGCTTGGGTGAGTGTGTAGCCTACGATAACGCTTTGACCCAGGGTGGCAAAGGTCTGTTTAAAACGATGGAAACTGGAAACAGAACGAGATCCAGAGGGGGACGCATTGATGACAACTCAGTTCCGGAACTCGGTGGTTGAAGCAGGCTGGAGGATGTGGTGGGACTAACTTCAAATTCACACAAAGAGTTCTGTGACTATGTGATCCATGCCGTGGAGAAATACAGAATGGATGAACAGACTTATCGAACAAGGAAAAGACATTCAAAGAAAACTGACCGACAAAGGAAAAAAGAAAGTTCAGGCCCCAGTAACGACTCCCGTGCCAGAGATAGGGACAATGGCTGCAGTCTCCCCAGGTGGGCCTCACGCCTCCCTCCAGGCAGGCCCAAGTTCAACCCACACCAATATGTATACACAACCCCAAAATTGGAATGGTGGTAATAAGCAACAAAAAGGAGAAAAAAAGGACCCAGAAGCTCACCAGGGGCACCTGGTGTCTGTTGGGGATGCCTACAGCCAGGACATCCCAGACGAGAGTGCCCTACAAATCCTTGGCAGGATCGAAATGGAGGGAACCAAAACAATTGGAAACCACCAGTCAACAAGAACCAAAGTAACTGGCAGCCACCTGGAAATGGAAACCAGAGTAACTGGAACCCAAGTGGTGGATGGCAGAGCAAGCAACGTCAGCCATTAGGCCCTGTGAACCCATGATTGGGGCAAAATCAAGGACACTAGGGATGCCAAGGGAATCCTACAGGGGAGGGTCAGTTCCCAATGATAACCATGAGAGCTGACCAAGAACCTATACTGCAGGTTCACATAGAGAACAGAGGCACACCCATGATGATAGATACTGGAGCCACTTACACATGTGTAAATACAAATTATGCCTCTCATCTCCCCATGTTTGGTAAATATGCCAAAACAACATACTATGCCAAATTCTCGGGAAACACGCAGCTAATTCCAATGACTGCTCCAGTTCGTCTGATGGATGATGTAAAATCAGCTCAATCCCCAATTAATCTGTTAGGAAGAGATGCTCTATGCAAAATGGGCATACAAATTAGGTATTCTCCTGAGGGAGTAATAATTGAAAAAACAGGATTACAATTACTAATGGTAACAACAGGTGAGACAGCTAATGTATATTGGTTGGGAGGCATTGAGGCAGAGATAAATATAACTAAGGAAGTGGGGTGAATTTGTTCAGGCCCAAATATATCAATCTGATAGAGCAAAATCAGAATATCACTGCACAATGCAATATGACCTATACCAGGGCCACTTGTAAGAACAACTCTGGGTTATGGGTGCGAATGGAAAGTCAACGCCAATTATGTCTCAGCACATTATCATTGGGAAACAGGGAGCTGCACTGGATGTGACTGACAGAGATGGATCTGAGTTTGTTCAAAAGTGGTTCAATGTCTCTGACTCTGTCCCTCACATTACATTGCTGGTAAATCAGGGATTTACATCAAAGGATTTGGGACCAATGATGAGGAGAGCTAAGAGAAGGAAGTGGAACAAAACAGACAATCCATTAATTTTCCATTCCACAGAAAAGGCTGTTATTAAAATACTGACCACAACAGTGATGAATGGGGATCCTAGGGAAGTAGAGGTTACTGTTAATCAGCAGGTACAGTTAGGTGAAGAAATAGGATTAGTCAGTGAACTACGACAGGAAATGTAAAAAATCATACCAGTTGAGGTATGGTCGCAACATGACACAGATGTTGGATTCATGAAGTCAGCAAGTCCTGTTATTAACATCAAAGTGAAATCTGATGCTAAACCTACTTGGAAAGCTCAATACCATATGAAGCCAGAAGCTGAAGAAGGGATAAGCAAGACCATTGAAGGGTTGATAAAAGCAGGTGTACTGATAGAAACACAAAGCTTTTGCAATACAACTCTGCTACCCATCCAATGGTAAAAAATGGAGACTGGTACATGACTTAAGAGCAATCAATCACATTGCACAAGATTGGCCTTCGGAAGTTCCAAACCCTCACACACTGCTGACTAATGTTCCCCTGGATGCCAAGTACTTTACAGTGATTGACTTATGTGTAGCATTTTTTGGTGTGCCCCTGGCGGAAGAATGTAGACACATGTTTGCGTTTACATACAGAGGAAGGCAATTTTCTTACAACCGTCTCCCCCAGGGGTTTAGGCACTCCCCCCATGTATGCAATCAGATATTGAGGGCTGATTTGGAAGAATGAGTGTTTCATGGCACACTGATTCAATATGTTGACGATCTGTTGATCTGTGTGTCTACGTTGGAACAGTGCCATTCTGACTCCTTGAAAGTACTGCAACAATTGACAAAAGGAGGACACAAAGTCTCTAAAACAAAGCTTCAGTACTGCCAACCCCAGGTTGAGTACCTAGGAAGAACTATAGCTCATGGAACTAAGGCAATAGGACCAGGACAGCTGGAAGGCATTAGCAAAGCACTGTTGCCACAAATAGTAGCTCAAATGATGACCTTTTTAGGGATGACTGGGTTTAGCTCAGATTGGATAGAGGAATATGTAGTTAAAAAAGCTCCTTTGCGAGAGATAGTGAAAGAAGCAGGACAACTCAATCTCAGGGTGCAACTAGACTGGAACACTGATGCTCTGATTGCATTTGAGACACTAAAAAGGAAATGCAAACAGCACCAGCCTTAGCAGCCCCAGATTACACAAAACCATTTTTGTTATACATAGCAAATAGGTGTGATAGTTATGCAGCAGCTGTACTTATGCAGGAAACATGCAGTGGTAGAAAGAAACAGCCAATTGCGTATTACAGTACTAGATTGGATCCAGTAGCTCAAGGTTATCCACCGTGTTACCAAGGGTTGGCGGCATTACATTATGCTTATGATAAAGCGTCAACCATAACTATGGGATATCCTGTGACAATAAGCATGCATCATAAAATAGTGGAGCTGATAGAACAGGTTAAATGTGTACTTACTTGCTAGAACTTTGGATTACATGACTCTGCTGACTTATCCAGATGTCTCCATTAAAAGACGTAATACTGTCAACCCAGCTGAAAGAGTTCCGTTGAAATTTGAAGGGAAAGCTCATGATTGTGTTGCAGAATCTCTAAAGTTTACCAAATTGCGTCCAGATCTTGAATCTATACCATTGATAGACAGAGAGGGAAGTGATGTGGAGAACTACTTTGTAGATGGTTCCTGTTATAAAGATTATACAGGTAATCATGCAGGGTATGTAGTAGTGAGACAACAAGGAAAGGATTTCATTGAGGAAAATTTGAGTATTGTCCTCAACCATGTTCAGCCCAATTGGCAGAAGTTAAAGCATTGATTGCAGTGTGTGTGCTAGGGTAAGGAAAAACAGTTAATATCTATACTGATTCAGCTTATACACATGGTGTATGTCATTTATTTGGTGCAGTTTGGAAACAGATAGGATTTAAAAAGAGTGATGGTACTCCTATCCAGCATCACGCACAAATAGTTCAATTAATGACAGCATTAATGTATCCTCGGAAGATAGCCATAATAAAATGTCAAGCACACAAAAAAGGTAATGACTTTGTTGTCAGAGGCAATAATGCAGCAGATGAAGCTGCTAAAAAGGCTTCTAAATGTATTGTTCCAATACTGACAGCACCTTTGATGGATCTTGTTGCCCTTGCCTCCTTACCATCTCCTGCCGACTTAGATCAAATTTAGTCTCGAGCTGGGATTAACTTCGTACATCTAGGCGTTCCGCTAGCGGAACCCCGTTCCACCAGCGGAACCCCTAGCCAACAGCCAATGGAATCGCAGGGCGCAAAATACAAAACAACAAAAATACCACAATTCAATTTTCTCAAACAATAAACTATTTTACACGATTTTAAAGATAAACTTCTCGTTAACCTCTATGGGACCGGCGGGACGAATTCGTCCCACCTACGTAACAGCCAGTTGAATCCTGTGGCGCGATTTTCAAAACGTTTGAAATGCTATTACTTCAATTTCTCAAACATATGACTATTTTACAGCTATTTAAAGACAAGACTCTCGTTAACTTCTTGGGGCTATGTGGGACGTTAGCGTGCCCCCCGTGGCGCACCCTATCAACAGCAGGTGCATTTCAAGAGCGGCAAATTTGAAACCAAATAAATGTCAAAATTCAGATTTCTCAAACATACAACTAACTTACAGCCTTTGAAAGATAAACATCTTCTTAATCTAACCACGTTTACCGATTTCAAAAAGGTTTTACGGGGAAAGCATAAAGTTAGGTTATGTTAGGAGAGTACATTGACAATAGCTGTGTGTAATGCATTGTCGATTCAAAGACAGGCGTCACCAAAACCATACAATCAGCTAAAATTATGCACTAACCTTTTACAATCTCCATCAGATGACACTCCTAGGACATTATGTTAGACAATGCATGCATTTTTAGTTCTATCAAGTTCATATTTATTTCTAAAAACAGCGTTTTACTATGGCGTTGATGTTCAGGAAATCGCTTCCCTCCAATACCGGCAGTCAAGTCAGGACAACAAAATAATTTATTAATATTAGAAAACATTGCTAAAATATTATATTGTCATTCAAAGAATTATAGATTTACATCTCTTGAACGCAATGGACTTGCCAGATTTAAAATTAACCTTACTGGGAAATCACACTTTGCAATAATCTGAGCACTGCGCCAGAAAAATACGCATTGCGATACAGACTAACCGCCATGTTGGAGAGATCTAAAATCGAAAATACTATGTAAATAATCCATTACCTTTGATTCTCTTCATCAGATGTCACTTCCAAAGAGTCCCAGGTCCATAACGAATGTAGTTTTGTTCAAAAAAGCTCATCATTTATGTCCAAAAACCTCCGTGTTGTAGCACATGATCTAAGCCAGCCGGACTTCACTTCACTTCAAGAACGGAAAAAATATATTTCCGTTCGTTCAAACATGTCAAACGTTGTATCGCATAAATCATTAGGGCCTTTTTTAACCAGAACATGAATAAAATTCAAGGCGGACCATTGGGTTCTCTTTTAAAACGTTTCGGAATGAGAGTACCCACCATCAAATCGCACGCCAGGTGTCTAATGGGCCATCGCCGTTCCATGACTCTTATTCGGTCAGATCTCAGAGTAGAATACTCAAAACACTTTGTAAAGGCTGGGGACATCTTGTGGAAGCAATAGGAAGTGCCAGAATATTCCTAACCCCCTTTGTTTTTCAATGGCATAGGCTCAAAGTCAATTCAACACATCAGGTATCCACTTCCTGTCAGAATCTGTCTCAGGGTTTTGCCTGCCAAATGAGTTCTGTTATACTCACAGACACCATTCAAACAGTTTTTGAAACTTTAGGGTGTTTTCTATCCAAACCTGAACAATAATATGCATATTCTAGCTTCTGAGTTGGTGTAATAGGCAGTTTAAAATGGGCACATATTTTTTCAAAAAATTCTCAATACTGCCCCCTAGCCCTAACAGGTTTTAACAACACAGAAGGACAGAATGAGATGGGGAAGTTTAAAGGCAGAGGTGAGTCTACATGCCACTTAAAGAGTACTTCCGTTGTGAGGATAGCTCCTCCGTGGATAACATAGCTATGAAATAGACTTCTTCATACCTACCGCCACTAGAATATTGGAAAACTGTGACTTGTAGTAAACCACTACAGACTCCCTCAACACTAATTCTGACTGACCTCCAGGCATTTACCTGATAATTACTTGATTACGTCAGACTCATTCTGAACAAGTTGTAGTCCACCAGGACACCTGGTTTTCTTCCCTTGACATGAGCACGATTGTGTAAGCAAAAACGCACATGTAAAACGGAACATCCAATTAGGATTTATGCTAGGATCACTTCAGGGCCCGAGCAAAATACCGGCCTTAGTAAAGTTTAACATTTACTTTGAGGCCTTTGACACTACAGCTACAGTACTCACTAGTTTTCTTCCCAGAAGTCCATAGGTCATCCCTGTAGACTGCCCAAAACTAGTGTCTTACAGCTGAAGACCTATCATGTAGTTATCAACTTAAAACATGTTGAGGACAGACGTTCCGCTAGCGGAACGCCTCACCAATATCCAATGGTAGAGGTGGCGCGAAATACAAATAACCTTAAAAATGCTATAATTTCAATTTCTCAAACATATGACTATTTTACACGATTTGAAAGATAAGACTCTCGTTAATCCAACCACATTGTCCGATTTCAAAAAGGCTTTACAGCGAAAGCAAAACATTAGATTTTGTCAGGAGAGTACCCAGCCAAAAATAATCACACAGCCATTTTCAAAGCAAGCATATGTCACAAAAACCAAAACCACAGCTAAATGCAGCACTAACTGATCTTCATCAGATGACACTCCTAGGACATTCTGTTATACAATACATGCATGTTTTGTTCAATCAAGTTCATATTTATATCAAAAACCATCCTTTTACATTAGCATGTGATGGTCAGAAGTAGCATACCCACCGAAAACTTCCGGTGAATTTACTAAATTACTCATGATAATTGTTGACAAAATACATAACAATTATTTTAAGAATTATAGATACAGAACTTCTTTATGCAATTTATGTCAGATTTTAAAATAGCTTTTCGGCGAAAGCAAATTTTGCAATATTCTGAGTACATAGCTCGGCCATCAAGGCTAGCTATTCAGACACTCGCCAACATCGGGGTAACCTAAACTCAGAATTACTATTAGAAAAATTGTATTACCTTTGCTGTTCTTCGTCGGAATGCACTCCCAGGACTGCTACTTCAACAACAAATGTTGTTTTTGTTCCAAATAATCCATAGTTATGTCCAAATATCCCCGTTTTGTTCGTGTGTTCAGGTCACTATCCAAAGGGTAACGCGCGAGCGCATTTCGTGACAAAAAATGTCAAAATGTTCCATTAACGTACCTAGAAGGATGTCAAACGCTGTTTAAACTTAATTTTTATGCTATTTTCCTCGTAAAATAGCGATAATATTCCAACCGGACAACGTTGTATTCATTCAAAGAGGGAAATAAAAAAATGGCCATGTCTCGTGAATGCGCATCTGCAGTCTCTGAGTCACCAGGAAGTCCACTCAGAAACTGTGGTACTATACTTTGCCCAGAGACAGGAGACACATTAATCCGGTTTCTGAAGGCTTTAGAGAGCCAATGGAAGCCTTAGAAAGTGTCACGTAACAGCTCAGATACTGTAATTTTGATAGAGAGGCAACAGAAGGAATACAATTTCGCAGACAGGGCACTTCCTGCTTGGATACCTCTCAGGTTTTTGCCTGCCATATGAGTTCTGTTATACTCACAGACACCATTCAAACAGTTTTAGAAACTTTAGAGTGTTTTGTATCCAAATCTACTAATTATATGCATATTCTAGTTGCTGGCCAGGACTAATGATCAGATTAAATCGGGTACGTTTTTTTATCCAGCCGTGAAAATACTGCCCCCTAGCCATAAGAGGTTAAAACATTCATACGGTTGTGTATAATCTATTCTAAACCCATATGGGGCCTCTAATCTTTTGTGCTTCCACCCATACATCCAATTCCTGACACTATTTTCCCAGCCAGTTTGGTTGTAATATCTTTGATAATATGGATTAGCCAAATATGACAAACATTCAGCTGGACAATAAGGCCTTTCTGATCTACTCAAATAACCAACGTTTTTATTAACACAGAGAGAGCCTGGTAACATTAAAAGGGTGAGGAACATAACCATATTTTCAGTAATCCAACCAGCTGAAAATATGCGCTGGTACTTAAGGAATATGATGTCAGATCAGTTGTCGTCAGAGACATTATTACTGATGATAGGATGACATAAACTGTATCTTGGAAAGTCTACACATTCTAGTTATCAGATTCACATGGAATTGTTGTGCAATTTAAATGTTTAAATATGAAACTATTTGTGAAAAGATTAAATGTAATTTTAGCTTCTAAATGAGAGAATGGTTTACATAAAGTAAAAACTCTGCTCACTCAGTGGCCCCGCCCAAGTGAACAGACATTGGTTGCAAACTATGAAACACGCCCTTCTCTCCCACCACTACATAAGCCCCTTTACGAAAATATCAACTGTTGTTCCCGAGGACGTGAGGACTTCTGTCCATGCGTTAAAAAGGGCTAATATCAACTACAGAACTAAGACAACCTCAGGGTGAGCTCTGGTTGCGAACGGTTGAACAACCATAACCTAACGAAAATAGCATCGTTTTCCGAGGACGTGAGGACTGCTGTCCATACGTTAAAAAGGGCGAATTTCAATGTGGAGGTGACGATTGATGGATGAATTTCGACTATACCAGCCAGAATATAGCATGAGCTAAAAGTATGGCAACTTGTTATGAACTTTGACCTCTTATTCACTAAAGAAGAGATTCCTCCTAGCTGTTGAGATAGCGGCAGCAGCAGCTGTAAACGTGGGCTAGGAAAAGACGGACAAAGTATCTGTCCTACCACACGACGACGGTACTACAACATGTCCACTTTACCACCAGACATTCTTCAGAGGACAAGAGATCTATGCTGGGCAACCCAGCCTTCCATTGACGACCAATCTATCGAAGCGCAGCTCAGAGTAAATATTTCTAGCATTTTCCTTTTTCAGATGGGCGGTTATTTAGAATGCATAAGATTCTGTATTTACGATAGCATAGCTTCACAAGGTCTGATCAGAGACCCAATCCTTTTGTTCCTTAGTCTTCCCGCGCTTTCATTCAAACTCAACCCCCTTTCTTTGTGTAACTAGCCGTCATATCGGTTCCGTCCACCAGGGATGTTTTCTTGTATGATATAATTAGTAATCAATGTATGATCCATCCTGTGTATATGTAATTCTGTGTGATTATTTATGTCACGTCCTGACCATGGTAAGCTGTTATTTTCTATGGTAGAGTAGGTCAGGGCGTGACAGGGGGGTTTTCTAGTTTCGTTTTTTCTATGTTGTTCTAGTTTTGTATTTCTATGTTGGGTTGTTCTAGTTTTTGTATTTCTATGTTGGGCTTTGTTTGAGATGATCTCCAATTAGAGGCAGCTGGTCATCGTTGTCTCTAATTGGAGGTCATATTTAAGTTGGTGTTTGTCCCACCTGGGTTTGCGGGAGATTAATTTTGAGTAGTGTATGTTTCACCTCTGCGTCACGGTTTGTTGTTTTTGTCATTCAGTTTATTTGTGTATTGCATAGCTTCACAGTATAAATAATATGTGGAATGACACACGCTGCACTTTGGTCCGCTCATTCCTACGACAACCGTGACAATTTAGGTATTTAGTAAATAAATAATTAAACCAAATTTGGTATTGCTGATTCAACTTGTTAGCCAGGGTTCGTGAAGACAACCAAGATTTATACGATGTTCAGATGAGACTGAATAAGGTGACGATTAATAATTGACCGCTATTGATATAAAAGATTACCAGGTCTTTAAGTGTTCATTTGGAAGATAACAGCTCTATAAACACTCTTTCGTGGTGCCCCGACTTTCTAGTTTATTACATTTACATGATTAGTTTAATCAGGTAATATTAATTACAGTAGAAATGATTTTATAGAATAGCATGTCATATCACTGTATCCGGCATAGCAAAGACACGACACAAGTGTCTACGGTCCTTAATCCTTTAACAGGTTTTTCATTTGTGACATCACTGTTGTCAGAGAGGTGTCTGCGAGGGAGGATCTTGTTTAGGTGTCTTATTTAGAATTACGTTATAAGGGTTTATTAAGATTACTTTATTATTCTCACTGCTTTTATTTCTCCTCGTTTATTATTATTTGTATTGTTTTATTATTTTCATATATTTTCTACATAACTGAGATAACCTCATGCAAGGCTAAGTAATACATGCACATGCTTCCACACTCTATACTTAAAGGATAATTGGCTTGAGAATGGATGTTTTACTCCTTTCTTGGTAATTATGATTGGAGATGTTTGGTCCTGAGTCGCCAGTGTGTATGAGAAAGTGGAGCTCAGATTGTTAAGATGGACGAGAGGTTGATTACCTCCATAGAGTTTCAGAAGGTGCTCCCCTTCTCATCTATACTGGAAAATGTAATTGTGTGGAACTCTGTGAGTTCCAAAGGGGGGTTATGTAGGTGAAAATTCATGGTTAATTATGGGGTTAATTAATAGACATGTGTAAACAGAATAAAGGCTGAGCTCAGGAGAATGTACAGACTGGGTCAACATGGAGTTAATCACGAGACATGCAAAAGTAGAACGTAAGCAGAAAATGTGTGCCTGTGCTATTATAGGCCTGAGGGAAGTAATTACCTAGTCCTGTGACTAGTGTTGAGACATACAATTGCATTATGTATGTATGCCTGTGCTGTTGTAGGCCTGAGGGAAGTCATTTCCTGTCCTGTGACTAGATTTAAGGCATGTGATTCTATTGTATATGTATGTCTGTGCCATTACAGGCTTGGGGAGAGCCATTGTGTTGTCCCATGAGTTTCATGGGACAGACACCTACATTTGTGTATGGATACGCCACCAATAGAATCGGTAAACAAGCAAGAATTGAGACAGAGAGATAATGGTGGCAAGAGGCCAAGGGGTGTTAATCATATACATAGAGGAGAGTGACCATGTGTGTTATCTGAAAGTGGAAACCTATAAAGCATGAGGTCTGTGGCAAGAGAATTCAGTTGTTCCATGGAATTGCTCAGCTCTGTTACCTTGTAATAAAGTCTAATTTAATTCACAATTTCCGGTATTGGTGAAGTATTTGATTCAATATTTTCCAGGAGGAGGAGGAGCTCCAGTGGGGGTCGGTGATCGGGTGCTGCTGGCGAATAAGGGTGAACGTGGAAATTGGAAGCTGGCTGATTGTTGGGAGAACAACCTCTATATTGTTACGGAGAAGAATAGCGACATCCACATCTTCAAGATACAGAACATGTCAACTGGCCAGGAGAAAACAGTCCACCGTAAGCTGATAACGCCTGTAAACTTCTTGCCTCCCTCTGACACTGCCTTGGAGACACCTAATACGGGAGGATCACAGTGATGAGATGGAGGACTCATCCATGAACGATATACCTGAAATGGAGTGAGAGGACCAGTGCTGGCGAGGGACCCTCAGAACTTACTATATTCTGAGGGTGCCACTGGTGGCACAAGTGTGTCAGAGCTAACATTTGGAGAATAAATGTCAGAACACTCTGAAGAAGAAAGACGTTCTGAAGATACCGCTGGCAGCACAAGATCCAGAAACAGTCCCAGAACCTTTGACCTTGACTATCCACCTTTCCCCTCGTCAATCTAAACACAATACCCCATAATGACATAGCAAAAACAGGTTTTTAGAAATGTTTGCAAAAAAAAAACGTAAATATCACATTTACATAAATATTCAGACCCTTTACTCAGTACTTTGTTGAAGCAGTCCAGTAATTCCTTGTCATTAACCCCTAGAGATTTGCTGCTCTGCCTTACCACTGAGCTAGTCTATAGCTAGGGACTGTGCCTCAGACTCAACAGTAAGGGCCTTACAGTAAAGTGGACTGTCCTCAGACTCAGCTGTAAGGGCCTTACAGTAAAGTGGGCTGTCCTCAGACTCAACAGTAAGGGTCTTACAGTAAAGTGGGCTATCCTCAGACTCAACAGTAAGGGCATTACAGTAAAGTGGGCCATCCTCAGAGCCTAATGCCTATGCTGCCTCGCCCTCACTCTATAAACCCTGCACCTCTTCAGGATGATCCAGGACCGAGTTTCTGCTGTAGAGCACTATGACGGGGTGCCCCCTGTAAACTGGGTTGGTTTAGCCCAGAATCACCCCTCTTACGACCCCTACCAATGCACTCAGTACCTATAGTCTAGTCTCAGGTTACTTTATACCAGCCACTCAGGTCTCCTCTAGACTAATTTACCAGATGCTAAAAATACTCAATTAATCAAATATTTTTCAGAAACTGAAAGTAAAACGACATGCACTTGAATGACTCTTTGATAACACAGGTTTCAGAACAATAAGGAAAGTTTATTCAAAATCCCAGAAAGGAGGCATAAAAAATCCCAGATCAATCAGTCAATCACAAATCAATATCACCAATCAATGATAAGCAACATCAACAGTAAATTAAATTGATAGACACCTTCAACGCCCTTAACTATACCCTTATTGCCAATACAATATTTTTGTTGTATTTTACAACTTTATGAGAAGCACAGTAATTAATACATAGAAAAACAGGTTTTTACCTTCTACAACTTTATATACTGTTTTTTATCTCCCCCCTCAGGATGATCAGTCCCTCAGTTGGCGTCTAAAAACTCTACCGGCTACTTTAACACACTTCTATCAATGAGGTAACCTTAAGGATCCCTCCTAGAATTTTACTTTAACTGAGAATAATACAAATCTAAATATGAGTTTCATATAAATCTAAATATGAATTTAATAGAAATCTAAATATGAATTTAATATAAATCTAAATATGAGTTTAATATAAATCTAAATATGAGTTTAATATACATCTAAATATGAGTATAATATAAATCTAAATATGAGTTTAATATAAATCTAAATATGAGTTTAATATAAATCTAAATATGAGTTTAATATAAATCTAAATATGAATTTAATATAAATCTAAATATGAATTTAATATAAATCTAAATATGAGTTTAATATAAATCTAAATATGAGTTTAATATAAATCTAAATATGAGTTTAATATAAATATAAATATGAGTTTAATATAAATCTAAATATGAGTATAATATAAATCTAAATATGAGTATAATATAAATAAAATTATATTTCAAGCTAAAAAGCTACAGCAGAAATCTTCTTCCATCAGTCCACAGGTTGTTCAAGCTAATAGAGAGTCGTACAGGTTGTTGAAGCTAATAGAGAGTCGTACAGGTTGTTCAAGCTAATAGAGAGTCGTACAGGTTGTTCAAGCTAATAGAGAGTCGTACAGGTTGTTGAAGCTAATAGAGAGTCGTACCCTTCTCCAAAATCATGCCTCCTTTATACCCTCCATCTTCCTTTCTGTTAACTCATTGTGGCTAACACCTGCTACAATGATGCATTCAGTGGTTAGCACCTAATGTGGCCATCACTCAAAAGGTGCTCTTTCAGCACCCACTAACCCCCATCTTTCCTCACATAGGCAGGACGTCTTGACAGGATGCCTCCTCCTGGCTGCTCTGACCGGGGGATTCCCAAAGCAAGATAGCACCCTCAGTACACTCCATTATCATTAACTTTTAAAACATTTATTTCTAAACATTAATTTTTAAACATTAACATTCCCTTCTCAATTATAATCGAACCTATTCTTCCCATTACTTCCTAAACATTCAACATTTTACCATTTCATCATTATTAACATGTCATTACCAACCTCCTACAAACCATAAGGCCTTGTCCTTTAAACCTAACCAACACAGTCAACAAGCATCGTACCTTAAAGCAACCAACATTAAAACATTCTGAACCATTTTACTGCATTACTTGAATCACCTTTTAATATCTCCCACTATATGTTTCCCCAGGCTTCCAACATTTAACATATTTAACCTTTCATTATTATATTCATAAATTCCCAATTCAGTTCTTCTATTATTATTATTTTCTTTAATCAATGTCAATTCTCTCTCAATGTTCATTCTTCTTTGTGTTCCACATGTGGGTGAGAGTGAAACTTCATTGTGTGTGAGAGAATGAAAGTGAGAGTGATTGGGGCCTTCCTACCCATGTCCTCTGTTACTACAATGTTACAGAACTGAGCCTTGCCTCCTACTCTGTCTATGTTCAACATCCATCTTCTCTTCCTCTGTCTGGATTAAGACCTAGCATCCATCTTCTCTTCCTCTGTCTGGATTAAGACCTAACATCCATCTTCTCTGTCTGGACTAAGACCTAACATCCATCTTCTCTGTCTGGACTAAGATGACCTAATATCCATCTTCTCTGTCTGGACTAAGACCTAATATCCATATTCTCTTCTTCTGTCTGGATTAAGACCTGACATCCATCTTCTCTGTCTGGACTAAGACCTAACATCCATCTTCTCTTCCTCTGTCTGGATTAAGACCTGACATCCATCTTCTCTGTCTGGACTAAGACCTGACATCCATCTTCTCTTCCTCTGTCTGGACTAAGACCTGACATCCATCTTCTCTTCCTCTGTCTGGATTAAGACCTGACATCCATCTTCTCTTCCTCTGTCTGGACTAAGACCTGACATCCATCTTCTCTTCCTCTGTCTGGATTAAGACCTGACATCCATCTTCTCTGTCTGGACTAAGACCTGACATCCATCTTCTCTGTCTGTACTAAGACCTTACATCCATCTTCTTTTCCTCTGTCAGGACTAAGACCTATCTACCATCTATTCCTCTGCCATAGTACCCTCCAAACTCATCATTAAGCTTGAGACCCTGGGTCTCGACCCAGCCCTGTGCGACTGGGTCCTGGACTTCCTGACGGGCCGCTCCCCAGGTGGTGAAGGTAGGAAACAACATCTCGACTCAGCTGATCCTCAACACTGGGGCCCCACAAGGGTGCGTTCTCAGCCCTCTCCTGTACTCTCTTTTCACCCACAACTGCGTGGCCACGTCTCCAACTCTATCATTAAGTTGGCACCAAGTTTGCAGACGACACTACAGGGGTAGGCTTGATTACAAACAACGACGAGACAGCCTACAGGGAGGAGGTGAGGGCCCTCGGAGTATGGTGTCAGGAAAATAACCTCTCACTCAATGTCAGCAAAACAAAAGAGATGATCGTGGACTTCAGGAAACAGCAGAGGGAGCACCCCCTATACACATCGATGGGACAGCAGTGGAGAAGGTGGAAAGTTTTAAGTTCCTCGGTGTACATGTCACTGACAAACTGAAATGGTCCACGCACACAGACAGTGTGGTGAAGAAGCACCTCTTCAACCTCAGGAGGCTGAAAAAAAATGTCTTGTCACCTAAAACCCTCACTAACTTTTACAGATGCACAATTGAGAGCATCCTGTTGGGATGTATCACCGCCTGGTACGGTAACTGCACTGCCCGCAACCGCAGGGCTCTCCAGAGGGTGGTGCGGTCTGCACAACGCATCACCAGGGGCAAACTACCTGCCCTCCAGGACACCTACAACACCCGATGTCACAGGAAGGCAAAAAAGATAATCAAGGACAATAACCACCCGAGCCACTGCCTGTTCACCCCGCTACCATCCAGAAGGCGAGGTCAGTACAGGTGCATCAAAGCTGGGACAGAAAAATTGAAAAACAGCTTCTGTCTCAAGGCCATCAGATTGTTAAACAGCCATCACTAGCAAAGAGAGGTGGCTGCCTACCTACAGACTTGATATCATTGGCCACTTTAATAAATGGAACACTAGTCACTTTAATAATGCCACTTTAATAATGTTTACATATCTCGCATTACTCATCTCATATGTATGTACTGTATACTGTATCCTTCACTATCTATTCTTTACTATCTATTGCATCTTAGCCGCTCTGTCACTGCTCATCCATATATTATATATTTATATATTCTCATCCCATTCCTTTACTAGATTGTGTGTATTAGGTTTTGTTGTGGAATTTGTTAGATATTACCTGTTAGATACTGCTGCCCTGGCGGATCTAGAAGCATAAGCATTTCGCTACACTCGCAATAACATCTGCTAACCATGTGTATGTGACCAATAACATTTTATTTTGATTTGGACTAAGATCTAACAGCCATCTCTTCCTCTTCCTGGACCAAGACCTGATGTTTAATCAGATCTCAAACCTCTTGTCTGTCAGGAAAGGGGTCCTGTTCATGATTCTGTTGTTGAAGAGTCTGTAGAGAAAAAAACCATTATTATTATTTTAATGTTATTATGATTGTTATTATCCTCCAACAGTTGCCCCCAGCAACATACACACCCATATGATCTCACACACACACATGCTCTGTTCACCATCACACACACCCTTACCGTACGGTGTGCATTGAAGTGTTGGTAGAGACCAGTTGGAGTATTCTGTCAGTCAGAGCATCAGTGATGTCATTGTGGCTCAGGCTACAACAGAGAGAGAGTGAGAAAGAGGGAGAGAGAGAAAGACAGAGAGAGGGACAGAGGGAGAGAGAGACACAGAGAGAGAGAGGGAGAGACAGGGAGAGAGAGAGAGAGAGAGAGAGAGAGAGAGAGAGAGAGAGAGAGAGAGAGAGAGAGAGAGAGAAAGACAGTGAGAGAGGGAGAGAGGGACAGAGCGAGAGAGAGACACAGAGGGAGAGAGATCGGAAATTTATCATGCAGTGACATACACACAGTCTTGTACAAATAACCTTGTGGGGACATACAATTCAGACCCTAACCCGTACCTTAATTAAAAACCTAACCCTAGATCCTAATCCTAACCATAACACTAATTCTGACCTTAATCCTAAACCCCCTAGAAACAGCATTTGACCTCGTGGACCAACTAAATGTCCCCAGTTGGTCAAATTTTGTTAGTTTACTATTCTATTCTGGTCCCCAAAAGTAGAGTTAAACACACACACACACACACACACACACACACACACACACACACACACACGCACACGCACACGCACACACACACACACACACTGAAAGCCACTCACTCCAGGACTTGTACTTTATGCAGGTGTGTGATCAGGGGCTGTAGGTGGTGGTCTGTGAGTTGACAGTGGCTGAGGTCCAGTTCTGACAGACCCTCTGAGTGTTCCAGAACCAGGGCCAGAGATCCACAGGCCTTCTGGTCCAGCCTGGTCTCACTGAGGTCCAGCTCCCCATCCAGGGCTCTGCACAGGGACTCTGTGTGCCTCAGCAGCCCCTCTTCAATCCCCTCACACACAAGGTCCAGCAGCTGAAGTAGCAGAGCTTTGCTGGGGCTGAGAGGACCAGAAGCAGAGACAACATTATGACACAGAGTAGGTCTAACTCCTACTGATAAACTAGTTGGTCAAATGTTTGTCTTTGTGTGTCTAACCTCAGCTTGACAATATGCAGGATGGGAAGCAGCTCCCTCAGTGCTCTGTCCTCCACCTCACAGTCTCTTAGGATGAGCTGGACCTGGTTCTGGACCAGCTGAGTGCTGTGTTGGTTCTGCTTCAGAACAGAGTTGATGTCCCTGCAGTGGTCAGTGGTCAGACACAGAGCCTTCTCCTGGTCCTGAGCTGACAGGTCCACAGAGGAGGAGCAGGAGAAGTCCAGCCTGTAGTGCAGAGACCTGAGCAGCCATACTGCTGTTGGTGGTGGTGGTGGTGCCCCCTGCTGGACCTGAGAGGCAGCACAGCACTGGAGGAAACTCAGCAGTAACCTCCTGTCAATGCTACAGAGAGAGACAGACAGACAGAGCCAGAGAGTGAGAGAGGATAGACAGAGACTTATTTACACACCATTACACATTAACTTCTTTAGGCTAGGGGGCACTATTTTCACGTCCGGATGAAAAGTGTGCCCAAAATAAACTGCCTGCTACTCAGGCCCAGAAGCTAGGATATGCATATAATTGGTAGATTTGGATAGAAAACACTCTGAAGTTTCTAAAACTGTTTGAATGGTGTCTGTGAGTATAACAGAACTGATTTGGCAGGCAAACCCCGAGGACAAACCATCCAGGGAAAAACAATTTTGAGGTCACTGTCTTTTCAATGTGTTTTCTATAGGGAACTAGATTCATGAGGGACCTGTTTGCAGTTCATATGGCGTCCACTAGATGTCAACAGTCTTAAAACCTGTTGGGGCTAGGGGGCAGTATTTTCACGGCCGGATGAAAAACGTACCCAATTTCAACAGGTTACTACTCAGGCCCAGAAGCTAGGATATGCATATAATTGGTAGATTTGGATAGAAAACACTCTGAAGTTTCTAAAACTGTTTGAATGGTGTCTGTGAGTATAACAGAACTCATATGGCAGGCAAAAACCTGAGAAGATTCCAAGCAGGAAATGAAAATCTGGTGCCTGTAGTTTTTTCAAGTCATTGCCAATCGAACACACAGTGACTAAGGATTCATTTCGCACTTCCTAAGGCTTCCACTAGATGTCAAAAATCTTTAGAAAGTTGTTTGAGGCTTTTGCGGTAAACACAGACCGAACGAGAAGGCTGGGAAGTAGGTGACTCAGAAAAGCACATCAGTTCATTGCGCGCATTCATGTGAGAAGGGACCTATGTTCCAAAACATTTTTCAAGACACAGCAATGGTCCGGTTGGAATATTACTGAAGTTTCACGTTATACAGCCCTAAAGATTGATGCTATACAACATTTGACATGTTTGAACGAACGTAAATAGATTTTTTTTTTTTCTTTTCACCGTGACATTTTCCTCGCGTGTCCTACATTTTGAGTAGCTTACTGAACGCGCTAACAAAATGGAGTTATTTGGACATAAATTATGAACTTTATCGAACAAAACAACATTTATTGTGGACCTGGGATTCCTAGAAGTGCCTTCTGATGAAGATTATTAAAACACTGATAAACACACTACAACTCTGTTAGTCAGGTCAACTCCCAGGCGTCCCCCTTCAATTCCACTCCTAGCTGAGGTTAAGGTTTGTACATTACACTGAGGTTAGGGTTAGAGGTTAAATCAGTCAGGAAGTGGAAAGCCCGATAGTTCTATCCATTCTAGCATGGTCAAAGAGTGTCAACTAAACCTGAGTTGGGAGACTCTGTCCAGAAGAGGCAGGATGCTCTCTATCTCCCCCGGTGGTATGGAGGTCCACAGCAGGTTGACTTTGACTTGGTGGCTGTGCTGCAGAGTAAAACACAGAGCAGTACAGTCCACTCTGTCCAGCTCTCTGCTGTTCAGGTTGATCCAATGGTCTGAAGACCTCAACAAACTGGACACACAGTCACTGTCTCTACTGTCATAGATCTGTCTGATGGAGGACTTTACAAAGCTGGAACTGGACCTGAACAAACATGGAGAATGGATTGTTGTGGTTATGTCAAGGTTTTATAAAAGGATAACTCAAATAGTAACAACTGGCTGGATAGGACATGAATAATTAAAGTCTATAAAAATTGAAAAAAGATCTCCCACCTCTTGAAAAAAACCATAATGATATTACAGAGGATAACTCAGAACAACATGTCACTGGATAGAAATAGTTATTTTATTATTTCTATAGTCTGACTAGAGACAGAAGTTCTCCCACCTCTTGAGAGTAACCCTTCCCAGAAAGGGGAGAAGATCTGAGATGTTATTCTCTAGAAGCCTGTTCTTCCTGAGGTCCACAGTGATATTGTGGGTTGAATGCTGCAGTAGAGAGAGAAGCACTTCCCAGTCCAGCCTGCAGGAGGTCAGGTCTCCACCAACCTTCTCCAGGAACCACTGAGTCAAGTCCTTGTCCTGAGCTTCATACACAACTACAGTCAGCTGCTGCAGAGTGTCTGAGTTCAGTCTAGGAGGTTGGAACATACAGGCAGTCAGAAATATGAAGAAAAACACATGAATGAAGTTACTATTTCTACTTTAAAAAACATCAGCTTCAGACTGACCTGAGAGAGAGAGGTCCCTGGTGACACAGCAGTGTGATGAGAGAGTGACCCTGGATCCAGAAGTCAGTCAGGTCCAGACACTGAACCCTCCAGAGTCTCAGCAGGGACGCCACACTACTCAGAGCCCTGGATAACACTCTCTCTGGTGGCTGGCTGCTCTTTAGGACCAGGGAGAGTTCTAGGACAGTCAGTGGAGTAGCACCTCTCTCTGTCCTCCTAACCAGTCTGGACAGTTTCACTGCCATACCCACATTCAGCCTGGAATGAAAAGGCAAAACTCAAGTCACTTTAAAACAGACAAACCAGACATTTAGGAGAAAGTGACGTCCAAAAGTTTTGGGACATTGACACATTTGTTGTTGTTTTGGCTCTGTACTCCAGCACTTTGAAATGATTAAATGACTATGACGTTAAAGTGAAACGTGAATAACGATGAGTGAGAAAGTTAGAGGCACAAATATCATTCCCACAAGACATGCTAACCTCTCACCATTACAATAACAGGGAGGGGTTAGCATTTTATATCATACCTCCAAGACATGCTAACCTCTCACCATTACAATAACAGGGAGGGGTTAGCATTTTATATCATACCACCAAGACATGCTAACCTCTCACCATTACAATAACAGGATTCAGGATTCATGACATTTGGTTTATAGATTAGGTATTCCGAGTATAAACGTTAAGGTTTCATGTTACAACATTTCTCAAAGATAAAATCCACAAGATTTCTAAAAGACAACTGCCTAGCATCACATAACTGCCAAAAATCCATAATATATGTGTGACATTTAGTAATGCAACATTTGTTATGTCAGGATATCGGCAGATAAATGTTACCAGATTCACCAACACTAGACGTTTTATATGTCAAATGTTTCTACAAGACAGTAATCACTTGCATCACATAATCACGAACTACCACACATGTTCAGACTCACCTCAGCTGTGAGATGTAGGACAGACACTGAACGAAACTCCTCACTTCAATCTCTTCATCTGACCAGCCCTTCAGCTTTACTGGTTTCTTCTCTGGTTGGAGTTTCAACACTTCAAGGAGGAGGGAGGCCTTTCTCTTTCTGAGGTCTATGGACCAGACTGCAGGACTGGCTGACTGGTAAACTGGCTGTAATGCTGGAAGGACACTCCTGCCTGTTTGAGTCTTATAGTCCTTCACATGTGAGTACAGATCCAGCAGGAAATCACTCTGTTTAGAATTGTCTCCATTGGGAAAAGGAAAGGTGTTGTAAGTCCACACTGATGATACCAGCTTCAGTGTCTTCTCTCCTGTCTGCTCCTCCCTCTCTGCTGCTTGAGACAGGAGATCCACCAGGAACTTGATCTGCTTTGAGGGATCAGACCTCCGTGGATAGAATCTGCAACAAGGACAGTAACAGTTGATTCAGACATGGATGAACACATGAAACCGGTCATAGCTAAAGATATATGAAGTAGTTATACTTTTACACAATGTGATTTGGTTGTACTTAAAGCATATCATTTTAGAGACATTCACATTATCTATGTGTGACATTTAGTAATGGAAAATTAGTTATGTCAGGAAATGGGCTGATAAATGTTACCAGATTAACCAACACTTGAAGCTTAATATGTCAAATGTTTCTACAAGACAATCAGTAGCATCACATAATCACTAACCAAAAAAATGTATGATTAGCATTATATATCATACCACCAAGACATGCTAACCTCTCACCACTAGATTTAATTTTGGATTGGAGATGCTTACTGTGAGTCTGGAAGGAGAGTTTACAGTCTAACCAGACACCTAGGTATTTATAATTGTCCACATATTCTAAGTCAGAACCGTCCAGAGTAGTGATGCTGGACGGGCGGGCAGGTGCGGGCAGCGATCGGTTGAAGAGCATGCATTTAGTTTTACTTGCAATTACGAGCAGTTGGAGGCCACGGAATGAGAGTTGTATGGCATCGAAGCTCGTCTGGAGGTTTGTTAACACAGTGTCCAGCGAAGGGCCAGAAGTATACAGAATGGTGTCATCTGCGTAGAGGTGGATCAGAGAATCACCAGCAGCAACAGCGACATCATTGATGTATACAGAGAAAAGAGTCGGCCCGAGAATATAACCCTGTGGCACCCCCATAGAGAATGCCAGAGGTTCGGACAACAATCCCTCCGATTTGACACACTGAACTCTGTCTGAGAAGTAGTTGGTGAACCAGGCAAGGCAGTGATTTGAGAAACCAAGGATGTTGAGTCTGCCGATAAGTATGTGGTGATTGACAGAGTCGAAAGCCTTGGCCAGGTCGATGAATACGGCTGCACAGTATTGTCTTTTATCGATGGTGGTTATGATGTTGTTTAGGACCTTGAGCGTGGCTGAGGTGCACCCATGACCAGCTCTGAAACCAGATTGCATAGCGGAGAAGGTACGGTGGGATTCGAAATGGTCGGTGATCTGTTTGTTAACTTGGCTTTCAAAGACCGTAGAAAGGCAGGGTAGGATAGATATAGGTCTTGTTGGATTCGACATTTTGAACATTGAGTTATAAATAAATGACAGAGAAGAAGCATAGAATAAGGAGTGAAAGAGTGGGTTTTATGTCAGAAGTTAATCTCTGTAGAAAGACAGATAGCTTTGGAATGTGTTGCTATAGGGGAGACAGATGGACATCTGCGTATTAGGTGAAGGAGGGGTTGAAGTCAGGAGGTGAGGTCAGATCCCCTGAAGGGAGTAATAAGGGTTTAGTATCCTGTTACTCTTTTCACTGTAGAACCATAAGATGTAAGGATTGGAGAGAAGGAGGAGTGTCTTAAGTGGGATGGGTATATATATCTGTGATGGGAGAAATGTTGGGTTGTCTGAATTACAGCTGTACAGAACCTTTGGGCAGAATTAAACTTGGTTAAAGCTTCTCTAGTGTTCATGAGTTATTTACTCTGAAAAATAAGAACCTAACAGTCTGTAACAGTTTGGGTCTAGAGTGTCTCCCCCTTTGAAGAGGGGGATGACCACGGCAGCTTTCCAATCTTTAGGGATCTCAGACGATACGAAAGAGAGGTTGAACAGGCTAGTAATAGGGGTCGCAACAATTGCGGCGGATCATTTTAGGAAGAGAGGGTCCAGATTGTCTAGCCCAGCTGATTTGTAGGGGTTCAGATTTTGCAACTCTTTCAGAACATCAGCTATCTGGATTTGGGTGAAGGAGAAATGGGGGAGGTTTGGGCAAGTTGCTGTGGGGGGTGCAGGGCTGTTGACCGGGGTAGGGGTAGCCAGATGGAAAGCATGGCCAGCTGTAGAGAAATGCTTATTGAAATTCTCGATTATCGTGGATTGTATTGGTGGTGACAGTGTTTCCTAGCCTCAGTGCAGTGGGCAGCTGGAAGGAGGTGCTCAAATTCTTCATGGACTTTACAGTGTCACATTACTTTTTGGAGTTTGTGCTACGGGTTGCAAATTTCTGTTTGAAAAAGCTAGCATTTGCTTTCCTAAATGCCTGTGTATATTGGTTCCTAACTTCCCTGAAAAGTTGCATATCGCGGGGGCTATTTGATGCTAATGCAGTATGCCACAGCATGTTTTTGTGCTGGTCAAGGGCAGTCAGGTCTGGAGTGAACCAAGGGCTAGATCTGTTCCTGGTTCAACATTTTTTGAATGGGGCATGCTTATTTAAGATGGTGAGGAAAGCACTTTTAAAGAATAACCAGGCATCCTCTACTGACGGAATGACGTCAATATCCTTCCAGGATACCAGGGCCAGGTCGATTAGAAAGGCCTGCTCGCTGAAGTGTTTTAGGGAGCTTTTGACAGTGATGAGGGGTGGTCGATTGACCGCAGACCCATTACAGACGCAGGCAATGAGGCAGTGATCGCTGAGATCCTGGTTGAAGACAGCAGAGGTGTATTTAGAGGGCAGGTTGGTCAGGATGATATCTATGAGGGTGCCCGTGTTTGCGGATTTGAGGTTGTACCTGGTAGGGTCATTGATAGTTTGTGTGAGATATGGGGCATCTAGCTTAGATTGTAGGACGGCCAGGGTGTTAAGCATGTCCCAGTTTAGGTCACCTAACAGTACGAGCTCTGAAGATAGATGGGTGGGAATCAATTCACATATGGTGTCCAGGGCACAGCTGGGGGCAGAAGATGGTCTATAACAAGCGACAACGGTGAGAGACTCCATAATATATGTGTGACATTTAGTAATGCAACATTTGTTATGTCAGGAAATCGGCAGATAAATGTTACCAGATTCACCAACACTAGACGTTTTATATGTCAAATGTTTCTACAAGACAGTAATCACTTGCATCACATAATCACTAACTACCACACATGTTCAGACTCACCTCAGCTGTGAGATGTAGGACAGACACTGAAGGAAACTCCTCACTACACTCTCTTCATCAGACCAGCCCTTCAGGTTTACTGGTTTCTTCTCTGGTTGGAGTTTCAGCACTTCTAGGAGGAGGGAGGCCTTTCTCTCTGAGAGGTCGATGGACCAGACTGCAGGAGCTGACTGGTAAACTGGCTGTAATGCTGGAAGGACACTCCTGCCTGTTTGAGTCTCATAGTCCTTCACATGTGAGTACAGATCCAGCAGGAAATCACTCTGTTCAGAATTGTCTCGATAGGGAAAAGGAAAGGTGCTGTAAGTCCACACTGATGATACCAGCTTCAGTGTCTTCTCTCCTGTCTGCTCCTCCCACTCTGCTGCTTGAGACAGTAGCTCCACCAGGAACTTGATCTGCTTTGAGTGATCAGACCAGTCTGGATAGAAACTGCAATAAGGACAGTAACAGTTGATTCAGACATGGATGAATATATGAAACCAGTCATAGCTAAATATATATGAAGTAGTTGTACATTTACATAATGTGCTTTGGTTATATGTTAAAGTATTTCATTTTAGACACCTTCACATTTATATGTGTGACATTTAGTAATGCAACATTAGTTATGTCAGGAAATCGGCAGATAAATGTAACCAGATTCACCAACACTTGAAGTTTTATATGTCAAATGTTTCTAAGACAATAATCACTAGCATCACATAATCACGAACCAATTTGTTTTAAATTAATCACCAATATACCTTGATTACATAAGTATTCACCCCCCTGACAAAATACAGAAACACCTAACGTATTGAGCGTTAATATAGAAATTCTACATTCATGTGGATGCTGCCATGATTACAGATAATCCTGAATGAATCATGAATAACGATGAGTGAGCAAATTAGAGGCACAAAGATCATAGCCCCAAGACATGCAAACCTCTCACCATTACAATAACAGGGAGGGGTTAGCATTTTATATCATGCCACCAAGACATGCTACACTCTCACCATTATAAGAATATTTTGAAGACAAATACACCACGCAGAGGATGAGAGGACTAAAATGTAGAGCACGAATGATCAATAAGAAATGTAAATAGGAGTTGGGTTTCAGTTTGTTTAGAATCTGTAGAATGTCACTCCAGAACTCAGAGCTGCGTGTGCTATGTTCTGTGCATTGAGTCGGGAGCAGGATACTTGTTATTTGGCCAATGGCCCAGTGGTACTGCAAGGACTTCTGATTGGTCAACCCCAGGCTAGGGTGGAGGGTTATAAATGGCATCCTGTTCCTTTGTTCGGTGGAGAAAAGCTGAGGACAGGGGAGACTGAACATCTACCTCCCAGCATAACATCTATGATTTGTCCTTCTCAAAAAAATTGTTTTTTCTCCCACTGATTTGCTTTGCAGTCTGCCAGGTCTCATTACCACCAACCCCGGATTGCCAGGTCTCATTACCACCAACCCCGGACTGTCTAATCTCATTACCACCAACCCCGGACTGTCTGGACTCATTACCACCAACCCTGGACTGTCTGGACTCATTACCACCAACCCCGGACTGCCAGGTCTCATTACCACCAACCCCGGACTGTCTGGTCTCATTACCACCAACCCCGGACTGTCTGGTCTCATTACCACCAACCCCGGACTGTCTGGTCTCATTACCACCAACCCCGGACTGTCTGGACTCATTACCACCAACCCCGGACTGTCTGGACTCATTACCACCAACCCGGTACTGTCTGGTCTCATTACCACCAACCCCGGACTGTCTGGACTCATTACCACCAACCCCGGACTGTCTGGTCTCATTACACACAGCTGGTTCCCATTCCCCCTGATTAGTAAGTGTATATATGTGCCCTCTGTTCCCCATTGTCCTTGTGGAATATTGTCTCATGTCGTGTTGGTCTTGGGACTACCTGTGTTATGGGCTTTCGTGCTCTGTGTTTTTGGACCAGTATTACGGGTCTCATCCTGTGTATATTGTAGAGGTTTACACCTCACTCTTTTGTTTGGGTTACATCCCTGTGTGTTTTATATACGTGTTTGTTTTGGGCTTCGCCCCCATCGTTTTCATTACCACCAACCCCTGATGAAGACAGCGTGTCTGTCGAAACGTTGGACATTACATTTTTGCATCTGTGCTCCTAGAGTGTGCGGCTCTCCTTTATTTTCAAACAATACATTATTTACCATTAATTTCTATTGAGCACAAAATTAACTGAAACACAATCTAAACAAACAGCAAATGTATCCAACAAGTTTGTAGAATCACAAGCTTGATGTAGTCATTGTGTTCTAGGAATATGGGACCAAATACTAAACTTTGTACTCCATTAATTCAAATACGTGAATTTATCCAAATACTTTTGGTTCCCTAAAATGGGGGTACGACATACAGAAGGTGCTGTAATTTCTAAACGGTTCACCCGGTATGGATTAAATTACCCTCAAATTAACCTCTCTAGGGTAGGGGGCTGTATTTTCACGGCCGGATGAAAAACGTACCCAAATTAAACGGCCTAGTACTCGGGCCCAGGAACTAGAATATGCATATTATTAGTAGATTTGGATAGAAAACACTCTGAAGTTTCTAAAACTGTTTGAATGATGTCTGTGAATATAACAGAACTCATATGGCAGGCAAAACCCTGAGAAAAATCTAACCGGGGAGTGAGAATTCTGGTGCTTGTAGTCCTTTCAAGTCCTTGCCTTTCTTACAGACAGTGAGTTAGGGTTATTTTGCACGTCCTAAGGCTTCCACTAGATGTCAACAGTCTTTAGAGAGTGGTTTGAGTCGTCTATGATGAACAGAGACCGAATGAAAAGGCTGGGAACTTGGTGACCCCGGGAATGAGACGCACGTTCACGCGAGAGGTCGCTCCACATTCCAAAACGTTTTTCAAGACACTGGTTTCGTCCGGTTGGAATATTACTGAATCTTCACGTTCTAAAGGCCCTAAAGATTGATGCTTTACAACGTTTGACATGTTTGAACGAACGTAAATAGATTTTTTTTTTTTACTTTTCTTCGTGACATTTTCCTTCGTGACATTTGGAGTAGCTGAACTGAACGCGCGAACAACAAGGAGCTATTTGGACATAAATTATGGAGTTTATCGAACAAAACAACATTTATTGTGGACCTGGGATTCCTGGAAGTGCCTTCTGATGAAGATTACTAAAGGTAAGCGAATATTTCTAATTTATTTATGCTTTTAGATGACTCAAAAATGGCGGCTATCTGTATTGCTTGATGTCTTTTTCTGACCGCAGTACTCAGATAATTGCAGTGTGCTTTCCACGTAAAGTTAATTTGAAATCGGACAACGTGGTTGGATTCAGGAGATGTTGATCTATAAATCTTTGAATAACAATTTAATATTTTATCAAGGTTTATGAATAGTATTTTTATAAATCGGTGTGCTGATTCACCGGCAGTTTTGGAGGCAAAATATTTTCTGAACGTCACGAGCCATTGTAAAATGCTGTTTTTGGATCTAAATATGAACTTGATTGAACAAAAAAATGCATGTATTGTGTAACATGATGTTCTAGGAGTGTCATCTGATGAAGATCATCAAAGGTTAGTGCTGCATTTAGCTGTGTTTTGGGTATTTGTGATGCATGCTAGTTGCTTGGAAATGGCTGTGTGGTTTTTTGTGTCTATGTACTCTCCTAACGTAATCTAATGTTTCGCTTTCGCTGTAAAGCCTTTTTGAAATCGGACAACGTGGTTCGATTCAGGAGAAGTGTATCTATAAAATGGTGTAAAATAGTCCTATATGTTTGAGAACTTTGAATTATGACATTTTGTGGTTTTAAATTTGGCGCTCTGATTTGTCACTGGCTGTTGAATAGTCGTCCCACATCCCCTAGAGAGGTTAAAGCTGACAGTCTGCAATTTAACCCCATAGTCATCGCATTATTTCAAATCCAAAGTGCTGGAGTAAAGAGCCAAAACAAAATGTCCCAATACTTCTTCCTCACTGAACATGAATACCGTAATTTCCGGACTATTGAGCGCACCTGAATATAAGCCGCACCGAATAAAAAATAAAAAAAATCTTATTTTGAACATAAATAAGCCGCACATGTCTATAAGCCGCAGGTGCCTACCGGTACATTGAAACACATTTACACAGGCTTTAACGAAACACGGCTTGTAACAAAAATAAATAGGCTTTAACGAAACACAGCTTGTAACAAAAAAATAATAATTAGCAGTAAACAGTAGCCTACCAAGAAAGTCATTGCTCCAGACCAAGCTCCCGTGCAGAAGCTCTATTTCCTTTTCCAACAGCCAGATCAATCGCCTTCAACTTGAAAGCTGCATCATATGCATTTCTCTGTGTCTTTGCCATGATGAGGGTGACAAAATGACTACTGTAACCAGAATGATGGGAAGTTTGAGCGTGCTCGATTTAATCTAAACAGTAAACAAAAAAGTTGTTTGACCTTAACCCGTTCGGCAATTTCATTGGGCTAATGAAAGCTTCATGCCGCCAAAAAACTGAGCACGTCACAGAATGTGTTTTTTTATATTTTTTTTATATGAAAGCGGGAAAAATACATATATTAGCCACGTCATTGTTTAAGCCGCGAAGTTCAAAGCGTGGGAAAAAAGTAGCGGCTTATAGTCTGGAAATTACGGTACCTGCCTGTCATATGGAAACACCATGTCACATAGAAAGTTCCATAATATACATGACATTTGGTTTAGTAGATTAGATATTCTGAATATAAACGTTCAGGTTTATTGTTACAATATTTCCCAAAGATAAAATATGCAAGATCTCTAAAAGATAAATGTGCAGCATCACATAACTTAGAAAGATTCATAATATCTCTGTGACATTTAGTAATGCAACATTTGTTATGACAAGGAATCTGAGTATAAATGTTACCAGATTCACCAACACTTGTGATGTTTTATATGTCAAATGTTTCTACAAGATAATAACCACTAGCATCATATAATCACTAACCACCACACATGTTCAGACTCACCTCAGCTGTGAGATGTAGGGCAGACACTGAAAGAAACTCCTCACTTCAATATCTTCATCTGACCAGTCCTTCAGCTCTACTGGTTTCTTCTCTGGTTGGAGTTTCAGCACTTCTAGGAGGAGGGAGGCTTTTCTCTCTGAGAGGTCTATGGACCAGACAGCAAGACTGGCTAACTGGTAAACTGGCTGTAATGCTGGAAGGACACTCCTGCCTGTTTGAGTCTCATAGTCCTTCACATGTGAGTACAGATCCAGCAGGAAATCACATTGATATTCTTTACTCTCATCATCATCCTGGACACAGAAGGGGAAAGTTCTGTAAGTACACACTGATGATACCAGCTTCAGTGTCTTCTCTCCTGTCTGCTCCTCCCACTCTGCTGCTTGAGACAGGAGATCCACCAGGAACTTGATCTGACTTGAGGGATCAGACCACCATGGATAGAAACTGCAACAAGGACAGTAAAAACTGATCCAGACAATTTGACACTCTGTGATGTGTACAAAATATATATAAACTAGTAAATTAAAAAAAAACTTTGATATTAGCCGATACTGGATAAACGAGGGACAAAATTAACACGTTGAAACATGTAGATATTATTAGAGTATTGATACATCATAAACATGAGAAAACATTACTATGAAAACCAACTCACCTCAGCTGTGAGATGTAGGGCAGACACTGAAGGAAACTCCTCACTTCACTCTCTTCATCTGAACAGCCCTTCAGCTCTACTGGTTTCTTCTCTGGTTGGAGTTTCAGCATTTCTAGGAGGAGGGAGGCCTTTCTCTCTGAGAGGTCTATTGACCAGACTGCAGGACTGGCTGACTGGTAAACTGGCTGTAATGCTGGAAGGACACTCCTGCCTGTTTTTGTCTCATAGACCTTCACATGTGAGTACAGATCCAGCAGGAAATCCCATTTCTGATAGTGATATACTTCAGACAGTGACAACACTTTCTCTACAGTTGTTTGTATGGTTCCTCTCTCATGGAGAGCTGCTTGAAGACACAGATTCAGTAGGAATGTCTTCTCTCTCTTTCTCCTCTCTATATTGTCCATCAGTGGAAGAAATCTGAACAAACAGTTTAAAACACAGATGATATACAGGTGAGTGATGAGGGCTGATATGAATAACAGGGTAGGGGAACTGAAAACTAATAGCACCTTATGACTCCATCTATTAAAACAATACAACTATGAATTAGAATTTTGTTCAATTTAAATTCCTACTGAATTAGAGTTTCTACAGCATCTTCATATGTGCATGTATTAAAAAGACAAAGACAGTGTAAAACATAAATACTATCTACACCAGTTCAATGACATTTGGACTCTTGTTGGATAAACTCACTCACCTCAGCTGTGAGATGTAGGGCAGACACTGAAGGAAACTCCTCACTTCACTCTCTACATCTGACCAGCCCTTCAGCTCTACTGGTTTCTTCTCTGGTTGGAGTTTCAGCACTTCTAGGAGGAGGGAGGCCTTTCTCTCTGAGAGGTATATGAACAAGACTGCAGGAGCTGACTGGTAAACTGGCTGTAATGCTGGAAGGACACTCCTGCCTGTTTGAGTCTCATAGTCCTTCACATGTGAGTACAGATCCAGCAGGAAATCACTGCGTTCAGAATTGTTTCGATTGGGAAAAGGAAAGGTGCTGTAAGTCCACACTGATGATACCAGCTTCAGTGTCTTCTCTCCTGTCTGCTCCTCCCACTCTGCTGCTTGAGACAGGAGATCCACCAGGAACTTGATCTGCTTTGAGGGATCAGACCTCCATGGACAGAAACTGCAACAAGGACAGTAACAGCTGATTCAGACATGGATGAACACATGAAACCAGTCATAGTTAAAGATATATGAAGTAGTTATACATTTACATAATGTGCTTTGGTTATACACTATATATACAAATGTATGTGGACACCCCTTCAAATTAGTGGATTTGGCTATTTTAGCCACACCCGTTGCTGACAGGTGTATAAAGTCGAGCACACAGCCATGCAATCTCCATAGACAAACATTGGCAACAGAATGGCCTTTCTGAAGGTGGCACCGTCATAGGATGCCACCTTTCCAACAAGTCAGTTTGTCAAATTTCTGCCCTGCTAGAGCTGCCCCGGTCAACTGTAAGTGCTCTTATTGTGAAGTGGAAACGTCTAGGAGCAACAACGGCTCAGCCGCGAAGTGGTAGGCCACACAAGCTCACACAACGAGACTGCCGAGTGCTGAAGCGCGTAAAAATCGTCTCTCCACGGTTGCAACACTCACTACCGAATTCCGAATTCCAAACTGCCTCTGGAAGCAACGTCAGCACAAGAACTGTTATTCAGGAGCTTCATGAAATGGGTTTCCATGGCCAAGCAGCTGCACACAAGCCTAAGATCACCATGTGAAATGCCAAGCGTCGGCTGGAGTGGTGTAAAGCTCGCTGACATTGGAGTCGGGAGCAGTGGAAACACGTTCTCTGGAGTGATGAATCACGCTTCACCATCTGGCAGTCTGACTGACGAATCTGGATTTGACGGATGCCCGGAGAATGCTACCTGTCCGAATGCATTGCGCCAACTGTAAAGTTTGGGGGGGAGGAATAATGGTCTGGGGCTGTTTTTCATGGTTCAGGCTAGGCCCCTTAGATCCAGTGAAGGGAAATCTTAACGCTACAGATTACAATGACATTCTCGAGGATCCTGCACTCCCAACTTTGTGGCAAAAGTTAGGGGAAGGCCCTTTCCTGTTTCAGCATGACAATGCCCTGTGCACAAAGGGGGGTACATACTGTGGAAGGACCACCAGAGGGCAGGCTGGGCTCACGGATAGTAGCCCAACAAGGCATGTGAGACAAGGTAACCAGAGTCAATTAAGCACAGCTGACGGTACTAATGACATATTCTCTTTCCCCTACAAGAGAGAGGATGGAACCAGCAAGGAAGGGGGGGAAGATAAACTATCTCTGGAGAATGGCTACGGAGAGAGAGGTGCTATCCAAGAAGATCCATTAAGACGGTGACGAATATGTGATTGTTGTTATAGTTTGAAGATAATCGTAATGTGATCCTGTGTCATCTAAAGAAGAAGATGCATGTTGTTCCTTTGGAGATTCTCATTGACTGTGTTGGAGTGTTTGTATTGTCAGAAATCCCTCAATAGAGAACTGTGTTGAATCAAGAAAACCTACTCTTGACTCGTTTATTCCACCTTTCTGCTTTAGAGTGACACCAAATGACTTGGTCCGCTCACAATACAGAAATGGTTTGTCAAGATCGGTGTGGAAGAACTTGACTGGCCTGCACAGAGCCCTGACCTCAACCCCATCAAACATTTTTGGGATGAATTGGAACGCCGACTGCGAGCCAGGCCTAATCGCCCAACATCAATGCCCGACCTCACTAATGCTCATGGCTGAATGCAAGCAAGTCCCCCCAGCAATGTTCCAACATCTAGTGGAAAGCCTTCCTACAAGAGTGGAAGCTGTTATAGCAGCAAAGGGGGGAGGGGGCCAACTCCATACTAATGACCATGATTTTGGAATGAGATGTTCGACAAGCAGGTGTCCACACTACTTTTGTAGTGCATGTAACCTTAAAAACATTCGCAATATCTGGCTAACATTTGATAATTGAACATTTTATATTTCAGGAAATATGAGTATAAATGTTACCAGATTCACAAACATTTGAAGTTTAATATGATGACAATGTTTCTAAAAGACATAGCGGCAAGAAAAAGTATGTGAACCCTTTGGAATTACCTGGATTTCTGCATAAATTGGTCATCAAATTTGATCTGATCTTCATCTAAGTCACAACAATAGACAAACACAGTGTGCTTAAACTAATAACACACAAACTATTGTATTTTTTTTGTCTATATTGATTACATCATTTAAACATTCACAGTGTAGGTTGAAAAAAAGTATGTGAACCCCTAGGCTAATGACTTCTCCAAAAGCTAATTGGAGTCAGGAGTCAGCTAACCTGGAGTCCAATCAATGAGACGAGATTGGAGATGTTGGTTAGAGCTGTCCTGCCCTATCAAAAACACTCACAAAATTTGAGTTTTCTGTTCACAAGAAGCATTGCCTGATGTGAACCCTGCCTCAAACAAAAGAGATCTCAGAAGACCTAAAGATTAAGAACTGTTGACTTGCATAAAGTTGGAAAGGGTTACAAAAGTATCTCTAAAAGCCTTGATGTTCATCAGTCCACGGTAAGACAAATAGTCTATAAATGGAGAAAGTTCAGCACTGTTGCTACTCTCCCTAGGAGTGGCCGTCCTGCAAAAATGACTGCAAGAGCACAGCGCAGAATGCTCAATGAGGTTAAGAAGAATCCTAGAGTGTCAGCTAAAGACTTACAGAAATCTCTGGAACAGGCTAACATCTCTGCTGACGGGTCTACGATACATAAATCACTAAACAAGAATGGTGCTCATGGGAGGACACCACAGAAGAAGCCACTGCTGTCCAAAAAAAAACATTGCTGCACGTCTGAAGTTTGCAAAAGTGCACCTGGATGTTCTACAGCGCTACTGGCAAAATATTCTGTGGACAGATGAAACTAAAGTTGAGTTGTTTGGAAGGAAGGAACACACAACACTATGTGTGGAGAAAAAAAGGCACAGCACACCAACATCAAAACCTCATCCCAACTGTAAGGTATGGTGGACGGAGCATCGTGGTTTGGGACTGCTTTGCTGCCTCAGGGCCTGGGCAGCTTGCTATCATCAACAGAAAAATGAATTCCCAAGTTTATCAAGACATTTTGTAGGAGAATGTTAGGCTATCTGTCTGCCAATTGAAGCTCAACAGAAGTTGGATGATGCAACAGGACAACAACCCAAAACACAGAAGTACATCAACAACAGAATGGCTTCAACAGAAGAAAATACGCCTTATGGAGTGGCCCAGTCAGAGTCCTGACCTCAACCTGATTGAGATGCTGTGGCATGACCTCAAGAGAGCAGACCACACCAGACATCCCAAGAATATTGCTGAACTGAAACAGTTTTGTAAAGATGAATGGTCCAAAATTCCTCCTGACCGTTGTGCAGGTCTGATCCGCAACGACAGAAAACGTTTGGTTGAGGTTATTGCTGCCAAAGGAGGGTAAACCAGTTATTAAATCCAAAGGTTCACATACTTTTCCCACCCTGCACTGTGAACGTTTACACAGTGTGTTCAATAAAGACATGAAAACGTAGAATTGTTTGTGTGTTATTAGTTTAAGCACACCGTGTTTGTCTATTGATGAAGATCAGATCAAATTGAATTACCAATTTATGCAGAAATCCAGGTATTTCCAAAGGGTTCAATACTTTCTATGCCACTGTATATCACTAGCATCCAGTGGTGTAAAGCACTTATGTAAAAATACTTTAAAGTACAACTTAAAAGTTTTTTTGGGGGTGTCTGTACTTTACGATTTATATTTTTGAAATCTGTCATTCTGCCCCTGAACAAGACAGTTAATCCACTGTTCCTAGGCCATCATTGTAAATACGAATTTGTTCTTAACTGACTTGGCAAGTTAATTAAAAAATAAACAACTTTTACTTCACTACATTCCTTAAGAAAATAATGTTGTTTTTACTCCATACATTTTCCCTGACACCCAAAAGATCTCATTACATTTTGAATGTTTAGCAGGACAGGAAAATGGTCTAAATCACACACTTATCAAGAGAACATCCCTGGTCCTCTCTACTGCCTCTGATTTGGTGGACTCACTAAACAGAGAACATCTCTGGTCAATCCCTACTGCCTCTGATCTGGAGGACTCACTAAACAGAGAACATCCCTGGTGTCATGACGCTGGCCTGTGGGTGAGGTTTATGACCCCTCCCCCCATAAATACCTCTCTCCCTTTCCCTCTCTCCTGACTCTACAGACGGGCTCCTGAAAAGTCTTTGTTAAACATAGAGAGTCTGGGAACATCAAAAGGTGGGGGGAAAGGAACCATATTTTGGAAATCCAACCAGTTGAAAATACAAATACCTCATAAATGCTATAACTTCAATTTCTCAAACATATGACTATTTTACACCATTTTAAAGACAAGACTCTCGTTAATCTAACCACACTGTCCGATTTCAAAAAGGCTTTACAGCGAAAGCAAAACATTAGATTATGTCAGGAGAGTACCCTGACAAAAATAATCACACAGCCATTTTCAAAGCAAGCCTATATGTCACAAAAACCAAAACCACAGCTAAATGCAGCACTAACTTTTGATGATCTTCATCAGATTACACTCCTAGGACATTATGTTATACAATACATGCATGTTTTGTTCAATCAAGTTCATATTTATATCAAAAAACAGCTTTTTACATTAGCATGTGATGTTCAGAACTAGCATACCCACCGCAAACTTCGGTGAATTTACATAATTACTCACGATTAACGTTGACAAAATACATAACAATTATTTTAAGAATTATAGATACAGAACTCCTTTATGCAATCGCGGTGTCAGATTTTAAAATAGCTTTTCGGCGAAAGCACATTTTGCAATATTCTGAGTAGATAGCCCGGCCATCACGGCTAGCTAGTTTGACACCCACCAAGTTTGGCCCTCACCAAACTCAGATTTACTATAAGAAAAATTGGATTACCTTTGTTGTTCTTCGTCAGAATGCACTCCCAGGACTTCTACTTCAACAACAAATGTTGTTTTGGTTCGAAATAATCCATAGTTATATTGAAATAGCTCCGTTTTGTTCGTGCGTTCAGGTAACTATCTGAAGGGTGACGCGCGAGCGCATTTCGTGACAAAAAAATTCAAAATATTCCATTACCATACTTCGAAGCATGTCAAACGCTGTTTAAAATCAATTTTTATGCAATTTATCTCGTAAAATAGCAATAATTTTGCAACCGGGCGACGTTGTATTCGTTCAAAGAGAGAAAGAAAAACATGGAGAATTCACATGAACGCGCATCTCCAGTGTCACTGTTCTCAGCCTGACCAGTAACAAACAGAGCTGCTGTACTTAGCCCAGAGACTGGAGAGACGTCATTCCACTTTCTGGCGCCTTCTGAGAGCCAATGGAAGCCTTAGAAAATGTCACGTTAAAGCAGAGATGCTGTATTTTTGATAGAGATGCCAATGAAGGCGAACAAATTGTCAGACAGGGCACTTCCTGTATGGAATCTTCTCAGGTTTTGGCCTGCCATATGAGTTCTGTTATACTCACAGGCACCATTCAAACAGTTTTAAAAACTTTAGTGTTTTCTATCCAAATCTACTAATTATATGCATATTCTCGTTTCTGGGCAAGAGTAGTAACCAGTTTAAATCGGGTACGTTTTTTTATCCGGCCGTGCAAATACTGCCCCCTAGCCCCAACAGGTTAATCTGGTAATATTAATTACAGAGAAATGATTTTATTGAATAGCATGTCATATCCTAAACCGGCATAGCCAAAGACACGACACTAGTCATCCCTACTGCCTCTGATCTGGCAGACTCACTAAACACATGTGTTGGAGTGTGCCCGTGATTATCCGTAAAAAGAAAAATGTAAAAGAAAGAAAATGGTGCCGTCTGGTTTGCTTAATATAAGGAATTTGAAATGATTTATACTTTTACACTTAAGTATATTTAAAACCAAATACTTTTAGACTTTTAATCAAGTATTTCACAGAGAGACTTTCACTTTTACTCAAGAATGACAATTGGGTACAGTGTTACCATCACAATCACTAACCACCACACATGTTCAGACTCACCTCAGCTGTGAGATGTAGGGCAGATACTGAAGGAAACTCCTCACTTCACTCTCTTCATCTGACCAGCCCTTCAGCTCCACTGGTTTCTTCTCTGGTTGGAGTTTCAGCACTTCTAGGAGGAGGGAGGCCTTTCTCTCTGAGAGGTTTATGGACCAGACTGCAGGAGCTGACTGGTAAACTGGCTGTAATGCTGGAAGGACACTCCTGCCTGTTTGAGTCTCATAGTCCTTCACATGTGAGTACAGATCCAGCAGGAAATCACTCTGTTCAGAATTGTCTCCATTGGGAAAAGGAAAGGTGTTGTAAGTCCACACTGATGATACCAGCTTCAGTGTCTTCTCTCCTGTCTGCTCCTCCCACTCTGCTGCTTGAGACAGGAGATCCACCAGGAACTTGATCTGCTTTGAGGGATCAGACCTCCGTGGATAGAAACTGCAACAAGGACAGTAACAGCTGATTCAGACATGGATGAACACATGAAAGCAGTCATAGCTAAAGATATACGAAGTAGTTATACATTTACATAATGTGCTTCGGTTATATGTACAAGTATTTAATTTTAAAGACATTCACATGATTTATGTGTGACATTTGGTAATTCAAAATTTCATATGTCAGGAAATCAGCAGATAAATGTTCCCAGATTCACCAACACTTCAAGTTTTATATATCAAATGTTTCTACAAGACAATAATCAGTAGCATCACATAATCACTAACCACCACACATGTTCAGACTCACCTCAGCTGTGAGATGTAGGACAGACACTGAAGGAAACTCCTCACTTCACTCTCTTCATCTGACCAGCCCTTCAGCTCTACTGGTTTCTTCTCTGGTTGGAGTTTCTGCACTTCTAGGAGGAGGGAGGCCTTTCTCTCTGAGAGGTCTATGTACCAGACTGCAGGAGCTGACTGGTAAACTGGCTGTAATGCTGGAAGGACACTCCTGCCTGTTTGAGTCTCATAGTCCTTCACATGCGAGTACAGATCCAGCAGGAAATCACTCTGTTTGGAAGTGTTTCCATAGTGATAAGGAAAGGTGCTGTAAGTACACACTGATGATACCAGCTTCAGTGTCTTCTCTCCTGTCTGCTCCTCCCACTCTGCTGCTTGAGACACGAGATCCACCAGGAACTTGATCTGCTTTGAGGGATCAGGCCTCCATGGACAGAAACTGCAACAAGGACAGTAACAGCTGATTCAGACATGGATGAACACATGAAAACAGTCATAGCTAAAGATACAGTTGAAGTCGGAAGTTTACATACACTTAGGTTGGAGTCATTAAAACTCGTTTTTCAACCACTGCACAAATTTCTTGTTAACAAACTATATTACCAAACTATGGTTTTGGCAAGTTGGTTAGGATATTTATTTTGTGAATGACACAAGAAATGTTTCCAACAATTGTTTACAGACAGATTATTTCACTTATAATTCATTGTATCACAATTCCAGTGGGTCAGAAGTTTACACACACTAAGTTGACCGTGCCCTTAAACAGCTTGGAAAATTCTGTGGATCTATGGATCTATGTCAGGGCCTACCTTCAAACTCAGTGCCTCTTTGCTTGACATCATGGGAAAATCAAAAGAAATCAGCCAAGACATCAGAAAATAAATTGTAGCCCTCCACAAGTCTGGTTCATCGTTGGGAGCAATTTCAAAACGCCTGAAGATACGACGTTCATCTGTACAAACAATAGTATGCAAGTATAAACACCATGGGACCAAACTGCCGTCATACCGCTCAGGAAGGAGACGCTTTCTGTCTCCTAGAGATGAACGTACTTTGGTGCAAAAGGTGCAAATCAATCCCATTACAACAGCAAAGGACCTTGTAAAGATGCTGGAGGAAACAGGTACAAAAGTATCTTTATCCACAGTAAAACGAGTCCTATATCAACATAACCTGAAAGGCCGCTCAGCAAGGAAGAAGCCACTGCTCCAAAACCGCCATAAAAAAGCTAGACTACGGTTTGCAACTGCACATAGGGACAAAGATCGCACTTTTTGGAGAAATGTTCTCTGGTCTGATGAAACAAAAATACAACTGTTTGGCCATAATGACCATCGTTATGTTTGGAGGAAAAAGGGGGACGCTTGCAAGCCGAAGAACACCATCCCAACCGTGAAGCACGGGGGTTGCAGCATCATGTTGTGGGGGTGCTTTGCTGCAGGAGGGACTGGTGCACTTTACAAAATAGATGGCATTGAGGAAGGAAAATTATGTGGATATATTGAAGCAACATCTCAAGACATCAGTCAGGAAGTTAAAGCTTGGTCGCAAATGGGTCTTCCAAATGGACAATGACCCCAAGCATACATCCAAAGTTGTGGCAAAATAGCTTAAGGACAACAAAGTCAAGGTATTGGAGTGGCCATCACAAAGCCCTGACCTCAATCCTATAGAACATTTGTGGGCAGAACTGAAAAAGCATGTGCGAGCAAGGAGGCCTACAAACCTGACTCAGTTACACCAGCTCTGTCAAGAGGAATGGGCTGAAATTCACCCAACTTATTGTGGGAAGCTTGTGGAAGGCTACCCAAAACGTTTGACCCAAGTTAAACAATTTAAAGGCAATGCTACCAAATAATAATTGAGTGTATGTAAACTTGTGACCCACTGGGAATGTGATGAAAGAAATAAAAGCTGAAATAAATCATTCCCTCTACTATTATTCTGACATTTCCCATTCTTAAAATGAAGTGGTGATCCTAACTGACCTAAGACAGTGTCACGACTTCCGCCGAAGTCGGTCTCTCTCCTTGTTCGGGCGGCGTTCGAAGTCACCGGCCTTCTAGCCATCGCCGATCCACTTTTCATTTTCTATTTGTTTTTTTCTTTGTTTTAAACACCTGGTTTCAATTCCCCAATTACATGTTCATTATTTAACCCTCTGTTTTCCCCATGGTTTTTGTTCGTGATTGTTTTATGTATGTTCGGTCCGTTATTGTGGGCTCGGTATTACGACATGTTATTGGAATGTTATTGGAATAATATCCAAAGTTACTTGTGTTACTCATCTCTGCTGTCCTGCGCCTGACTCCTCTGCACCAGTGGGATTCAGCTCGCACTCCCGAGGGAGTATGATGGGACGGCTGCTGGATGCCAGGTGTTCCTACTCCAGCTGGAACTCTACCTGGCAACCGTCCACCCGGCTCTTTCGGGACGTGAGAGTGTGTCCGCCCTCGTCTCCTGTCTCTCAGGGAAAGCCCTGGAGTGGGCCAATGCCGTATGGGGGGGAAGGAGAAGCGGTGTTGGACCATTACGCGGAGTTCACCCGCCGCTTTCTGGTAGTTTTCAACCCCCCGCCTGAGGGTAGAGCGACGGGTGAACGTCTGTTCCACCTGAGGCAGGGGACAAGGAGCGCACAGGAGTTCGCCTTGGACTTCCGGACCCTGGCCGCCAGCGCAGGATTGAACAACAGGGCCCTGATCGATCACTACCGGTGCAGTCTGCGCGAGGACGTCCATCGGGAGTTGGCCTGCAGGGACACCACTCTCACGTTTGACCAGCTGGTGGACCTGTCCATCCGGCTGGATAACCTGCTGGCTACCGCGGACGTCCAGATCGGGGCCTATCAGTTCCATCCCCCAGCACCACCGCTCCGACGACCATGGAGCTGGGAGGTGCTGCGGTTAGGGCAACTGGAGGAGGGGCCGTTCCCTGTACCATCTGTGGCCGCAGAGGGCACACTGCTGGTCGGTGCTGGGGAGGTTCCTCTGCAAGTCGAGGCAGCAGGCAGGCCACTCTCGTGTCACCCCAGGTGAGTCAGCACCAGGCTCACTCAGAGCCCCCTGTTGCTCACATGTTTTTGTTTATACATTTTCCTCAGTTTTCCCTGCATTCCAGCATAAGGCGCTCGTAGATTCAGGCGCAGCTGGGAATTTTATTGACAGAGCATTTGCCCATAGTTTAGGGATCCCCATTGTTCCTGTGGATATGCCCTTCCCTGTGCACGCCCTAGATAGTCGACCATTAGGGTCAGGGCTAATTAGGGATGCCACCGCTCCACTGGGCATGGTTACGCAGGAGGGTCACATGGAGAGAATATCTTTTCCTTATGGATTCTCTTGCGTTTCCCGTGGTGCTGGGCCTACCCTGGTTGGCCTGTCATGACCCGACTATTTCGTGGCAACAGAGGGCTCTCAAGGGGTGGTCATGAAAGTGCTCGGGGAGGTGTTTAGGGGTTTCCGTCGGTGCTACTACGGTGGAAAGTCCGACCAGGTCTCCACCGTGCGCATCCACTCTGAATATGTCGATTTGGCTCTCGCCTTCTGTAAGAAGAGGGTGACTCAATCACCACCCCATCGAAGGGGGGGATTGTGCGATAAATCTCCTGGTAGACGCAGCACTTCCCAGGAGTCACGTGTCTCCCCTGTCACAGGAGGAGACAGCGGCTATGGAAACATATGTCTCCAAATCCCTGGGGCAGGGGTACAGTCGGCCTTCCACTTCACCTGCCTCCTCGAGTTTATTTTTGGTGAAGAAGAAGGATGGAGGTCTGCGCCCGTGCATTGACTATTGAGGTATTAACCAAATCACTGAGGTACAGCTACCCGCTGCCTCTCATAGCCAGTGCGATAGAGTCAATGCACGGGGCCCGCTTCTTCCTTGGATCTCAGGAGCGCTTACAACCTGGTGCGAGTGGAAGACGGCATTTAGTACCACTTCAGGGCACTATGAGTACCTCGTCATGCCGTACGGGTTGATGAATGCTCCATCAGTCTTTCAGGCCTTTGTAGACTAGCTTTTCCGGGACCTGCACAGGCAGGGTGTAGTGGTGTATATCGACGACATTCTGATATACTCCGCTACACGCGCCGAGCATGTGTCCCTGGGGCGCAGGGTGCTTGGTCGACTGTTGGAGCATGACCTGTAGGCTGAGAAATGTCTGTTCTTCCAACAGTCCATCTCCTTCCTAGGGTACCGCATTTGGAGATGGAGTGGAGATGGGGTGGAGATGGAGAGTGACCGCATTTCAGCTGTGCGTAATTGGCTGACTCCCACCACGGTAAAGGAAGTGCAGCGGTTTCTAGGGTTTGCCAACTACTACCGGAGGTTTATCCGGAACTTTGGTCAGGTAGCGGCTCCCATTACCTCACTGCTGAAGGGGGGACCGGTGCGACTGCAGTGGTCGGCTAAGGCGGACAGGGCTTTTGGTCACCTGAGGGCTCTGTTTACCTCGGCTCCCGTGCTGGATCAAACGGATCCCTCTTTGGCGTTCATAGTGGAGGTGGATGCGTCCGAGGCTGGGATAGGAGCCGTGCTCTCTCAGCACTCGGGTACGCCACCAAAGCTCCACCCCTGTGCCTTCTTTTCGAAGAAGCTCAGCCCGGCGGAACGTAACTATGATGTGGGGGACCAGGAGCTGTTGGCTGTTGTCAAGGCTCTGAAGGCGTGGAGACATTGGCTTGAGGGGGCTAAACACCCTTTTCTCATCTGGACTGACCACCGAAATCTGGAGTACATCCGGGCGGCGAGGAGACTGAACCCTCGCCAGGCAAGGTGGGCCATGTTCTTTACCCGTTTTGTTTTCACCCTGTCCTACAGACCAGATTCCCAAAACTCTAAGGCAGACGCACTGTCCCGGATGTATGACACAGAAGAGCGGTCCATAGATCATACTCCCATACTTCCGGCCTCTTGCCTGGTGGCACCGGTGGTGTGAGAGCTGGACGGCTGGGCATCTGTACGTTCCGTCTGCTGTCCACGACCGTTTGATCTATTGGACCCACACGTCACCCTCCTCTGGTCATCCTGGCATCGGTTGGACAGTGCGCTGTCTTAGTGGGAAGTACTGGTGGTCCACCTTGGCCAAGGACGTGAGGGTTGTTTCCTCCTGCTCGGTGTGCGAAGTTACAGCCCTTACCCGTTCCACAACGGCCGTGGACGCACCTATCGGTGGACTTCCTCACAGATATCCCTCCCTTACAGGGTAACACCACGATCCCGGTCATTGTGGATCGGTTCTCTAAGTCCTGCCATGTCCTTCCTTTGCCCGGTCTCCCTACGGCCCTAAAGACTGCGGAGGCCCTGATTACACACGTCTTCCGGCACTACAGGGTGCCTGAGGGTATAGTGTCTGATCGAGGTCCCCAGTTCACGTCAAGGGTCTGGAGGGCGTTCATGGAACGTCTGGGGGTCTCGTTCAGCCTTACCTTGGGTTTTCACCCCGAGAGTAACGGGCAGGTGGAGAGAGTAAACCAGGATGTGGGTAGGTTTCTGCGGTCTTATTGCCAGGACCGGCCAGGGGAGTGGGCGGCATTCATCCCCTGGGCAGAGATGGCCCAAAACTCTCTTTGCCACTCCTCCACTAACCTCTCCCCCTTCCAGTGCGTACTGGGGTATCAGCCGTTTCTGGCACCTTGGTATCAAAGCCAGATCGAGGCTCCTGCGGTGGACGAATGGTTTAAGCGCGTGGAAGAGACCTGGGACGCCGCTCATGTGCACCTGCAACGGGCCATGAGGTGTCAGAAGGCGAGCGCTGACCGCCACCGCAGTGAGTCCCCGGTGCCGGGTCTGGCTCTCGACCCGAAATCTGCCCCTCCGCCTGCCCTGCCGAAGCTGGGCCAGCGGTTTGTGGGGCCATTCAAAGTCCTGAGAAGACTGAACGAGGTTTGCTACAGGTTACAGCTCCCCCCGATTACCGTATTAACCACTCATTCCATGTGTCTCTCCTCAGGCCAGTGGTGGCTGGTCCACTCCAGGAGTCTGAGGTGCTGGAGGTTCCTCCACAAGGGGGCCCCGGTGTATGCTGTTCGAGCCATACTGGACTCGAGGTGTCGGGCGAGGGGCCTTCAATACCTCGTGGAGTGGGAGGGGTACGGTCCGGAGGAGAGATGCTGGGTGCCGGTGGAGGACGTTTTGGACCGTTCGTTGCTGCGGGAGTTCCATTACATGTTCATTATTTAACCCTCTGTTTTCCTCATGGTTTTTGTGCGTGACTGTTTTATGTATGTTCGGTCCGTTATTGTGGGCTCGGTATTACGACGTGTTATTGGAATATTTGAGTTAGGTTACTTGTGTTACTCATCTCTGTTGTCCTGCACCTGACTCCTCTGCACCAGATATACCCAGACCATTACAGACAGGGATTTTTTTCTAGGATTAAATGTCAGGAATTGTGAAAAACTTAGTTTAAATGTATTTGGCTAAGGTGTATGTAAACTTCTGACTTCAACTGTATATGGTGTAGTTATACATTAACATAATGTGCTTTGGTTATATGTAAAAGTATTTAATTTTAGAGACATTCACATTATCTATGTGTGACACTTAGTAATGCAACATTTGTTATGTCAGGAAATCGGCTGATAAATGTAACCAGATTCACCAACACTTGAAGTTTTATATGTCAAATGTTTTAAGAAGATAATAACCACTGGCATCACATAATCACTAACCACCACACATGTTCAGACTCACCTCAGCTGTGAGATGTAGGGCAGACACTGAAGGAAACTCCTCACTTCACTCTCTTCATCTGACCAGCCCTTCAGCTCTACTGGTTTCTTCTCTGGTTGGAGTTTCAGCACTTCCAGGAAGAGGGAGGCCTTTCTCTCTGACAGGTCTATGGACCAGACTGCATGAGCTGACTGGTAAACTGGCTGTAATGCTGGAAGGACACTCCTGCCTGTTTTAGTCTCACAGTCCTTGACATGTGAGTACAGATCCAGCAGGAAATCACTCTGTTTAGAATTGTCTCCATATTGAAAAGGAAAGGTTCTGTAAGTACACACTGATGATACCAGCTTCAGTGTCTTCTCTCCTGTCTGCTCCTCCCACTCTGCTGCTTGAGACAGGAGATCCACCAGGAACTTGATCAGCTTTGAGGGATCAGACCAGTCTGGATAGAATCTGCAACAAGGACAGTAACAGCTGTTTCAGACATGGATGAACACACGAAACCAGTCATAGACAAAGATATATGAAGCAGTTACACATTTAAATAATGTGCTTTGGTTACTGTAATTTCCGGACTATAAGCCGCAACTTTTTTCCCACGCTTTGAACCTCGTGGCTTAAACAATGACGCTGCTAATATATGGATTTTTCCCGCTTTAAATCTTTTTTCTTCCAAAAAAAACACATTCTGTGACGTGCTCAGTTTTTTGGCGGCATGAAGCTTTCATTAGACCAATGAAATTGCCGAACGGGTTAAGGTCCAACAACTTTTTTGTTTACTGTTTAGATTAAATCGGGCGCTCTCAAACTTCCCATCATTCTGATTACGGTAGTCATTTTGTCACCCTCATCATGGCAAAGACACGGAGAAATGCATATGATGCAGCTTTCAAGTTGAAGGCGATTGATCTGGCTGTTCGAAAAGGAAATAGAGCTGCTGCACGGGAGCTTGGTCTTAATGAGTCGATGATAAAACGTTGGAAACAGCAGCGTGAGGAATTGACTCAGTGCAAAAAGACAACTAAAGCTTACTGCTAATTTTTAATTTTTTGTTACAAGCCGTGTTTCGTTAAAGCCTATTTATTTTTGTTACAAGCCGTGTTTCGTTAAAGCCTATATATTTTTGTTACAAGCCGTGTTTCGTTAAAGCCTATTTATTTTTATTACAAGCCGTGTTTCGTTAAAGCCCATGTAAATTTCATTTGTTTCAATGTACCGGTAGGCACCTGTGGCTTATAGACATGTGTGGCTTATTTATGTTCAAAATAATATTATTTTTACAATTCAGTGGGTGCGGCTTATATTCAGGTGTGCTCAATAGTCCGGAAATTACGGTATATGTAAAACTATTTAATTTTAGAGACATTCACATTATCTATGTGTGACATTTAGTAATGCAACATTTGTTATGTCAGGAAATCGGCTGATAAATGTTCCCAGATTCACCAACACTTGAAGATTTATATGTCAAATGTTTCTACAAGACAATAATCACTAGCATCACATAATCACTAACTACCACACATGTTCAGACTCACCTCAGCTGTGAGATGTAGGGCAGACACTGAAGGAAACTCCTCACTTCACTCTCTTCATCTGACCAGCCCTTCAGCTCTACTGGTTTCTTCTCTGGTTGGAGTTTCAGCACTTCTAGGAGGAGGGAGGCCTTTCTCTCTGAGAGGTCTATGGACCAGACTGCAGGACTGGCTGACTTGTAAACTGGCTGTAATGCTGGAAGGACACTCCTGCCTGTTTGAGTCTCATAGTCCTTCACATGCGAGTACAGATCCAGCAGGAAATCACTTTGTTTAGAATTGTCTCCATTGGGAAAAGGAAAGGTGTTGTAAGTACACACTGATGATACCAGCTTCAGTGTCTTCTCTCCTGTCTGCTCCTCCCACTCTGATGCTTGAGACAGGAGATCCACCAGGAACTTGATCTGCTTTGAGGGATCAGACCTCCATGGACAGAAGCTGCAACAAGGACAGTAACAGCTGATTCAGACATGGATGAACACATGAAAACAGTCATAGCTAAAGATATATGAAGTAGTTGTACATTTACACAATGTGCTTTGGTTATATGTAAAAGTATTTCATTTTAGAGACATTCACATTATCTATGTGTGACATTTAGTAATGCAACATTTATTATGTCAGGAAATGGGCTGATAAATGTTACCAGATTCAGCAACACTTAAAGTGTTATATGTCAAATGTTTCTACAGTTGTGGCCAAAAGTTTTGAGAATGACACAAATATTAATTTTCTCAAAGTCTGCTGCCTCAGTTTGTATGATGGCAATTTGCATATACTCCAGAATGTTATGAAAAGTGATCAGATGAATTGCAATTAATTGCAAAGTCCCTCTTTGCCATGCAAATGAACTGAAACCCAAAAAATACATTTCCACTGCATTTCAGCCCTGCCACAAAAGGACCAGCTGACATCATGCCAGTGATTCTCTTGTTAACACAGGTATGAGTGTTGACGAGGACAAGGCTGGAGATACCTCTGTCATGCTGATTGAGTTTGAATAACAGACTGGAAGCTTCAAAAGGAGGGTGGTGCTTGGAATCATTGTTCTTCCTCTGTCACCCATGGTTACCTGCAAGGAAACACGTGCCGTCATCATTGCTTTGCACAAAAAGGGATTCACAGGCAAGGATATTGCTGCCAGTAAGATTGCACCTAAATCAATCATTTATCTGATCATGAAGAACTTCAAGGAGAGCGGTTCAATTGTTGTGAAGAAGGCTTCAGGGCGCCCAAGAAAGTCCAGCAAGCGCCAGGACCATCTCCTAAAATTAATTCAGCTGCGGGATCGGGGCACCACCAGTACAGAGCTTGCTCAGGAATGGCAGCAGGCAGGTGTGAGTGCATCTGCACGCACAGTGAGGCGAAGACTTTTGGAGGATGGCCTGGTGTCAAGAAGGGCAGCAAAGAAGCCACTTCTCTCCAGGAAAAACATCAGGGACAGACTGATATTCTGCAAAAGGTACAGGGATTGGACTGCTGAGGACTGGGGTAAAATCATTTTCTCTGATGAATCCCCTTTCCGATTGTTTGGGGCATCCGTAAAAAAGCTTGTCCGGAGAAGACAAGGTGCGCGCTACCATCAGTCCTGTGTCATGCCAACAGTAAAGCATCCTGAGACCATTCATGTGTGGGGTTGCTTCTGAGCCAAGGGAGTGGGCTCACTCACAATTTTGCCTAAGAACACAGCCATGAATAAAGAATGGTACCAACACATCCTCCGAGAGCAACTTCTCCCAACCATCCAGGAACAGTTTGGTGATGAACAATGCCTTTTCCAGCATGATGGAGCACCTTACCATAAGGCAAAAGTGATAACTAAGTGGCTCGGGGAACAAAACATCGATATTTTAGGTCCATGGCCAGGAAACTCCCCAGACCTTAATTCCATTGACAACTTGTGGTCAATCCTCAAGAGGCGGGTGGACAAACAAAACCCCACAAATTCTGACAAACTCCAAGCATTGATTATGTGTCAGACGGTTGCTAGGAGTGGTGGTAGGAGTCAGGCGCAGAGAGCAGAGGTACGGAACTTTGTGTTTATTTGAACAAAAAAACACAACACGATCAACGCCAACACAAACGGCGTGGGAAAAATGCCACGTGCCCAAAACAGGTGCACAGCATGCATATAATATTAAGTAATTAATCGCCAGCACATCCAACTACAAAAATACAACCTGACGCTAAAATAATCCCGCACAACACTGGGCGGGCTAACCAGGCTTAAATAACCAAAATCAAAAGACCAAATGAGGAACAGGTGCAAACAATAAGACATACCAAACGAAAAGGAAAAAGGGATCAGCGGCGGCTAGTAGGTCGGTGACGACGACCGCCGAGCGCCGCCCGAGCAGGCAGGGGAGCCACCTTAGGTGGGATTCGTGACAGTACCCCCCTCCTGAAGCGCGGCTCCCGCACGCGCCGCCACCGACCTCGAGGGCGACCCGGAGGACGAGGCGCAGGGCGATCCCCATGAAGGCGGTGGAACTCCCTCAGTAGTGGGTGGTCCAAAATGTCCCTCCTGGGTACCCAGCACCTCTCCTCCGCGCCGTACCCCTCCCAGTCGACGAGGTACTGTAGGCCCCCCCCCCCCCGAAGTCTGGAGTCCAGAATGGCGCGTATCCTATACGCCGGGGACTCCCCAATGTCCAGCGGGGGGGAGGAACCTCCGGCACCTCACCTTCCTGCATGGGACCAGCCACCACCGGCCTGAGGAGAGACACATGAAACGAGGGGTTAATACGGTAGTAAGATGGAAGTTGTAACCGGTAACACACCTCGTTTATCCTCCTCAGGACTTTAAACGGCCCTACACACTGCGGGCCCAGCTTCCGGCAGGGCAAGCGGAGGGGCAGGTTTCTAGCCGAGAGCCAGACTCGATCCCCTGGTGCAAACACAGGGGTCTCACTGCGGTGCTGGTCAGCGCTCTTCTTCTGCCGTCCACTCGCCTTTGTGAGTGCGTCTTGGACGGCTCTCCAGGTGTCCTTCGAGCGCTGCACCCAATCCTCCACCGCAGGAGCCTCGGTCTGGCTCTGGTGCCATGGAGCCAGGACCGGCTGGTAGCCCAACACGCACTGGAACGGTGACATGTTGGTTGATGAGTGCCGTAGAGAATTTTGGGCTATTTCTGCCCTTGGCACGTATCTCGCCCATTCTCTGGGCCGGTCCTGGCAATACGTCCTTAGAAACCTACCCACCTCTTGGTTCACCCTCTCCACCTGCCCATTACTCTCGGGGTGGAAACCCGAGGTCAGGCTGACCGAGACCCCCAAACGTTCCATGAACGCCCTCCAAACTCTGGACGTGAACTGGGGACCCCGATCAGAAACGATGTCCTCGGGCACCCCGTAGTGCCGGAAGACATGGGTAAACAGTGCCTCCGCAGTCTGCAGAGCCGTAGGGAGACCGGGCAACGGGATGAGACGACAGGACTTCGAGAACCGATCCACAACGACCAGGATAGTGGTGTTCCCCTGAGATACGGGAAGGTCGGTGAGGAAGTCCACTGACAAGTGTGACCACGGCCGCTGTGGAACGGGGAGGGGGTGTAATTTCCCTCTAGGCAGGTGTCGAGGAGCCTTGCTCTGAGCGCACACCGAGCAGGAGGAAACATAGAACCGCACGTCCTTACCCAAGGTGGGCCACCAGTACTTCCCCCTCAGGTTCCGCACTGTCCTCTCGATCCCAGGGTGACCCGAAGAGGGGAGATTATGGGCCCATCGAATCAATCGATCACGGAGACCAAGCGGTACGTACTGAACACCTGCCGGACACTGCGATGCTGCAGGTTCCGACCGTAACCCCAGCTCGATCTCCGCGTCCAGCTCCCATACCACCGGAGCTACCAAACACGACGCCGGAAGAATGGGAGCCGGATCGATGGCCCTCTCCTCGGTGTCATATAGGCGGGACAGTGCGTCGGCCTTCGTGTTCTGTGAACCTGGCCGATAAGAGATCGTGAACCGGAAACGGGTAAAGAACATGGCCCACCTGGCCTGACGCGGATTCAGTCTCCTAGCTGCCCGGATGTACTCGAGATTACCGTGGTCAGTCCAGATGAGGAAAGGGTGCTTAGCCCCCTCAAGCCAATGTCTCCACACCTTCAGAGCCTTGACCACAGCTAACAACTCCCTGTCCCCCACGTCATAGTTCTGCTCCGCTGGCCCTAGCTTCCTAGAAAAGAAAGCGCACGGGCGGAGTTTGGGTGGCGTGCCCGAGCGCTGTGATAGCACGGCCCCACCCCAGTCTCGGACGCGTCCACCTCCACTATGAATGCCAAAGAGGGATCCGGATGAGCCAGCACTGGAGCGACGGTAAACAGCTCCTTCAGGCGACTGAACGCTCTGTTCGCCTCTGCTGACCAGCGCAAGCGCGCCGGACCCCCCTTCAGCAGTGAGGTAATGGGAGCCGCAACTTGACCAAAGCCCCGGATAAACCTCCGGTAGTAATTGGCAAACCCTAAAAACCGCTGCACCTCCTTTACCGTGGTTGGAGTCGGCCAATTACGCATGGCTTCATCCTCCATCACCACCCCCGAGGTGGAAATGCGATACCCCAGGAAAGAAACGGCTCGTTTGAAAAACTCACATTTCTCAGCCTTGACGTACAGGTCATTCTCCAGCAGTCGCCCAAGCACCTTGCGCACCAGGAAGACATGCGCGGCGCGGGTGGCGGAATAAATCAGGATGTCGTCAATATACACCACAACCCCCTGCAGGTCCCTGAGAATCTCGTCAACAAAGGATTGAAAGACGGCTGGAGCATTCTTTAACCCGTACGGCATGACGAGGTACTCATAGTGGCCCGATGTGGTACTGAATGCGGTTTTCCACTCGTCTCCTCCCCGGATACGCACCAGATTGTAAGCGCTCCTGAGGTCCAGTTTTGTGAAAAAACGCGCGCCGTGAAATGATTTCACCGCCGTAGCGATGAGAGGTAGTGGGTAACTGAACCCTACTGTGATGGAATTTAGACCTCGATAATCAATGCACGGGCGCAACCCTCCATCCTTTTTCTTCACGAAAAAGAAACTCGAGGAGACGGGTGACATGGAGGGCCGTATATACCCCTGTCTCAGAGATTCCGTGACATATGTCTCCATAGCCAACGTCTCCTCCTGTGACAATGGGTATACATGACTCCTGGGACGTGCAGCGTTTACCTGGAGATTTATCACGCAATCCCCTCGTCGATGAGGTGGTAATCGGGTCGCCCTCTTTTTACAGAAGGCGATAGCCAAATCGGCATATTCTGAGGGAATGCGCACCGTGGAAACCTGGTTTGGACTCTCCACCGTCGTCGCACCAATGGAAACTCCCTTACACCTGCCTGAGCACTACTCTGACCACCCTCTGAGAGCCCCCTGTCTCCACGAAATATTGGGATTGTGATTGGCCAGCCAGGGAATCCCCAGCACCACCGGAAACGCAGGAGAATCAATGAGGAAGAGACTAATCCGTTCCCCATGATCCCCCTGCGTTACCATGTCCAGTGGCACCGTGGCCTCCCTGACCAGTCCTGACCCTAATGGTCGGCTATCTAAGGAGTGCACGGGGAAAGGTTGGTCCAACGACACCAGGGGAATCCCTAGCCTTAATGCGAGCCCACGATCCATAAAGTTTCCAGCTGCGCCTGAATCGACTAGCGCCTTATGCTGGAAAGAGGGAGAAAACAAGGGGAAAGTTACTAAAACGAACATGTGACCAACAGGGGGCTCTGGGTGAGGTTGGTGCTTACTTACCTGAGATGGACGAGGAGTGCTCCGCCTGCCATCCCGATTCCCAGAGGAGCTCCCCCAGCACCGGTCGGTAGTGTGTCCTCTCCGACCACACTGGGGACAAGGGGAGCCTCCTCCTCCGGTTCCCCTGGACGCGGCCCCCCCTAGCTCCATAGGTATGGGAGCTGGAGGACCTGGAGGTGGAACCAACAGGGCCCCGTCTGGACGCCCGCGCGCAGCCAGCAGATTGTCGAGACGAATGGACATGTCGATCAGTTCATCTAGTGACAGGGTAGTGTCCCGACAGGCTAGCTCACATCGGACGTCCTCCCGGAGGCTACACAGATAGTGGTCAATCAGGGCCCTGTTGTTCCACCCCGCTCCAGCAGCCAAGGTCCGGAACTCCAGAGCAAAGTCCTGTGCGCTCCTCGTCTCCTGACTCAGGTGGAACAGCCGTTCACCCGCCGCCCGGCCTTCTGCTGGGTGGTCGAACACGGCCCGGAAACGGCGGGTGAACTCGGGGTAGTGATCCCTTGCCGAGTCTGGGCCATACCACACTGCGTTGGCCCACTCCAGGGCACGTCCCGTTAAGCAGGAGACGAGGACGCTTACGCTCTCCTCTCCCGAGGGAGCTGGATGAACGGTAGCCAGGTACAAATCCAACTGTAGCAGGAACCCCTGGCACCCAGCCGCCGCTCCATCGTACTCCCTGGGGAGAGCCAGGCGTAGGGCTCCGGGTCCGGACGTCGGTGGAGGGGTAGATGGTGGAGGGGGATTTGGTGCTGGGGATGCGGTAGGGAGGCCACTCCTCTCCCATCGGTCCATCCTTTCCATCATCTGCTCCATCGCTGAGCCGATTCGGTGGAGGATGGTGGTATGGTGAAGGACCCGTTCCTCCATCGATGGGAGAGGAGGGGAGGCTGCTCCTGCTGACTCCATAGCTGGTGCGGGATTCTGTCAGACAGTTGCTAGGAGTGGTGGTAGGAGTCAGGCGCAGAGAGCAGAGGTACGGAACTTTGTGTTTATTTGAACAAAAAAACACAACACAACACGATCAACGCCAACACAAACGGCGTGGGAAAAATGCCACGTGCCCAAAACAGGTGCACAGCATGCATATAATATTAAGTAATTAATCGCCAGCACATCCAACTACAAAAATACAACCTGACGTTAAAATAATCCCGCACAACACTGGGCGGGCTAACCAGGCTTAAATAACCAAAATCAAAAGACCAAATGAGGAACAGGTGCAAACAATAAGACATACCAAACGAAAAGGAAAAAGGGATCAGCGGCGGCTATTAGGTCGGTGACGACGACCGCCGAGCGCCGCCCGAGCAGGCAGGGGAGCCACCTTCGGTGGGATTCGTGACATTATGCAAGAATGGGCTGCCATCAGTCAGGATGTGGCCCAGAAGTTAATTGACAGCATGCCGGGGCGGATTGCAGAGGTCTTGAAAAAGAAGGATCAACACTGCAAATATTGACTCTTTGCATCAACTTCATGTAATTGTCAATAAAAGCCATTGACACTTATGAAATGCTTGTAATTATAATTCAGTATTCCATAGTACCATCTGACAAAAATATCTAAAGACACTGAAGCAGCAAACTTTGTGGAAACTAATATTTGTGTCATTCTCAAACATTTTGGCCACGACTGTACAAGACAACAATCAGTAGCATCACATAATCACTAACCATCACACATGTTCAGACTCACCTCAGCTGTGAGCTGTAGGACAGACACTGAAGGAAACTCCTCACTTCACTCTCTTCATCTGACCAGCCCTTCAGCTCTACTGGTTTCTTCTCTGGTTGGAGTTTCAGCACTTCTAGGAGGAGGGAGGCCTTTCTCTCTGAGAGGTCTATGTACCAGACTGCAGGAGCTGACTGGTAAACTGGCTGTAATGCTGGAAGGAAACTCCTGCCTGTTTGAGTCTCATAGTCCTTCACATGTAAGTACAGATCCAGCAGGAAATCACTTTGTTTAGAATTGTCTCCATTGGGAAAAGGAAAGGTGTTGTAAGTCCACACTGATGATACCAGCTTCAGTGTCTTCTCTCCTGTCTGCTCCTCCCTCTCTGCTGCTTGAGACAGGAGATCCACCAGGAACTTGACCAGCTTTGAGGGATCAGACCTCCGTGGACAGAACCTGCAACAAGGACAGTAACAGCTGATTCAGACATGGATGAACACATGAAACCAGTCATAGTTAAAAATATATGAAGTAGTTGTACATTTACACAATGTGCTTTGGTTATATGTATAAGTATTTCATTTTAGAGACATTCACATTATTGATTTAGTAATGCAACATTTTTTATCTCAGGAAATCAGCAGATAAATACAACCAGACTTACCAACATTTGAAGTTTTATATGTCAAATGTTTCTTCAAGGTAATAATCACTAGCATCACATAATCACTAACCACCACACATGTTCAGACTCACCTCAGCTGTGAGATGTAGGACAGACACTGAAGGAAACTCCTCACTTCACTCTCTTCATCTGACCAGCCCTTCAGCTCTACTGGTTTCTTCTCTGGTTGGAGTTTCAGCACTTCTAGGAGGAGGGAGGCCTTTCTCTCTGACAGGTCAATGGACCAGACTGCAGGAGCTGGCTGGTAAAGTGGCTTCAATGATGGAAGGACCCTTCTGGCTGTTTGATTACTATTGTCCTTCACATGTGAGTACAGATCCAGCAGGATGTCATATCTCTCAGTTTGATACACAGAGAACAGTGACAGCAGTGTGTTCACAGTTCTCTGGAGCGTTTCTCTCTGATCTAGTGCCGCTTGTAGACACAAATCTAGTAGGACTGCTTTCTCTTCTGTCTCCAGTTTTTCAGAGGATCCTCTCTGATCTTGTAGAGGGGTAAACCTGTAACCCATAAAATATAATGTCTATGTTCAGATAGAAGCAGGGAGAATGTGACTGCTGCCTCTTTTAGACTGAATACTGTTGTCATGTCCATCTTGTTGTGTTGTTGTAATGTCTTGTCTGTCCGTCTTAGCCTTTTGATAGGTTGTCATTGGAAATAAGAACAATATGTTCTCAATTGACTTAAATAAATGAAAAGTCACAAAGAATTTAGTAAAGATATATTGGCTGTGGAAACACTCACCTGAGCTTGTTGATATTTGGTAGACACTTTAAGATGGTTTTGCTGAGAGCTTCACTGAGAACAGTTCTCTGATTCCAGTGTAGACAGAGATGAACCCTCTCTAGACTCTGCTTCATCACTTCTTCTGCTCTCTCAAACACTCGTATTTCACCCTGGACTGGAAGGTGCAACTCATTTCCACAGAGACCAAGTAAAGTGGTGAAGTCCATCTCTGCCTCACTGCTCAGCAAAGTTGTCCAGAGTTGACACAGCATTGAGGGGTCAGATGAATCATCAGAGGATGGTCTTTAAAAGAGAATATATACTGATTATTTCAAAGTAGCATGACACAGAAGTGTTTATAACTCAGTATCTGAATAGATATTTTTTTAAAGATGCGTTGCTTCATCCCAATACATTTTCTTTGGCTGGTTAATGTGAAATACACTGGTGAATTAGATAACACAAATATTACCCAAGATGTCTGACATTATTCAGAGAGCCCAGTATCAGTCTTACTCCTTGGTCTGACACAGTGCAGCCGTTCAGGTCCAAGCCAACCTTTCTCTCTGCAGACTGACTGGTCACATAAGAGACTGCACAGCACTGGTGAGGATCAAGATGTTCTCCACTCAGGTCTAGATGATAGTCCAGTTTGTCCAGGAGAAGCAGACAGGCCTCAGTAGACTGATATTCATACAAGCACTGACACAAAAACAGAAGATCTATCTCAGACTCAGGAGCACCACCTTCTGCATCATCTTGGTTTGTTTGAGATGGAAGAAATGTGTTCACCACTTCCTTGAAGAACCAATCTGACGTCTTCTTGATCTGTTGAGCTGGAACTAGACTTTTTACCAATCTAATATTCCTCTCATTCAGAAGCCCACACAGGAAAGGAATCAAGTGTTTTGTGTGTTTCCATTGTTCAGTCTGGCACTTCTCTAGAACCTCTCTGATTTTGTCTGGATTCTGTAAGAGCCAAAGGGCACCAAAGAACTCCTGCATTGTGTAGTGGAGAAATGCAAAGTAAGTGTCTAACACTGTTGGTGAAATCTTAACCATAAATGCCCCCAAGAATGCAAAATGGACACTGCTTTCTTCACAACTCAGTGTTGTCAAGTTCATGTTTTTTTCATTTGTTGCATCAAAAGCAATTTCTGCCAAAGTCAATATTTTCTCTCTGTTTTCTTTGAGACACTCGTCGGTTTCCTTACGTCGTTTGCCACTGTGTTTTTGGATGCAGTGACGGAGGATGTTGCAGTACATTCCAGTTATAGTGCATGTCTGTTTAGAAGCCTCTGAGGTAGGGAAATAAATGCAGGTAACCACCATCAGTGCATACATTGGGACATGACACAGACTGAACAACTCTAGGTTGTTTAACACACTGCTCAAGGAGTCAGGCTCAGCACTCAGCATCTGTGTTAAGTAAGCCCTGATGGATTCATCACTGAACCCTTTCACCTCCACTCTGAACCAGTCTACGGGCCGGTCTGTCAGGAAGTCTTCAGATTGATCTGGTCTGCATGTGGTCACAATCTTTGCATCAGGGAGGAGTTTCTCCACAAGGTCCTTTACTACCGATAGATAGGAGAGGTCTGTGACTCCATCAAATATGATGACAACGTTTTCAGAGTTATTCTTAATATCCTGTAACACTTCTTCTTTGCTTTCTTTTGGCTCACTGTACATGTTAAAGAGAAGGTCCTCCAGGTTCATGGGTTTTCTGTGTGAAATGTCTCTCACATAAAAATAAAACATGTAATCTAGTTCCTTGTGATCTTTCTCTGCCCAGAAGTTCAACATTTGATGGGTAACTGTTGTTTTTCCAATTCCAGGTTTTCCAATCAGGAGGATTTTTTTCTCATGTGTTTTTAGCAGGTCGGCCGGGGATGTTTCCTGTTTGGCGATGGGGATGAAGCTCTTTAGCTTTTTAGGCCGAGCTTTCTTGCATCTTTTATTCTTCATTTTAGAGTCAGATGAACGCACATCTGTATCTAACACAAGAGGGGTGTAAGAGAAAGTCCCCTCATTTCTAAATCTCTCTGATAGGAGACTACAGCTTTGTTTCCATGCACCCTCTGTGATCTTCCATGCTTCACATTTCAGCTGTGTCTGATATCTGTGACAGGGTTTCGAACCTAAAATAAGGGTATTAAGGGAAGAGAGAGTAAATGCACTGTGCCAACAAATCAAAGCCAATCTAAAGGACAAGAGAATATCAGGATAGAAAGCTACAAGGATACACTAGTAGATCTTCATAGATTGAAGGTGATCTTTTGGGGATAAATGGTCATAAAAAACAAGAAGGACCAAGGGGCACTAAAAACAAAGTTACAATGCCTTTATTATGATGGCATGTTCAACAGAACAATATCTATAAAAACTCTGACACGTTTCAGCATAGCCTTCGTCAAGGAGTACAATGACACAAATCTCTACTGAACATACCATCATTATAAAGGCATTTTTACTTCATGAAGAGGGCATTGGTCGTCCTTGTTTTGGATGAACAATCTAAAAAAGGTACATTAACCCCCTTCAATGTGCGCTTCAAATAGCTTCCCCAGCACCATGGAACTAAAGGAATAGTGCCAAAAGTACAAACCCTGTTTACTGAACCGCACAGTAAGCTAAATTAACCACACCTAAAATAATATTTGAACGACACATTTCAACAGGTGTGCTATTTTCAGCCCTGCCAATTGTATACTATATAGTGTATACTAATAGGATACTATACGATCACTTACCAACAAGATAGTCTATCATCTCTGGGTCTTCCTCCAAGGGGAAGCAGCTGATCCATTGCTGTAAGTCAGCGTCGCATAAGGTCCTCTTCCTTGTGATGTCTAGAATCGTCAGTAACTCGTAGCATGCAGCCTCTCCTTTGGCCGAGACCCAGTCCAGTATTTTTCTGGTTTGGTCAAAACGGTCAACTTCAGCCTGAATTTTACTGACTTCCTCTTCATGAAGAACCTTGCGCTGGAACAGGTTTTCCACAATGAGGGGCAGATTCTGGAGCCTTCCAATGAGACGTCGCCTTCCATTTGTAATGTACTCTAAAGCAGATTGATTTGTAGAAGCCATGTCTCAGGTTATTTCTGCAGCATCACTGGTATGTTTCAACACGTAGGATCTCTGGAAGAAGACAGTACATAGTCAGTCAATAGTAGAACAGTCAAGTAATGATTAGGTTTATTTATTTCATTTAAAACTTTTTATCCCATGTAAACAAAACATACACTCAATCAAATGTATTTATAAAGCCCTTATTACATCAGCTGATGTCACAAAGTGCTGTACAAAAACCCCAAACAACAAACAATGCGCTAGTAGGTAACTGCGCTAGTCGTTACTGCGCTAGTCGTTACTGCGCTAAGATCAGCGGATGACAATACAACCTGATATTATATTATTTAGGATATAAAGAAACAAATCAAACTAGTTTGTATACGTCCTATAGACAACTAAATATACTAGTCAGATTTATGGACTGCAGATCCTTTGACAATTCGTTAGACTCAATTTTCCGACCTTTTTATGAAGTCTAGTCTGGACCAGCTAAAATGTAGCAAGTAGGGCCTAGCCGTCATTTAACACGTTATTATGATAGATTGTTTTGAAAACCCTTACCTCGTGTCCCTGAAATCTGTCTCTGCTGCAGTGGCCTCGTGTGTAGCTATACCTATTTTACTTTCACTTATACTTCCGTGTATAAAAACATTATAGGGGCGGTTCAGCAAGACGCAACGTTTTGGAACGTTCAGATAGAAATACACGACGTAGAACAAACATCTGACATTTAGAATAAGGAATAACGTCCGCTCTATTCATGGCATTTCTATCGGCAACATTCGACAGCGTTTGGCTCCTGAACGTGGTTTTGTTGTTGTAATCACCAGCAGGAACGCTGTCTCATACTTTCCATGGGTGTATTCAATAGTGCAAATCGTGGCAAAACAGTTTGCAACAGAAAATAGCCATTCTCACTGGACAAGTTAAGATTCGTCCCTCCCTGTTTCGGCCGGTTCGTTTCCGTTTGGTTCCTGATGAATACACCCCAGGGCAACGTTCAGTCGCCAAACGTTGTCGAATGTTACAGATATAATTACCAGATATAGAGCCGACCTGATTCACTATTCTAAATGTCAGAGAGGCATGTTTGTTCATAACATCTGAATGTTCCAAAACATTGGGTCCTGTTCAGTGAACATTCCCCAATTAGTTTAGTCCCGGGCAATGACTATCATTTCATTCATGCATTATGAATGAAGCCGGTCGGTCAGTCTATTAAAATCTATAGGAGTTATAATCTTAATGACGTGTAAACTATGATGTGGAACTTGTCTCTGGAGTTTCCAGGCTGCTTGCTGAATGAATGAACTACAGCAGTGAGCAGTCAGTTATTACATTGGAGACTAAGAAAGTATTTTGCGTGAGATATAAGAGGTGTGCCAGAATTAGAGGGTCAAATGCGTCGTCTCTGTTATGACAGGTGATAGTTATGATCTCTGTTATGACAGGTGATAGTTATCATCTCTGTTATGACAGGTGATAGTTATCATCTCTGTTATGACAGGTGAGAGTTACCATCTCTGTTATGACAGGTGATAGTTATCATCTCTGTTATGACAGGTGAGAGTTGGCATCTCTGTTATGACAGGTGAGAGTTGGCATCTCTGTTATGACAGGTGAGAGTTGGCATCTCTGTTATGACAGGTGAGAGTTATCATCTCTGTTATGACAGGTGATAGTTATCATCTCTGTTATGACAGGTGAGAGTTGGCATCTCTGTTATGACAGGTGAGAGTTGGCATCTCTGTTATGACAGGTGAGAGTTGGCATCTCTGTTATGACAGGTGATAGTTATCATCTCTGTTATGACAGGTGAGAGTTGGCATCTCTGTTATGACAGGTGAGAGTTGGCATCTCTGTTATGACAGGTGAGAGTTGGCATCTCTGTTATGACAGGTGAGAGTTATCATCTCTGTTATGACAGGTGATAGTTATCATCTCTGTTATGACAGGTGAGAGTTGGCATCTCTGTTATGACAGGTGATAGTTATCATCTCTGTTATGACAGGTGAGAGTTGGCATCTCTGTTATGACAGGTGAGAGTTGGCATCTCTGTTATGACAGGTGAGAGTTGGCATCTCTGTTATGACAGGTGAGAGTTGGCATCTCTGTTATGACAGGTGATAGTTATCATCTCTGTTATGACAGGTGATAGTTATCATCTCTGTTATGACAGGTGATAGTTATCATCTCTGTTATGACAGGTGAGAGTTGGCATCTCTGTTATGACAGGTGATAGTTATCATCTCTGTTATGACAGGTGATAGTTATCATCTCTGTTATGACAGGTGAGAGTTATCATCTCTGTTATGACAGGTGATAGTTATCATCTCTGTTATGACAGGTGAGAGTTATCATCTCTGTTATGACAGGTGATAGTTATCATCTCTGTTATGACAGGTGAGAGTTATCATCTCTGTTATGACAGGTGAGAGTTGGCATCTCTGTTATGACAGGTGATAGTTATCATCTCTGTTATGACAGGTGATAGTTATCATCTCTGTTATGACAGGTGAGAGTTGGCATCTCTGTTATGACAGGTGAGAGTTGGCATCTCTGTTATGACAGGTGATAGTTATCATCTCTGTTATGACAGGTGAGAGTTGGCATCTCTGTTATGACAGGTGAGAGTTGGCATCTCTGTTATGACAGGTGATAGTTATTATCTCTGTTATGACAGGTGAGAGTTGGCATCTCTGTTATGACAGGTGATAGTTATCATCTCTGTTATGACAGGTGATAGTTATCATCTCTGTTATGACAGGTGAGAGTTATCATCTCTGTTATGACAGGTGATAGTTATCATCTCTGTTATGACAGGTGAGAGTTGGCATCTCTGTTATGACAGGTGATAGTTATCATCTCTGTTATGACAGGTGAGAGTTGGCATCTCTGTTATGACAGGTGAGAGTTGGCATCTCTGTTATGACAGGTGAGAGTTGGCATCTCTGTTATGACAGGTGAGAGTTGGCATCTCTGTTATGACAGGTGATAGTTATCATCTCTGTTATGACAGGTGATAGTTATCATCTCTGTTATGACAGGTGATAGTTATCATCTCTGTTATGACAGGTGAGAGTTGGCATCTCTGTTATGACAGGTGATAGTTATCATCTCTGTTATGACAGGTGATAGTTATCATCTCTGTTATGACAGGTGAGAGTTATCATCTCTGTTATGACAGGTGATAGTTATCATCTCTGTTATGACAGGTGAGAGTTATCATCTCTGTTATGACAGGTGATAGTTATCATCTCTGTTATGACAGGTGAGAGTTATCATCTCTGTTATGACAGGTGAGAGTTGGCATCTCTGTTATGACAGGTGATAGTTATCATCTCTGTTATGACAGGTGATAGTTATCATCTCTGTTATGACAGGTGAGAGTTGGCATCTCTGTTATGACAGGTGAGAGTTGGCATCTCTGTTATGACAGGTGATAGTTATCATCTCTGTTATGACAGGTGAGAGTTGGCATCTCTGTTATGACAGGTGATAGTTATCATCTCTGTTATGACAGGTGAGAGTTGGCATCTCTGTTATGACAGGTGATAGTTATCATCTCTGTTATGACAGGTGAGAGTTGGCATCTCTGTTATGACAGGTGATAGTTATCATCTCTGTTATGACAGGTGAGAGTTGGCATCTCTGTTATGACAGGTGAGAGTTGGCATCTCTGTTATGACAGGTGAGAGTTGGCATCTCTGTTATGACAGGTGAGAGTTGGCATCTCTGTTATGACAGGTGATAGTTATCATCTCTGTTATGACAGGTGATAGTTATCATCTCTGTTATGACAGGTGATAGTTATCATCTCTGTTATGACAGGTGAGAGTTGGCATCTCTGTTATGACAGGTGATAGTTATCATCTCTGTTATGACAGGTGATAGTTATCATCTCTGTTATGACAGGTGAGAGTTATCATCTCTGTTATGACAGGTGATAGTTATCATCTCTGTTATGACAGGTGAGAGTTATCATCTCTGTTATGACAGGTGATAGTTATCATCTCTGTTATGACAGGTGAGAGTTATCATCTCTGTTATGACAGGTGAGCGTTGGCATCTCTGTTATGACAGGTGATAGTTATCATCTCTGTTATGACAGGTGATAGTTATCATCTCTGTTATGACAGGTGAGAGTTGGCATCTCTGTTATGACAGGTGAGAGTTGGCATCTCTGTTATGACAGGTGAAAGTTGGCATCTCTGTTATGACAGGTGATAGTTATCATCTCTGTTATGACAGGTGAGAGTTGGCATCTCTGTTATGACAGGTGATAGTTATCATCTCTGTTATGACAGGTGATAGTTATCATCTCTGTTATGACAGGTGATAGTTATCATCTCTGTTATGACAGGTGATAGTTATCATCTCTGTTATGACAGGTGAGAGTTGGCATCTCTGTTATGACAGGTGATAGTTATCATCTCTGTTATGACAGGTGAGAGTTGGCATCTCTGTTATGACAGGTGATAGTTATCATCTCTGTTATGACAGGTGATAGTTATCATCTCTGTTATGACAGGTGATAGTTATCATCTCTGTTATGACAGGTGTAGGCAACGGCGCTCATGAGGGTTTTCTATTGTAAAAATCAGTTGCCATTCAACAGTTGTAAATACTGCAGATTGTAGGTCTACCGTTCATAGTTGTTCGTCCTCTCTCCCGCCTGAGCGGACAGCGGAGACTCGCAGGTTTCATTCTGATGTGGACCAGTGTGGCGTGAGCAGCAATAGTGGAATCGGCAGTTCGCCTTCTCAAAAAAAGTCCCCCACTGTAACTGATGCAAACCGATAAATATAGTGAAAAAATGCCACAACTGGACAATATCATGCTAAACAATGTTGGAATATTGCTGTATAAATTCTAAGACAGTAATATTTGTGTAATTTCAAAATAATTGGTTCTGTTGGTGTGATTAGGCTGATACCCCATTTCCGTTTCCAAGCCATAGGTTAGGCTGGACATATAAGAATGCCCCCAATGCAATTCTGGGGCAGGGACGAGTTGGGTAAACCCTGGTGTGGGCTGTATAAAGGCTATATTCTCTAGAGAAACCCTGGTGTGGGCTGTATAAAGGCTACATTCTCTAGAGAAACCCTGGTGTGGGCTGTATATAGGCTACATTCTCTAGAGACACCCTGGAGTGGGCTGTATAAAGGCTATATTCTCTAGAGAAACCCAGAGAAACCCTGGTGTGGGCTGTATAAAGGCTACATTCTCTAGAGAAACCCTGGATTGGGCTGTATAAAGGCTACATTCTCTAGAGAAACCCTGGTGTGGGCTGTATAAAGGCTACATTCTCTATTGAAACCCTGGTGTGGGCTGTATAAAGGCTACATTCTCTAGGGAAACCCTGGTGTGGGCTGTATAAAGGCTACATTCTCTAGATAAACCCTGGTGTGGGCTGTATAAAGGCTACATTCTCTATTGAAACCCTGGTGTGGGCTGTATAAAGGCTACATTCTCTATTGAAACCCTGGTGTGGGCTGTATAAAGGCTACATTCTCTAGAGAAACCCTGGTGTGGGCTGTATAAAGGCTACATTCTCTATTGAAACCCTGGTGTGGGCTGTATAAAGGCTACATTCTCTAGGGAAACCCTGGTGTGGGCTGTATAAAGGCTACATTCTCTATTGAAACCCTGGTGTGGGCTGTATAAAGGCTACATTCTCTAGAGAAACCCTGGAGTGGGCTGTATAAAGGCTACATTCTCTAGAGAAACCCTGGTGTGGGCTGTATAAAGGGTACATTCTCTATTGAAACCCTGGTGTGGGCTGTATAAAGGCTACATTCTCTATTGAAACCCTGGTGTGGGCTGTATAAAGGCTACATTCTCTATTGAAACCCTGGTGTGGGCTGTATAAAGGCTACATTCTCTATTGAAACCCTGGTGTGGGCTGTATAAAGGCTACATTCTCTATTGAAACCCTGGTGTGGGCTGTATAAAGGCTACATTCTCTATTGAAACCCTGGTGTGGGCTGTATAAAGGCTACATTCTCTATTGAAACCCTGGTGTGGGCTGTATAAAGGCTACATTCTCTAGAGAAACCCTGGTGTGGGCTGTATAAAGGCTATATTCTCTATTGAAACCCTGGTGTGGGCTGTATAAAGGCTACATTCTCTATTGAAACCCTGGTGTGGGCTGTATAAAGGCTACATTCTCTATTGAAACCCTGGTGTGGGCTGTATAAAGGCTATATTCTCTATTGAAACCCTGGTGTGGGCTGTATAAAGGCTACATTCTCTATTGAAACCCTGGTGTGGGCTGTATAAAGGCTACATTCTCTATTGAAACCCTGGTGTGGGCTGTATAAAGGCTACATTCTCTATTGAAACCCTGGTGTGGGCTGTATAAAGGCTATATTCTCTATTGAAACCCTGGTGTGGGCTGTATAAAGGCTATATTCTCTATTGAAACCCTGGTGTGGGCTGTATAAAGGCTATATTCTCTATTGAAACCCTGGTGTGGGCTGTATAAAGGCTACATTCTCTATTGAAACCCTGGTGTGGGCTGTATAAAGGCTACATTCTCTATTGAAACCCTGGTGTGGGCTGTATAAAGGCTACATTCTCTATTGAAACCCTGGTGTGGGCTGTATAAAGGCTACATTCTCTATTGAAACCCTGGTGTGGGCTGTATAAAGGCTACATTCTCTATTGAAACCCTGGTGTGGGCTGTATAAAGGCTACATTCTCTATTGAAACCCTGGTGTGGGCTGTATAAAGGCTACATTCTCTAGAGAAACCCTGGTGTGGGCTGTATAAAGGCTACATTCTCTATTGAAACCCTGGTGTGGGCTGTATAAAGGCTACATTCTCTAGAGAAAAGACAAACTAAAGTGAACATGAAACTACTAAAGTAACATTATATGGACCAGCTAACCAAATACACTAGACCCCATTATACACTACTATATGGACCAGCCAACCAAATACACTAGACCCCATTATACACTACTATATGGACCAGCCAACGAAATACACTAGACCACATTATACACTACTATATGGACCAGCCAACCAAATACACTAGACCCCATTATACACTACTATATGGAACATTATACACTACTATATAGACCAGCTAACCAAATACACTAGACCCCATTATACACTACTATATGGACCATTATACACTACTATATGGACCAGCTAACCAAATACACTAGACCCCATTATACACTACTATATGGACCAGCCAACCAAATACACTAGACCACATTATAAACTACTATATGGACCAGCCAACCAAATACACTAGACCACATTATACACTACTATATGGACCAGCTAACCAAATACACTAGACCACATTATACACTACTATATGGACCAGCCAACCAAATACACTAGACCCCATTATACACTACTATATGGACCAGCCAACCAAATACACTAGACCACATTATACACTACTATATGGACCAGCCAACCAAATACACTAGACCACATTATACCCTACTATATGGACCAGCTAACCAAATACACTAGACCCCATTATACACTACTATATGGACCAGCTAACCAAATACACTAGACCACATTATACACTACTATATGGACCAGCCAACCAAATACACTAGACCCCATTATATACTACTATATGGACCAGTCATCCAAATACACTAGACCACATTATACACTACTATATGGACCAGCCAACCAAATACACTAGACCACATTATACACTACTATATGGACCATTATACACTACTATATGGACCAGCTAACCAAATACACTAGACCCCATTATACACTACTATATGGACCAGTCATCCAAATACACTAGACCACATTATACACTACTATATGGACCAGCTAACCAAATACACTAGACCCCATTATACACTACTATATGGACCAGCTAACCAAATACACTAGACCACATTATACACTACTATATGGACCAGCCAACCAAATACACTAGACCCCATTATACACTACTATATGGACCAGCCAACCAAATACACTAGACCACATTATACACTACTATATGGACCAGCCAACCAAATACACTAGACCGCATTATACACTACTATATGGGCCATTATAAACTACTATATGGACCAGCCAACCAAATACACTAGACCACATTATACACTACTATATGGACCAGTCATCCAAATATACTAGACCACATTATACACTACTATATGGACCAGCCAACCAAATACACTAGACCACATTATACACTACTATATGGACCAGCTAACCAAATACACTAGACCCCATTATACACTACTATATGGGCCAGCTAACCAAATACACTAGACCACATTATACACTACTATATGGACCAGCCAACCAAATACACTAGACCCCATTATACACTACTATATGGACCAGCCAACCAAATACACTAGACCCCATTATACACTACTATATGGACCAGCCAACCAAATACACTAGACCCCATTATACACTACTATATGGGCCATTATAAACTACTATATGGACCAGCCAACCAAATACACTAGACCCCATTATACACTACCATATGGGCCAGCCAACCAAATACACTAGACCACATTATACACTACTATATGGACCAGCCAACCAAATACACTAGACCACATTATACACTACTATATGGACCAGCCAACCAAATACACTAGACCCCATTATACACTACTATATGGACCAGCCAACCAAATACACTAGACCCCATTATACACTACTATATGGACCAGTCATCCAAATACACTAGACCACATTATACACTACTATATGGACCAGCCAACCAAATACACTAGACCACATTATACACTACTATATGGAACAGCCAACCAAATACACTAGACCACATTATACACTACTATATGGACCAGTCATCCAAATATACTAGACCACATTATACACTACTATATGGACCAGCCAACCAAATACACTAGACCACATTATACACTACTATATGGACCATTATACACTACTATATGGGCCATTATAAACTACTATATGGACCAGCCAACCAAATACACTAGACCACATTATACACTACTATATGGACCATTATACACTACTATATGGACCAGCCAACCAAATACACTAGACCACATTATACAGTACTATATGGGCCAGCCAACCAAATACACTAGACCACATTATACACTACTATATGGGCCAGCCAAACAAATACACATACCACATTATACAGTACTATATGGGCCAGCCAACCAAATACACTAGACCACATTATAAACTACAATATGGGCCATTATACACTACTATATGGACCAGCCAACCAAATACACTAGACCACATTATACACTACTATATGGGCCATTATACACTACTATATGGACCAGCCAACCAAATACACTAGACCACATTATACACTACTATATGGGCCATTATACACTACTATATGGACCAGCCAACCAAATACACTAGACCGCATTATAAACTTCTGATCAAAATGTTGACAAGTTGGAGGGCTCTCAATTCTCGGTCCATGTGTAGTCTAGCCCACCCAAAATGTATTAGGAAACCTTAAATTGCAATGTTCTTATTATGATCGATTGTTAGAAAAGTCTTACCTTGCATCTCTGAAATCTCTAATGTCGTGTGTACATTGTACTTTCACCTTTAGGCTACTTCCGTCTATAAAAACTTTGTGGTGCGTTCAGCAAGACGCAACGTTTTGGAACATTCAGATAGAGACGCTATGTAGAACAGACAAGCCTCTCTCTGACGTGAATAAATAATAAGGAATCACGTCGGGTCTATTCATGGCATTTCTATCGGGAATGTTCAACAACATTTGGATACTGAACGTGGCATTGTTGTAGTAATCGTTGTAGTAATCAATAATTGGTTTATTAATCATTGTTGTAGTAACTTATCAGGTGTGCTAAAACGGTACATGCAGGGTGTATTCATTAGAGAACGCCGTAGCAAAACGTTGGACAAGTTTAGCTTAGTGCCTCCCTGTTTCGGTCAGTGTGTTTCTGTTTGGTTCCTGATGAATACACCCCAGGGCAGCGTTCAGAGAGGTTCTATCAACATAGCGTAGGTCTATATCTATCTGGACGTTCCCAAAAGTTGGGTCCTGCTCAGTGAACGTGCCCCATTTATATAGAATATGTAATGCATGTCAGACATGGTTTATAGTCCTATATAGACTACACTATCAAGAGACATGGTTTATAGTTCTATATAGACTACACTATCAAGAGACATGGTTTATAGTCCTATATAGACTACACTATCAAGATACATGGTTTATAGTCCTATATAGACTACACTATCAAGATACATGGTTTATAGTTCTATATAGACTACACTATCAAGAGACATGGTTTATAGTTCTATATAGACTACACTATCAAGAGACATGGTTTATAGTCCTATATAGACTACACTATCAAGATACATGGTTTATAGTTCTATATAGACTACACTATCAAGAGACATGGTTTATAGTCCTATATAGACTACACTATCAAGATACATGGTTTATAGTTCTATATAGACTACACTATCAAGAGACATGGTTTATAGTTCTATATAGACTACACTATCAAGATACATGGTTATTACTACACTATTAGTACAGTTAATAAATGACACTAAGTAAAGCAATATAATATTTAATATCGATTCATCAACATACCTGAGATTGGGGAGAGACGAGAACCCATGCTGGACTAAGATCCCACAGGAGAGTTGTAGTAAACTAAACCAGGTTGTCACCAGGACAGGAGAGTTGTAGTAAACTAAACCAGGTTGTCATGGGGACAGGAGAGTTGTAGTAAACTAAACCAGGTTGTCACCGGGACAGGAGAGTTGTAGTAAACTAAACCAGGTTGTCACCGGGACAGGAGAGTTGTAGTAAACTAAACCAGGTTGTCACCAGGACAGTAGAGTTGTATTAAACTAAACCAGGTTGTCACCAGGACAGGAGAGTTGTAGTAAACTAAACCAGGTTGTCACCAGGACAGGAGAGTTATAAACTAAACCAGGTTGTCACCGGGACAGGACAGTTATAGTAAACTAAACCAGGTTGTCATGGGGACAGGAGAGTTATAGTAAACTAAACCAGGTTGTCACTAGGACAGGAGAGTTGTATTAAACTAAACCAGGTTGTCACCAGGACAGGAGAGTTGTATTAAACTAAACCAGGTTGTCACCAGGACAGGAGAGTTGTAGTAAACTAAACCAGGTTGTCACCAGGACAGGAGAGTTGTAGTAAACTAAACCAGGTTGTCACCAGGACAGGAGAGTTGTAGTGAACTAAACCAGGTTGTCACCGGTACAGGAGAGTTGTAGTAAACTAAACCAGGTTGTCATGGGGACAGGAGAGTTGTAGTAAACTAAACCAGGTTGTCACCGGGACAGGAGAGTTGTAGTAAACTAAACCAGGTTGTCAGCAGGACAGGAGAGTTGTAGTAAACTAAACCAGGTTGTCATGGGGATAGAAGAGTTATAGTAAACTAAACCAGGTTGTCACCGGGACAGGAGAGTTATAAACTAAACCAGGTTGTTATGGGGACAGGAGAGTTGTAGTAAACTAAACCAGGTTGTCACCGGGACAGGAGAGTTGTAGTAAACTAAACCAGGTTGTCACCAGGACAGGAGAGTTGTAGTAAACTAAACCAGGTTGTTAAGGGGACAGGAGAGTTGTAGTAAACTAAACCAGGTTGTTATGGGGACAGGAGAGTTGTAGTAAACTAAACCAGGTTGTCACCTGGACAGGAGAGTTGTAGTAACCTAAACCAGGTTGTCATCAGGACAGGAGAGTTGTAGTAAATTAAACCAGGTTGTCACCGGGACAGGAGAGTTGTAGTAAACTAAACCAGGTTGTCACCGGGACAGGAGAGTTGTATTAAACTAAACCAGGTTGTCACCGGGACAGGAGAGTTGTAGTAAACTAAACCAGGTTGTCACCAGGACAGGAGAGTTGTAGTAAACTAAACCAGGTTGTCACCGGGACAGGAGAGTGTAGTAAACTAAACCGGGTTGTCACCAGGACAGGAGAGTTATAGTAAACTAAACCCGGTTGTCACCAGGACAGGAGAGTTATAAACTAAACCAGGTTGTCACCGGGACAGGAGAGTTGTAGTAAACTAAACCAGGTTGTTATGGGGACAGGAGAGTTGTAGTAAACTAAACCAGGTTGTCACCAGGACAGGAGAGTCGTAGTAAACTAAACCAGGTTGTTATGGGGACAGGAGAGTTGTAGTAAACTAAACCAGGTTGTTATGGGGACAGGAGAGTTGTAGTAAACTAAACCAGGTTGTCACCGGGACAGGAGAGTTGTAGTAAACTAAAACCAGGTTGTCACCGGGACAGGAGAGTTGTAGTAAACTAAACCAGGTTGTTATGGGGACAGAAGAGATGTAGTAAACTAAACCAGGTTGTCACCGGGACAGGAGAGTTGTAGTAAACTAAACCAGGTTGTCACCGGTACAGGAGAGTTGTAGTAAACTAAACCAGGTTGTCACCAGGACAGGAGAGTTGTATTAAACTAAACCAGGTTGTCACCAGGACAGGAGAATTGTAGTAAACTAAACCAGGTTGTCACCAGGACAGGAGAGTTATAAACTAAACCCGGTTGTCACCAGGACAGGAGAGTTATAGTAAACTAAACCAGGTTGTCACCGGGACAGGAGAGTTATAAACTAAACCCGGTTGTCACCGGGACAGGAGAGTTGTAGTAAACTAAACCAGGTTGTCACCAGGACAGGAGAGTTGTATTAAACTAAACCAGGTTGTCACCAGGACAGGAGAATTGTAGTAAACTAAACCAGGTTGTCACCAGGACAGGAGAGTTATAAACTAAACCCGGTTGTCACCAGGACAGGAGAGTTATAGTAAACTAAACCAGGTTGTCATAGGGACAGGAGAGTTATAGTAAACTAAACCAGGTTGTCACCAGGACAGGAGAGTTGTATTAAACTAAACCAGGTTGTCACCAGGACAGGAGAGTTGTATTAAACTAAACCAGGTTGTCATGGGGACAGGAGAGTTGTAGTAAACTAAACCAGGTTGTCACCAGGACAGGAGAGTTGTAGTAAACTAAACCAGGTTGTCACCAGGACAGGAGAGTTGTAGTGAACTAAACCAGGTTGTCACCAGTACAGGAGAGTTGTAGTAAACTAAACCAGTTTGTCACCAGGACAGGAGAGTTGTAGTAAACTAAACCAGGTTGTCATGGGGACAGGAGAGTTGTAGTAAACTAAACCAGGTTGTTATGGGGACAGGAGAGTTATAGTAAACTAAACCAGGTTGTCACCGGGACAGGAGAGTTGTAGTAAACTAAACCAGGTTGTCACCGGGACAGGAGAGTTGTAGTAAACTAAACCAGGTTGTCACCAGGACAGGATAGTTGTAGTAAACTAAACCAGGTTGTCAGTGGTACTAAAGTGAGGAGTCACAATCCATGAAACCTGAATGGCTACAACATCGTTTCTTTCAACTCGGTAAAAAAAAATACATGGGAGTCGTTTAAATTGTTAAACTCTTGTGCTTATTTTAGCAGGTTCGCTCGTTGATAGTAGTCCTGTATTGTAGGATAGTGTCTGTCCAGTTCCTGTTTTCTAGGGTTGATCACCGTCTGATGAGGAAAGGGTCAGGATCGTAACATAAAATCAATTTATTTGTAAACATACTGAACAAGCGTTATGAGACTTGAAACACAATTTCAAGTATCGAATAGGTTGAATATGTCATAAAACTGCCATTTATCGGTTAACAAGATAGAACTTCTAAGTTCCAAGAAATGGAACGTTCCAAAAGGAGATTCCGTCGACGTCATTGACCTAAGATGGTGCATCCTGGTAAATGGGCGGGTCCAGCTATCCCGAGATCGGCCTGCCAGAGGGAGATGTCTTCAACAAACAACTTTTACATCGGCATGAAAAGATACACACTTGGGGTGGGATGGCTTTCATACCAGCAATAACTTGAAACAGATGATTTAGGATTTACTAGTAATGATTTCAACCTTTAGAGAAAACACAGTTGTCACGACTCCCGCCGAAGTCGGCTCCTCTCCTTGTTCGGGTCGACGTCACCGGTCTTCTAGCCATCGCCGCTCCACCTTTCATTTTCCATTTGTTTTGTCTTGTTTTTACGCACACCTGTTTTACATCCCCTCATCAGTCTACGTGTATATTATCCTCTGTTCCCCCCATGTCTGTGTGTGTAATTGTTCGTCACGTGTCATGTGTGACGCTTCATACTGGTTTTTCGCCGGGTCTTGTTAGGAACCCGTGGTATTGTATGCTGTACATTATTTGTGTGACGAGTGCGCTGTTCGCTTTTGCCTTTGGCGGGAGTGTCGTTACACAGTTGCGTCCCGACTGTTTTCCTTCTGCCAAATAAAGTGTTCCTGTTCACTCATCTCTGCTCTCCTGCACCTGACTTCAGTTAACCAGTTGCGCACACTGTTGACAACATTGACAAACACCAATCATGTGCCTCATGGTACATTAAAAACACAAAAACGAAATATTCATAAATGATTTACACGGTCAAAAAATGTAAACATTAGGGAGGTTTTTCTGTTGATATCAGAAAAGAAAGCCTTAACTTTTTTGTTTTAGTTTTATTTGGATAGAGACAAGTACCAACACATTAAACAATCTTCAGATGCTCTATAGTGTTTCCAGCCTAAACTCATTTCCAACACCTGTCCCTAGATGGTTGTTACGGAAACAAAAGGAAAGAAATACATCATCAACTGATAATCACATCAAACTTTATTAGTCACATGAGTACAACAGGTGTAGAACCTTACAGTGAAATGCTGAATACAACAGGTGTAGAACCTTACAGTGAAATGCTGAATACAACAGGTGTAGAACCTTACAGTGAAATGCTGAATACAACAGGTGTAGAACCTTACAGTGAAATGCTGAATACAACAGGTGTAGAACCTTACAGTGAAATGCTGAATACAACAGGTGTAGTAGACCTTACAGTGAAATGCTGAATACAACAGGTGGAGAACCTTACAGTGAAATGCTGAATACAACAGGTGTAGAACCTTACAGTGAAATGCTGAATACAACAGGTGTAGTAGACCTCACAGTGAAATGCTGAATACAACAGGTGTAGAACCTTACAGTGAAATGCTGAATACAACAGGTGTAGAACCTTACAGTGAAATGCTGAATACAACAGGTGTAGAACCTTACAGTGAAATTCTTACTTACAAGCACTTAACCAACAATGCAGTTTTAAGAAAATACCCCAATAAAAGTAAGAGATAACAATAACAAATGATTAAAGAACAGCAGTAAATAACAACAGCGAGGCTAAATACAGGGGGTACTGGTTCAGAGTCAATGTGCGGGGGAACCGGTTAGTTGAGGTAATTGAGGTAATATGAACATGTAGCTAGAGTTAGTTATTAAAGTGACATTATCATTACATTATAGTTACATTATCACTTCGATATCATTACCGCTGCATTATCATTAAAGTATCATTACATTATCACAATGATATGCACAAAACAAATGTCATAGGCTACAGTTAGATCAAATGGAATACATTTTTACCTCCAATATTTACAACAAATGGAGGTACAAGGATCTTAAAGAGATGCTCCGGTACTTTAGCCACTAAGAACATATTTTACATTTTTTATCTCACACTTTGGGCTGGATGTATTTATACATGATTGGACTGTTCCAGCTGTAACAACCAGTTCGGTTGATAACACAGTAGTTTATACATGATTGGACTGTTCCAGCTGTAACAACCAGTTCTGTTGATAACACAGTAGTTTATACATGATTGGACTGTTCCAGCTGTAACAACCAGTTTTTTGTTTGTGTTTTGTATTAAAATGTTCCATCAGTTTATGTTCCACATTATACTGTCATTATACAACATTATCTTCACCAGATGTCAAACCTCTTGTCTGTCAGAAGGGTCTTCTGTCCTGGATTCAGCCTTCTCTTCCTGGACAAAGACCTGATGTTGTTTCACCAGATGTCAAACCTCTTGTCTGTCAGGAAGGGTCTTCTGTCCTGGATTCAGCCTTCTCTTCCTGGACAAAGACCTGATGTTGTTTCACCAGATCTCAAACCTCTTGTCTGTCAGGAAAGGTCTTCTGTCCTGGATTCAGCCTTCTCTTCCTGGACTAAGACCTGATCTTGTTTCACCAGATGTCAAACCTCTTGTCTGTCAGGAAAGGTCTTCTGTCCTGGATTCAGCCTTCTCTTCCTGGACTAAGACCTGATGTTGTTTCACCAGATGTCAAACCTGTTGTCTGTCAGGAAGGGTCTTCTGTCCTGGATTCAGCCTTCTCTTCCTGGACTAAAACCTGATGTTGTTTCACCAGATCTCAAACCTCTTGTCTGTCAGGAAGGGTCTTCTGTCCTGGATTCTGTTGTTGAAGAGTCTATAGAACATGATAATTATGAATCATTATTACATCATTAGACAACACATCTCTATCCGCCAACTGTTGCCCCCAGCAACAGACACACCCATATGATCTCACACACACATGCTCTGCTCACCGTCACACACACCCTTACCGTACGGTGTGTATTGAAGTGTTGGTAGAGACCAGTTGGAGTATTCTGTCAGTCAGAGCATCAGTGATGTCATTGTGGCTCAGGCTACAACAGAGAGAGACAGAAAGAGAGAGACAGACAGAGCGAGAGAGAGAACAAGTGATCAGACATTTGCCATCTAGTGTGTCTCTCACACACACACACACACACACACACACACACACTGAAAGCCACTCACTCCAGGACTTGTACTTTATGCAGGTGTGTGATCAGGGGCTGTAGGTGGTGGTCTGTGAGTTGACAGTGGCTGAGGTCCAGTTCTGACAGACCCTCTGAGTGTTCCAGAACCAGGGCCAGAGATCCACAGGCCTTCTGGTCCAGCCTGGTCTCACTGAGGTCCAGCTCCCCATCCAGGGCTCTGCACAGGGACTCTGTGTGCCTCAGCAGCCCCTCTTCAATCCCCTCACACACAAGGTCCAGCAGCTGAAGTAGCAGAGCTTTGCTGGGGCTGAGAGGACCAGAAGCAGAGACAACATTATGACACAGAGTAGGTCTAACTCCTACTGATAAACTAGTTGGTCAAATGTTTGTCTTTGTGTGTCTAACCTCAGCTTGACAATATGCAGGATGGGAAGCAGCTCCCTCAGTGCTCTGTCCTCCACCTCACAGTCTCTTAGGATGAGCTGGACCTGGTTCTGGACCAGCTGAGTGCTGTGTTGGTTCTGCTTCAGAACAGAGTTGATGTCCCTGCAGTGGTCAGTGGTCAGACACAGAGCCTCCCCCTGGTCCTGAGCTGACAGGTCCACAGAGGAGGAGCAGGAGAAGTCCAGCCTGTAGTGCAGAGACCTGAGCAGCCATACTGCTGTTGGTGGTGGTGATGGTGCCCCCTGCTGGACCTGAGAGGCAGCACAGCACTGGAGGAAACTCAGCAGTAACTTCCTGTCAACACTACAGACAGAGAGAGAGACAGAGCGCGAGACAGAGCGCGAGACAGAGCGCGAGACAGAGCGCGAGACAGAGCGAGAGACAGAGCGAGCGGGCGAGACAGTGAGAGACAGAGAGCGCGAGACAGTGAGAGACAGAGAGCGCGAGACAGAGAGAGACAGAGTGAGAGACAGAGCGAGAGACAGAGTGCAACAGAGAGACAGAGCGCGAGACAGAGAGAGAGACAGAGAGAGAGACAGAGAGAGACATTACATTATACTAAGGTTAGGGTTAGAGGTTAAATCAGTCAGAAAAGTAGAAAGCCTCATAGTTATATCCATTCTAGCAGGGTCAAAGAGTGCCAACTAAACCTGAGTTGGGAGACTCTGTCCAGAAGAGGCAGGATGTTCTCTATCTCCCCCGGTGGTATGGAGGTCCACAGCAGGTTGACTTTGACTTGGTGGCTGTGCTGCAGGGTAAAACACAGAGCAGTACAGTCCACTCTGTCCAGCTCTCTGCTGTTCAGGTTGATCCAATGGTCTGAAGACCTCAAAAAACTGGACACACAGTCACTGTCTCTACTGTCATAGATCTGTCTGATGGAGGACTTTACAAAGCTGGAACTGGACCTGAACAAACATGAAGAATGGATTGTTGTGGTTATGTCAAGGTTATATAAAGGATAACTCACATAGTAACAACTGGCTGGATAGGACATGAATAATTAAAGTCTATAAATATTGAATAAAGATCTCCCACCTCTTGAATAAAACCCTAATGATATTACAGAGGACAACTCAGAACAACATGTCACTGGATATAAATAGTTATTTTCTTCTTTCTAGAAAGTCTGAATAGAGAAAGAAGTTCTCCCACCTCTTGAGGGTAACCCTTCCCAGAAAGGGGAGAAGATCTGAGATGTTCTTCTCTAGAAGCCTGTTCTTCCTGAGGTCCACAGTGATGTTGTGGGTTGAATGCTGCAGCAGAGAGAGAAGCACTTCCCAGTCCAGCCTGCAGGAGGTCAGGTCTCCACCAACCTTCTCCAGGAACCACTGAGTCAAGTCCTTGTCCTGAGCTTCATACACAACTACAGTCAGCTGCTGCAGAGTGTCTGAGTTCAGTCTAGGAGGTTGGAACATACAGGCAGTCAGAAATATGAAGAAAAACACATGAATGAAGTTACTATTTCTACTTTAAAAAACATCAGCTTCAGACTGACCTGAGAGAGAGGGGTCCCTGGTGACACAGCAGTGTGATGAGAGAGTGACCCTGGATCCAGAAATCAGTCAGGTCCAGACACTGAACCCTCCAGAGTCTCAGCAGGGACGCCACACTACTCAGAGCCCTGGATAACACTCTCTCTGGTGGCTGGCTGCTCTTTAGGACCAGGGAGAGTTCTGGGACAGTCAGAGGAGTAGTACCTCTCTCTGTCCTCCTAACCAGTCTGGACAGTTTCACTGCCATACCCACATTCAGCCTGGAATGAAAAGACAAAACTCAAGTCACTTTAAACAGAGAAACCTTGTCAGATAAATACTCAGTAGGAAAATCAATTATTCATTAGACCTGTAAAAGCTGTCTGACTGAACATACCTGAGCTTGTGGAGCTTTGACTCATGTCTCAAAAGAAGTAAGGCTCCTTGGAGAGAGATCTTGCTGGGGGTGAGAGTGAGATCCACTCTGGAGGCACAGAGACCCAGGACTCTCCCCACAGACCTGCAGGTTTTCCTGGGTAACTCTCCTCCCAGTGACAGGGTGGAGCCCAAGGCCTGGAGGAGAGAGGCCAACTGCTGGTCCTCCTCTCTGGACCTCACAGGGATGGATTCACACACAGTCTGGAAGAACCTGTCACCATCACAGCTGAAACAGCAAAACATGGGGGACATCAAATCAGACATTTAGGAGACAGTGACGTCCAAAAGTATTGGGACAGTGACACATTCGTTGTTGTTTTGGCTCGGTGAAAATGCCCTGACAAAGCTGACAGTTTGACCTTTAACCTCAGTCATTGTATCATGTCAAAGTGTACAGAGACAAAATAACAAATGCATCACTGTCCCAATACTTCTTCCTCACTGTACATGAATACCTGCCTGTCATATGGAAACACCATGTCACAAAAAAGTTATATAATATACATGACATTTGGTTTAGTAGATTAGATATTCTGAATACTAACGCAACATGTGTTATGTCAACAAATCTTCGTATAAATAAAATAAAAATATATAAAACATGTATAAAAAAAAACAGATATACCACCACACATGTTCAGACTCACCTCAGCTGTGAGATGTAGGACAGACACTGAAGGAAACTCCTCACTTCACTCTCTTCATCTGACCAGCCCTTCAGCTCTACTGGTTTCTTCTCTGGTTGGAGTTTCAGCAATTCTAGGAGGAGGGAGGCCTTTCTCTCTGAGAGGTCTATGGACCAGACTTCAGGACTGGCTGACTGGTAAACTGGCTGTAATGCTGGAAGGACACTCCTGCCTGTTTGAGTCTGATAGTCCTTCACATGTGAGTACAGATCCAGCAGGAAATCACATTGATATTCCTTGATCTCATCATCATCATAATACGAGTCACAGAAGGGGAAAGTTCTGTAATTCCACACTGATGATACCAGCTTCAGTGTCTTCTCTCCTGTCTGCTCCTCCCACTCTGCTGCTTGAGACAGGAGATCCACCAGGAACTTGATCTGCTTTGAGGGATCAGACCACCATGGATAGAAACTGCAACAAGGACAGTAAACAGCTGATTCAGAAATGGATGAACACATGAAACCAGTCATAGCTAAAGATATATGAAGTAGTTATACATTTACATAATGTGCTTTGGTTATATGTTAAAGAATTTAATTTTAGAGACTTTCACATGATTTATCTGTGACATTTAGTAAAGCAACATTAGTTATGTCAGGAAATGGGCTGATAAATGTTCCCAGATTCACCAACATGTGAAGTTTTATACGGAGCCTTCACCGTGTGCTGCCACTTTGCATCAGCAGTCAGAAAGGAAGCTCTCTGAGGGGCAGTTTGATAGTGTGATGCTGCACAACTCTGGTTTATTTTCCCTCTTCCCTCACTCTCTCTCTCTCTTCCCCTCTCTCTCCCCCGCCTCTCCCCCCCGCCGTCTGTCCCCCCCTCCTCTCTCTCTCTTCTCTCTCTCTCTCCAGTGCTTTACACTGCAGCAGACTTTATTATTGTTTTCCATGCTCTTCCTTTTGAGGTTCAGCATTGCTGGACTATTATTGCCCTGCCAGACGTATTTGGGTTGACATTTTAGTTAACCTCTCTGGGACAGACTATTCAACAGCCAGTGAAATAGCATGACGCCAAATTCAAAACAACAAAAATCTCATAATTCAAATTTCTCAAACATACAACTACTATATCCCATTTTAAAGATACACTTCTCGTTAATCCAACCACATTGTCCGATTTCAAAAAGGCTTAACGGCGAAAGCATAACATTAGATTATGTTAGGACAGCGCCGAAACAAGAAAAACCACACAGCCATTTTCCAAGCAAGGAGAGGCGTCACAAAAAACAGAAATGCAGCTAAAATTAAATCACCAACCTTTGATGATCTTCATCAGATGGCACTCATAGGACTTCATGTTACACAATACATGTATGTTTTGCTCGATAAAGTTCATATTTATATCCAAAAACCCCTATTTTACATTGGCGTGTAATGTTCAGAAATGTTTTGCCTCCCAAAACTTCCGGTTAATGAGCACATCAATTTACAGAAATACTCATCATAAACGTTGATCAAATATTCAACTGTTATTCAAAGAATTATAGATACACTTCTCCTTAATGCAACCGCTGTGTCAGATTTCAAAAAAGCTTTACAGCGAAAGCATACTTTGCTATAACCCGAGTATGGCGCTCAGTCACAAAACCAAACCCGCCATTTTATGGAGTCAACAAAACTCAGAAATAGCATTATAAATATTAACTTACCTTTGATGATCTTCATCGGAATGCACTCCCAGGAATCCCAGTTCCACAATAAATGTTCATTTGTTTCGATAAAGTCCATCCTTTATGTCCAAATACCTCCTTTTATGTTCGCGCGTTCAGTCGAGTAATCCAAATCCACTATGCTCGGGCAGTGAGCTGAGACGAAAAGTCAAAAAAGTTATATTACAGTTCGTAGAAACATGTCAAACGATGTATAGAATCAACCTTTAGGATGTTTTTATCATAAATCTTCCATAATATTCCAACCGGACGATTCCTTAGTCTTCAAAAAAGAAAAGGAGCACAGCTAAATCTCACGTGAGCACGCGCCACTGAGCTCATGTCATTTTCTCCGTCATCTGATACCAATGGCTCTTATTCTCTCCCCATTCACAGTAGAAGCATGTAACAACGTTCTAAAGACTGTTGACATCTAGTGGAAGCCTTTGGGAAGTGCAAAATGACCCCACTGACACTGTATACTAGATAGGGAATCACTTGAAAAACTACAATACTCAGATTTCCACACTTCCTGCTTGGAATCTTCTCAGGTTTTTGCCTGCCATATGAGTTCTGTTATACTCACAGACATCATTCAAACAGTTTTAGGAACTAAAGTGTTTTCTATCCAAATCTACTAATAATATGCATATCTTAGCTTCTGGGCCTTAGTAGCAGGCAGTTTACTCTGGGCACCTTCTTCATCCGGACGTCAAAATACTGCCCCCTACCCTAGAGAAGTTAAAGGGAGGTTTCTTGCCAGTTTATTGTATCTTGTTATTTGAACTGTATTGATGTGGTACTAATGACATGTGGCCCAGAAGATTGTGGACATTTTAAGGCCTTTGTTTGTCTATGACCCCCCACCATTCATACCCTCTGCACTCCTCCACTGGGAGGTAATACAGATTATTACAAATCCTCTAATGTTGATGACTGGGTTCTTTCTTGTAAATAGTTTCTATGAAGTTGCCGTTAAATTGCTCTGCCATCATTATTGTATGAGGTGTTATTGGTGGGGTTTCCCCTGTGCTGTGATGGGTGTTTTATATGGTGTGTCTTATCTTTTCTCTCCACTGGCTATCTGGCTAACAGGCTACACTCTAGACAGTCTCTTCTGCTGATGTGTGTGTCTGGTAGTGGGTCTCTCTCTATCCTACTCTTTTCCTTTCTGCAGGGTTAATACCTGCCTGGCGCCCCAACAAATGATTTACCTTTACCCCTCTCTAACAATACTGCTACAAGATTTACCAACACTTGAAGTTTTATATGTCAAATGTTTCTACAAGATAATAACAACTAGCATCACATAATCACTAACCACCACACATGTTCAGACTCACCTCAGCTGTGAGATGTAGGACAGACACTGAAGGAAACTCCTCACTTCACTCTCTTCATCTGACCAGCCCTTCAGCTCTACTGGTTTCTTCTCTGGTTGGAGTTTCAGCACTTCTAGGAGGAGGGAGGCCTTTCTCTCTGAGAGGTCTATGTACCAGACTAAGAAGTAAATTGTTGATTAAAATACCTGTGTACCAAAATATTTGGTCAGGGTATTAACAAACTAGCGAAAGAAATGTCCCTATGTAACACCAGTAATGATGTAATGTTATAACAATGATAGACACTATGTAACAGTGATTATCGATCTATGATAGTCCAATATACTTCGCAGGTCGACAACTCATTATTTTCATTTAATTTCAGCCAGAACGATGTCTTACTTATTAAAATATTTTTCACATGCATGTCAAGATAGATTGACTTGATGTAGCTCACCATTGACTGGGACATCTGTCTCTCTGCTGGTTTCACTGGTGTCTCCTTCTCCTTCTCCATAGACAGCTGACACTCTGACTCTGTAGCAGGTACTGAGGTTCAGAGATATGATGCATTTACATTCAGGTCCCTCTGTTACCATGGTAGACCAGCCCTCCAGTCCTGCCTCTTTATAGTCCACTTTGTAGTGGAGTACAGAGGCACCATCTTCAGACTCAGGCTGGAACCAAGTCACTTTGATGGTTTCCATTGTTTTGTTCAGCAGCCGGCTCACATACAGATGTTCAGGTGGGGATCTCAGGGTCTTGACCTCAATGACCTTGCTGAAGTCACTCATACCAGAGTGTTCTATAACAGAGTACCTGATCTGGTACAGTGTGAATGGTTTCAAACCTGCCACTACACAGGTTTCTGCAGGAGCCAGGGTCACTACCTCATTCCATGGCCGTTTGCTAACCTTCATAAAACTAGTAGTCATGACTCTGTACTCTACTCTGTATCTCTCAGGTCTTCTGATGGTTGACTGTGGAAACGTCAGGAGGACACAGCTCTGTTTTCTCTCTGCTACCTGGACTGGATCAGGTTTTAATCCCAGCAGGAAGTTGGTGGTGATGAGACTGCCTTGTTGATACAGACGAATGGAGGATCCAGGAACACTGATATCTGGTATAACTGCTGCAATGAACTTGATGTTCTCTCCATCTCTGCTGTCTTCATAGGATTTGGTGAACAAGCGGAGGTCAGATTTTAATTTCTGAGTTAAATCTGGAGGTTTGAATGGTCGCTGTGTCTCCTGCTGTCCAGTGAGATCAGATTGATTCATTGTGTTCTCTTGTACAGAGAGTTTGTGCTGCTCCATGGTGGAGAGGAATGGATCTTTATCCTCCAGGGAGGTCAGAGTGAAACACAGCAGCCTGTCATTTGAGGATCTGAGGACACCGTCCAGCTCTTCCTGAGATTTCATTATGGGGATGTTTCTTGTTTTACAGACATTCAGAGCCTTCACCTCCGCTGCCTTGTTGTTTAGCCACAGTGGTACGGACTGAGGACAGAACGGAGACTGGTCATGGTTCTGGAGAATGTCTCTCAGTCTGTTTTCATCCACCCCTTCACTCTCTCTCATGGTCTTTACTGCCATGGCCAGCTCTCTCTTAAACTCTGACTGGTACTTCTGCAGAAGCTCTGATAATCTAGACAGTTTATACGTCAGATCAGGAAACCATTTCATCACACAACCATTGGTGGAGTCTGTCATTATCTCCTGGCATCTCATGGTGGCCTGCCTCAGATGGTCCAGCACTCCCTCTGCCTTGGTGAAAAATAGAATTTCAACTGAATGTCCCAGATTCTTCAGAGGATAGAGCCATGCGTACAGAGGCACTGCTTTCTCTCCTTCCTGTCCAAGGTGCTTCGGGAGAGTTTCATAGACTTGCAGAGCTCTGTCATACGTCATGGAGCCATTGATATGGTCTACATCACAGTAGAGAGTACACTGATACAACGAACTGTTCAGTTTCTCAGTGTCACTCAAGCTGGAAAAGATCTGATCTGCACTGAAGGTGGGCATCATCTTCTTCACAACTCTGTGCATATCCGCCTCTCCTGCACCACTGTGTTGTCCACTGATGTGTTTGCTGTCAAAGATAAAGAATGCTTGAGCTCCATAGAGAACAGCCATGACCACATGAGTTGCCTTTCGTTGTGTTCTGTCTGTCTCCTCCTGAAGCACCCTGTGACTGAGCATGTCCAGTCTGGTAGTGGTTCTGTACTGTAGAGTGACCCGGTCCTGCAGTGTGGACTGAACAGGATGGTTCAGGTATCCAGCAGCACCACCAACCTCCACCAGTCCAGACAGGACACTGGCTCTGAGAGGAGTGGTCACATCCAGAGCCCTGAATCTGTCCTGAAGGGAGTCTCCTTCAATACACTTCACCTCTGTGAGAGGCCGAGGTAGAGACTGACGCATGAAGGCTATTGTACTGTTATCCCAAAGACTGACATCTAAGGAGATAAAACAATATTACATTCACTGCAGAACTTCACAATATATCACAATACATATTTCACAATATGAACTATTCACAAGACAAACTATAAAGTCCAGCACTCAACAAAATGGATACCTTTGATAGCCCAGCGCTGACGCAGGCCATGCTTTTAAGCATTAGATATAACAGCTGTCTTTAAACTATGCACTCTAAACACATACCTGACAAAACAATAACGACATCCTCAATACTCTGAAGTCTTTAAACTGGAAAAGCATACGGTACCTGAACAAAATGAGTCACTGCGGCAGTCATACAACATCCCAAGATCTAAGGTACGACCGAGGGCAGCCACCACAACACTGTCTGCTGTCCAATCTGACAATCACAGAAAACACATGATAACATGTTGTGATACAGATCATTAAAGGTAATCATTCAGCAGCAGTAATATAACTCACCTTCAGTCAAACCTCTACAGAAATGCTTGGCAGGATTGTTCAGCTCAATGGTAGTGTTCTTGACGTTCTGAGGAACACGTCATCACTTGAAGTTACTCAATAAAGAATACTGGCATTTCAATTCAATAAAATACAGAAAAGTGTTATTAAACTGATAAGAACAGACGGAGATAGTTGAGAGTTGACAGGAAAGTTAAGAGGAAAGTGTATCAAAGTAGTGGTGCTAACTGTTACAACGGGCACAAAAATAGTTTTTAAGTTGAGATGCTGAAATAAATAAATATACAAATTTATCCTAGTTATTAGTTTAATCTGTTAAGGTATCTACCACTACTGTCTGTCCAGAAGGTAAAGTATTGTTAAGGTAGCTACCAGTACTGTCTGCCCAGAAGGTAAAGTATTGTTAAGGTAGCTACCAGTACTGTCTGTCCAGAAGGTAAAGTATTGTTAAGGTAGCTACCAGTACTGTCTGTCCAGAAGGTAAAGTATTGTTAAGGTAGCTACCAGTACTGTCTGTCTAGAAGGTAGAGTATTTTTAAGGTAGTTACCAGTACTGTATGTCTAGAAGGTAGAGTATTTTTAAGGTAACTACCAGTACTGTCTTTCTAGAAGGTAAAGTATTGTTTAGGTAGCTACCAGTACTGTCTGTCCAGAAGGTAAAGTATTGTTAAGGTAGCTACCAGTACTGTCTGTCTAGAAGGTAAAGTATTGTTCAGGTAGCTACCAGTACTGTCTAGAAGGCAAAGTATTGTTTAGGTAGCTACCAGTACTGTCTGTCCAGAAGGTAAAGTATTGTTAAGGTAGCTACCAGTACTGTATTACAGAAGGTAAAGTATTGACACTAAATGGTACCTGCTCAGAGTTGTCAGCAGGAAGCTCCTCTGTATTATGTTGTAGAATCGTGAGCTCTCTCTGGAGTCTAGCTTCCAGCCTGGAGGCAATCTGTTCCTCCTGAGTTTTGGTGTTTTCCTTGATAGACAATTACAGCCAACACTTTAGTATTATATTAAACTAAGACTTACTGAAAGACAGGCAGAAAGGCACATTTAACTAAAAGGAAATAAAATGCACAACTGAAACATCCCACTTTTTAACCCACTGCCTCACTATGTTTAATATACTGTCCAATGTCCTGGTGGAAGAAGAAACTATAGACACACCCACCTCTTCAGTATCTACCACACACTGGTCCAGACTACAGACACACCCACCTAGACACACCCACCTCTTCAGTATCTACCACACACTGGTCCAGACTATAGACACACCCACCTCTTCACTATCTACCACACACTGGTCCAGACTATAGACACACCCACCTCTTCAATATCTACCACACACTGGTCCAGACTATAGACACACCCACCTAGACACACCCACCTCTTCAATATCTACCACACACTGGTCCAAACTATAGACACACCCACCTCTTCAGTATCTACCACACACTGGTCCAGACTATAGACACACCCACCTAGACACACCCACCTCTTCAGTATCTCTCTCATTCTTTATGACATCATGGTTTCTGTGGTCCTGCAAGGCACACACCAGACAAACAGAAACCTGGTCTGTCTTACAGAAGACCTCCAGAGCTCTGTGGTGCAGCTGGCACAGTTTCTGCTCCAGGTTTCCAGTCACCTCCACCAGGGTGTGTCTCTGCAGAGCTGCTACGGTGTAGTGTCGTCTGACATGGCTCTCACAGTAGGAGGCAGTGCAGGTCAGACAGGACTTCACAGCTTTGAGCTGTTTCTCAGTGCAGAAATCACAGGCCACATCTCCAGGTCCAGCGTAGCAGTGCTTGGGAAGAGCAGGGACCTTGAACCCTGCCTGGTGGAGTTTCTCAATCACATTCTCCAAGGCTGAGTTAGTGAGGAGGTCAGGACGTGTTCTGAATCTCTTGCTGCACTGGGGGCAGTCGTAGACTCCTGTCTGGTTCCAGTAGGTCTCAATGCACTGTCTGCAGTAACTGTGTCCACAGGGGATGGAGACTGGCTCTTTGAGAACCTCTGTACACACTGAACATCTGAAGTGGTCCTCTGTCAGTAGACTGGCTGTCAGCTCACTGTACACAATGTGGTAGAGAAATGTGGTTGCTGTTTTAAAGACTATTATACAGGGGCAAACCTACAACATTTACAGGAATGTGGAAGCTGTTTTTCACTTACCTGTCATCTTTTCCAAACTTAATGTGCCTGTCCATAGACCAATCACTCTTCATGGACAGACACGGAGACCCCACCCTCTCCTGATTACCACTGTGGAAAGAACAAGGGGGGTTTTGTTATTGTGTGAATATGCAGAATTTAATAACTATCCATCTTGTATGTTGACTGTTTGTATATTTCCAAATGGACAGAAACATAAAAATGTGTATATTTCTATATGACAGAAACACAAATATTTGGATATTTCTATATGGACTAAAACATAAATATTTGGATATTTCAATATGGACAAAAATATATGGATATTTCTATATGACAGAAACACAAATATCTGGATATTTCATTATGGACAGAAATATAAATATTGTGACATTTCTAAGTGGAAGAAAGATAAATATTTGGATATTTCAATATGGACAAAAACATAAATATTTGGATATTTCAATATGGACAAAAACATAAATATTTGGATATAACTATATGACAAACATAAATATTTGTATATAACTATGACAGAAAAATAAATATCTGGATATTTCAACATGGACAGAAGCAAATGTTTATATTTCTATTTGATTGATCCATAAATAAATTGGTTGTTATTTCTATGTTAGGTTCTTCACTTACCTGCCATCTTTTCCAAACATAATGTGCCTGTCCATAGACCAATCACTCTTCATGGACAAACACGGAGACGCCACCCTCTCCTGATTACCACTGTGGAAAGAACAAGGGGGATATTGTTTATGAATGATAAATGTTGTTCTTTCTTTCATTTTGAACCCCAATTACATGTTCCTCATTGTTTGTAGAACACTAATCTTCTATCAGGTGATTGGCTGTTATTTCTATGTTAGGTTCTTCACTTACCTGCCATCTTTTCCAAACTTAATGTGCCTGTCCATGGACCAATCACTCTTCATGGACAGACACGGAGACCCCACCCTCTCCTGATTACCACTGTGGAAAGAACAAGGGGGGTTTTGTCATTGTGTGAATATGCAGAATTTAATAACTATCCATCTTGTATGTTGACTGTTTGTATATTTCCAAATGGACAGAAACATAAAAATTTGGATATAACTATATGACAGAAACATAAATATTTTTATATTTCTTAATGGACAGAAACATAAATATTTCACTAGAACTATATGAAAGAAACATAAATATTTGGATATAACTATATGAAAGAAACATAAATATTTGGATATTTCTTAATGGACAGAAACATAAATATTTCGCTATAACTATATGAAAGAAACATAAATATTTGGATATAACTATATGACAGAAACATAAATATTTGTATATTTCTTAATGGACAGAAACATAAATATTTCGCTAGAACTATATGAAAGAAACATAAATATTTGGATATAACTATATGACAGAAACATAAATATTTGGATATTTCTAAATGACAGAAACATAAATATTTAGATATTTCTAAGTGGCAGAAACATAAATATCTGGATATTTCATTATGGACAGAAATATAAATATTGTGACATTTCTAAAATGGAAGAAACATAAATATTTGGATATTTCTATATGGACAGAAACATAAGTATTTGGGTATTTCTATATGGACATGAAAAATACATATTTCGATATTTCTATATGAAAACAATAGATAATAATAATTAAGCATTAGATAATAATTAAGCCAAAATCATATTAAACAACATTTGATGTCCAGTCACATTCACTGTGGTTGTCTGAAGCGTGCTGTAGAGTTCACAGCTGGCGATGCCTCATCTGATTGTTGCAAATGATGGGGAATAACCAATGTCAATGAGCGTCATCAACATCTTTCCTTTGCAGTACCTCAAACTGTCATGATTATCAGCTGAGATAAACTTATGAGTTCATTTTACTCCTGGCTCAGAGTTTGTCCGAGCAGTGTCTTAACCTCCTAAAACCTACTCTGAGCTGTCTTAACCTCATCCTAAAACCTACTCTGAGCAGTGTCTTAACCTCCTAAAACCTACTCTGAGCTGTCTTAACCTCATCCTAAAACCTACTCTGAGCAGTGTCTTAACATCCTAAAACCTACTCTGAGCTGTCTTAACCTCATCCTAAAACCTACTCTGAGCAGTGTCTTAACATCCTAAAACCTACGCTGAGCTGGGAGTTTTTGTCTTAAAACAGGGTTTAACAGGATTCCTAGGACCTTTTCTGAGATGCTTTGTGGATATGGCCCTGGACAGATAAACTCACAGGATCTCACCTCTTTAATATTAGGAGAATACCACCACTTTTTAAAGGGACAATCTGCAATTGAAACACATTTCTCCAACAACAACAAAGAGTCACCCCCACCACGTTTTTGGGCAAACAATTTAGGGATGGGGTTGGAGAAATGTGACTACTCTCAAATTCATGGATGGGGCTATGGATGCCAGGACTGGCCATCCATGAGATCAAAATGAAAGTTTTAACCATGTTATGAAGCTATACAGTGTTTGTTGACGGTTCAATTTGTTACGAAAAGAGCACATTTTCACAGTCAAAATAAAGAAGTTGTTTGTTATTCATTCAAATGTATCGGATTGGTCTCATTTAATGTATTTATTAGTAGTCCTGAAAACATTTGATATAAAACCATGTATCCCAAATCATAATATGGACAGTGTTAAGTTTGTTACTATGCTGTACTAGAGCACAGATAAATGACAATATATGTTCTATCAGGACCTTTCCTTTATGTGACTGGACCTTCTCAAATTGTATATGAATACCGCTGCCTTAGACTTTCCCAAATTTTATTGTGTTACAAACTGGAATTAAAAATTATGAAATTGTAAATTTTTTTATCAAGAATCTAAATCAAAATTCTCTTTAATGTCAAAGTGGAATAAAAATGCTAACATTTGTTAAAGATAAATGAAAAATAAAACACCAATATACCTTGATTACATAAGTATTCACCCCCTGACTAAATACAGAAGCAACTTGTCACGTTCTGGCCAGAAAAGGGGATATTTGTTATTGTAGTTTGGTCAGGATGTGGCAAGGGGGTATTTGTTTTATGTGGTTCGGGGTGTGTTAGAGTATGTGTTTATGTAGAGGGGTGTTTGATTAGATTAGTCCGGGGTTTTTGGTTAGGTTCTAAGTTGTGTATTTCTATGTCTGATCTAGGGTGTTGAGTTCTATGTTTAGTTAATTGGGATTGGGGCCTTCAATTGGAGGCAGCTGTTTCTCGTTGCCTCTGATTGAAGGTCCTATAATTAGGGGTGTGTTTGTTATGGGAATTGTGGGAGGTTGATTTTGCATTGCTGTGTGTTAGCATGCATTACTGTTGTCGTCCGTTCGTGGTCTTGTTTTTGTTTAAGTGGTCAATAAAGCAGCGGGCCCAGGAGGAGGAAGGATCCTGGGCCAGGGAGAGAAAGGAGTGGAGGACATATTGGACATGGGAGGAGATAATGGGAGGGGACAAGACCCTGCCATGGAGACAGGTGGAGACAGCAAGGGAGGAACGGCGAAGGTGGAGCGAAGACTGGGACTGTTATATGGGTACACGATTGGCATTTAAGCCTGAGAGGCAGCCCCAAGAACATTTTTTGGGGGGGGCACACGGGTAGGCTGGCTGAGCCAGGATTAAGCCCCAAGCCAACTCCCCGTGCTTATTGGAGGCAGCATGTTACTGGTCAGGCCCCATGCTTTGGAGTGATGCGCACGGCGTCGAGGCCAAGCATTCACAGGCCGGTGTGCGCGGTGCCAGCGCCCCGCATTTGCCAGGGAGAAGCGGGCGTCCAGCCAGTAAGGGTGGTGCCAGTACTGCGCTCGAGACCGCCAGTACGCCTTCACAGCCCAGTGTATCCTGTTCCCGCTCCTCGCACCAGCCCTGAGGTGCGTGTTTCCAGTTTGGTTCCTCCACTACCACCCCACGCATCAGGCCTCCAGTGCATCAGCCCAGTCCAGCTCGTCCTGTCCCTGCTCCTCGTACTAGCCCTGTGGTGCATGTCCTTAGTCTGGCGCGTCCTAAGCCAGCCCTACGCATCAGGCCTTCCGGCAACAGTGCCTCGTCCAGAGTGTCCGGCAACAGTGCCTCGTCCAGAACTTCCGGCAACAGTGCCTCGTCCAGAGTGTCCGGCAACAGTGCCTCGTCCAGAACTTCCGGCAACAGTGCCTCGTCCAGAGTGTCCGGCAACAGTGCCTCGTCCAGAGCTTCTGGCGACAGTGCCCCGTAGAGAGACGGCCCACAGTCTGGAACCAAGAGAGACGGCCCACAGTCCGGAACCGAGTGAGACGGCCCACAGTCCGGAACCGAGTGAGACGGCCCACAGTCCGGAACCGTGTGAGACGGCCCACAGTCCGGAACCGATTGAGACGGCCCACAGTCCGGAACCGAGTGAGACGGCCCACAGTCCGGAACCGAGTGAGACGGCCCACAGTCCGGAACCGATTGAGACGGCCCACAGTCCGGAACCGAGTGAGACGGCCCACAGTCCGGAACCGAGTGAGTCGCCCTGCAGTCCGGAGCTCCCAGAGTCGCCCTACAGTCCAAGGTCTACAGTGACGCGCTTCTGGCCGAGGTATTCAGCAGGGGTGGACTGGTTAGGTGGGGGACTAAGGCCAGAGCCTGAGCCACCTCCACAGTAGGAGGTTTGGGGAGGGGGGATGTAGCACGGGAACCGTCGGAGACGGAAGCCACCCTCCCTTCCCTCCCTTTAGTTTGAGGGGTTTATTTTTGTGTTTATTTTTTTTGTGAGGTGCATCCGGGGTCTGCACCTTTGGGGGGGGGGGGTACTGTCACATAAATTAGATTATATTGATTATTTTTAACTCATTTAAAAATTAAAAATAAATCGAAGCATTTTTCAAATTACAGAATGATAGGTAAGACAACATTCATTTAATAACCTTACCCAAGACGTCTGACATTCTTCAGAGAGCCCAGTATCAGCCTTACTCCTTGGTCTGACACAGTGCAGCCGTTCAGGTCCAAGCCAACCTTTCTCTCTGCAGACTGACTGGTCACATAAGAGACTGCACAGCACTGGTGAGGATCAAGATGTTCTCCACTCAGGTCTAGATGATAGTCCAGTTTGTCCAGGAGAAGCAGACAGGCCTCAGTAGACTGATATTCATACAAGCACTGACACAAAAAGAGAAGATCTATCTCAGACTCAGGAGCACCACCTTCTGCATGATCTTGGTTTGTTTGAGATGGAAGAAATGTGTTCACCACTTCCTTGAAGAACCAATCTGACGTCTTCTTGATCTGTTGAGCTGGAACTAGACTTTTTACCAATCTAATATTCCTCTCATTCAGAAGCCCACACAGGAAAGGAATCATGTGTTTTGTGTGTTTCCATTGTTCAGTCTGGCACTTCTCTAGAACCTCTCTGATTTTGTCTGGATTCTGTAAGAGCCAAAGGGCACCAAAGAAATCCTGCATTGTGTAGTGGAGAAATGCAGAGTAAGTGTCAAATGCTGTTGGTGAAATCTTAACCATAAGTGCCCCCAAGAACGCAAAATGGACACTGCTTTCTTCACAACTCAGTGTTGTCAAGTTCATGTTTTTTTCATTTGTTGCATCAAAAGCAATTTCTGCCAAAGACAATATTTTCTCTCTGTTTTCTTTGAGACACTTGTCGGTATCCTTAAGTCGTTTGGCACTGTGTTTTTGGATGCAGTGACGGAGGATGTTGCAGTACATTCCAGTTATAGTGCATGTCTGTTTAGAAGCCTCTGAGGTAGGGAAATAAATGCAGGTAACCACCATCAGTGCATACATTGGGACATGACACAGACTGAACAACTCTAGGTTGTTTAACACACTGCTCAAGGAGTCAGGCTCAGCACTCAGCATCTGTGTTAAGTAAGCCCTGATGGATTCATCACTGAACCCTTTCACCTCCACTCTGAACCAGTCTACGGGCCAGTATGTCAGGAAGTCTTCAGATTGATCTGGTCTGCATGTGGTCACAATCTTTGCATCAGGGAGGAGTTTCTCCACAAGGTCCTTTACTACCGATAGATAGGAGAGGTCTGTGACTCCATCAAATATGATGACAACGTTTTCAGAGTTATTCTTAATATCCTGTAACACTTCTTCTTTGCTTTCTTTTGGCTCACTGTACATGTTAAAAAGAAGGTCCTCCAGGCTCATGGGTTTTCTGTGTAAAATGTCTCTCACCTCAAAATAAAACATGTAATCTAGTTCCTTGTGATCTTTCTCTGCCCAGAGGTTCAACATTTGATGGGCGACTGTTGTTTTTCCAATTCCAGGTTTTCCAATCAGCAGGATTTTTTTCTCATGTGTTTTTAGCAGGTCGGCCGGGGATGTTTCCTGTTTGGCGATGGGGATGAAGCTCTTTAGCTTTTTAGGCCGAGCTTTCTTGCATCTTTTGCTCTTCATTTTAATTTTAGAGTCAGATGAATGCACATCTGTATCTAACACAAGAGGGGTGTAAGAGAAAGTCCCCTCATTTCTACATCTCTCTGGTAGGAGACAACAACTTTGTTTCCATGCACCTTCTGTGATCTTCTGTGCTTTACATTTCAGCTGTGTCTGATATCTGTGACAGGGTTTTGAACCTAAAATAAGGGTATTAAGGGAAGAGAGAGTAAATGCACAGTGCCAACAAATCAAAGCCAATCTAAAGGACAAGAGAATATCAGGATAGAAAGCTACAAGGATACACTAGTATATCTTCATAGATTGAAGGTGATCTTTTGGGGATAAATGGTCATAAAAAACAAGAAGGACCAAGGGTCACTAAAAACAAAGTTACAATGCCTTTATTATGATGGCATGTTCAACAGAACAATATCTATAAAAACTCTGACACGTTTCAGCATAGCCTTCGTCAGGGAGTACAATGACACAAATCTCTATTGAACATACCATCATAATAAAGGCATTTTTTACTTCATGAAGAGGGCATTGGTCGTCCTTGTTTTGGATGAACAATCTAAAAAAGGTACATTAACCCCCTTCAATGTGCGCTTCAAATAGCTTCCCCAGCACCATGGAACCAAAGGAATAGTGCCAAAAGTACAAACCCTGTTCACTGAACCGCACAGTAAGCTAAATTAACCACACTTAAAATAATATTTGAAAGACACATTTCAACAGGTGTGCTATTTTCAGCCCTGCCAATTGTATATTATATAGTGTATACTAATAGGATACTATACGATCACTTACCAACAAGGTAGTCTGTCATCTCTGGGTCTTCCTCCAAGGGGAAGCAGCTGATCCATTGCTGTAAGTCAGCGTCATCTAAGGTCCTCTTCCTTGTGATGTCTAGAATCATCAGTAACTCGTAGCATGCAGCCTCTCCTTTGGCCGAGACCCAGTCCAGTATTTTTCTGGTTTGGTCAAAACGGTCAACTTCAGCCTGAATTTTACTGACTTCCTCTTCATGAAGAACCTTGCGCTGGAACAGGTTTTCCACAATGAGGGGCAGATTCTGGAGCCTTCCAATGAGACGTCGCCTTCCATTTGTAATGTACTCTAAAGCAGATTGTCTTGTAGAAGCCATGTCTGAGGTTGTTTCTGCAGCATCACTGGTATGTTTCAACACGTAGGATCTCTGGAAGAAGACAGTACATAGTCAGTCAATAGTAGAACAGTCAAGTAATGATTAGGTTTATTTATTTCATTTAAAACTTTTTATCCCATGTAAACAAAACATACACTCAATCAAATGTATTTATAAAGCCCTTATTACATCAGCTGATGTCACAAAGTGCTGTACAAAAACCCCAAACAACAAACAATGCGCTAGTAGGTAACTGCGCTAGTCGTTACTGCGCTAGTAGGTAACTGCGCTAGTCGTTACTGCGCTAAGATCAGCGGATGACAATACAACCTGATATTATATTATTTAGGATATAAAGAAACAAATCAAACTAGTTTGTATACGTCCTATAGACAACTAAATATACTAGTCAGATTTATGGACTGCAGATCCTTTGACAATTCGTCAGACTCAATTTTCCGACCTTTTTATGAAGTCTAGTCTGGACCAGCTAAAATGTAGCAAGTAGGGCCTAGCCGTCATTTAACACGTTATTATGATAGATTGTTTTGAAAACCCTTACCTCGTGTCCCTGAAATCTGTCTCTGCTGCAGTGGCCTCGTGTGTAGCTATACCTATTTTACTTTCACTTATACTTCCGTGTATAAAAACAATATGGGGCGGTTCAGCAAGACGCAACGTTTTGGAACGTTCAGATAGAAATACACGACGTAGAACAAACATCTGACATTTAGAATAAGGAATAACGTCCGCTCTATTCATGGCATTTCTATCGGCAACATTCGACAGCGTTTGGCTCCTGAACGTGGTTTTGTTGTTGTAATCACCAGCAGGAACGCTGTCTCATACTTTCCATGGGTGTATTCAATAGTGCAAATCGTAGCAAAACATTTTGCAACAGAAAATAGCCATTCTCACTGGACAAGTTTAGCTTAGTGCCTCCCTGTTTCGGCCGGTTCGTTTCCGTTTGGTTCCTGATGAATACACCCCAGGGCAACATTCAGTGGCCAAACGTTGTCGAATGTTACAGATATAATTACCAGACATAGAGCCGACCTGATTCATTATTATAAATGTCAGAGAGGCATGTTTGTTCATAACATCTGAACGTTCCAAAACGTTGGGTCCTGTTCAGTGAACATTCCCCAGTTAGTTTAGTCCCGGGCAATGACTATCATTTCATTCATGCATTAATGAATGAAGCCGGTCGGTCGGTCTATTAAAAGCTACAGGAGTTATAATCTAAATGACGTGTTAACTATGATGTGGAACTTGTCTCTGGAGTTTCCAGGCTGCTTGCTGAATGAATGAACTACAGCAGTGAGCAGTCAGTTATTACATTGGAGACTAAGAAAGTATTTTGCGTGAGATATAAGAGGTGTGCCAGAATTAGAGGGTCAAATGCGTCATCTCTGTTATGACAGGTGAGAGTTGGCATCTCTGTTATGACAGGTGAGAGTTGGCATCTCTGTTATGACAGGTGAGAGTTATCATCTCTGTTATGACAGGTGTAGGGCGTGTCTCACCACCAATGGGTGATAGTTATCATCTCTATTATGACAGGGGATAGCTATCATCTCTGTTATGACAGGTGTCGGTAACTGCGCTCATGAGGGTTTTCTATTGTAAAAATCAGTTGCCATTCAACAGTTGTAAATACTGCAGATTGTAGGTCTACCGTTCGTAGTTGTTCGTCCTCTCTCCCGCCTGAGCGGACAGCGGAGACTCGCAGGTTTCATTCTGATGTGGACCAGTGTGGCGTGAGCAGCAATAGTGGAATCGGCAGTTCGCCTTCAAAATAAAAGTCCCCCATTGTAACTGATGCAAACCGATAAATATAGTGAAAAAATGCCACAACTGGACAATATAATGCTAAACAATGTTGGAATGTTGCTGTATAAATTCTAAGACAGTAATATTTGTGTAATTTCAAAATAATTGGTTCTGTTGGTGTGATTAGGCTGATACCCCATTTCCGTTTCCAAGCCATAGGTTAGGCTGGACATATAAGAATGCCCCCAATGCAATTCTGGGGCAGGGACGAGTTGGGGGAACCCTGGTGTGGGCTGTATAAAGGCTATATTCTCTAGAGAAACCCTGGTGTGGGCTGTATAAAGGCTATATTCTCTAGAGAAACCCTGGTGTGGGCTGTATAAAGGCTACATTCTCTAGAGAAACCCAGAGAAACCCTGGTGTGGGCTGTATAAAGGCTATATTCTCTAGAGAAACCCAGAGAAACCCTGGTGTGGGCTGTATAAAGGCTACATTCTCTATTGAAACCCTGGTGTGGGCTGTATAAAGGCTATATTCTCTACTGAAACCCTGGTGTGGGCTGTATAAAGGCTACATTCTCTAGAGAAACCCTGGTGTGGGCTGTATAAAGGCTACATTCTCTATTGAAACCCTGGTGTGGGCTGTATAAAGGCTATATTCTCTAGGGAAACCCTGGTGTGGGCTGTATAAAGGCTATATTCTCTATTGAAACCCTGGTGTGGGCTGTATAAAGGCTATATTCTCTAGAGAAACCCTGGAGTGGGCTGTATAAAGGCTACATTCTCTAGAGAAACCCTGGTGTGGGCTGTATAAAGGCTATATTCTCTATTGAAACCCTGGTGTGGGCTGTATAAAGGCTACATTCTCTATTGAAACCCTGGTGTGGGCTGTATAAAGGCTATATTCTCTAGAGAAACCCTGGTGTGGGCTGTATAAAGGCTACATTCTCTATTGAAACCCTGGTGTGGGCTGTATAAAGGCTACATTCTCTATTGAAACCCTGGTGTGGGCTGTATAAAGGCTACATTCTCTATTGAAACCCTGGTGTGGGCTGTATAAAGACTATATTCTCTAGGGAAACCCTGGTGTGGGCTGTATAAAGGCTACATTCTCTAGAGAAACCCTGGTGTGGGCTGTATAAAGGCTATATTCTCTAGATAAACCCTGGTGTGGGCTGTATAAAGGCTACATTCTCTATTGAAACCCTGGTGTGGGCTGTATAAAGGCTATATTCTCTAGAGAAAAGACAAACTAAAGTGAACATGAAACTACTAAAGTAACATTATATGGACCAGCCAACCAAATACACTAGACCCCATTATACACTACTATATGGACCAGCCAACCAAATACACTAGACCACATTATACACTACTATATGGACCATTATACACTACTATATGGACCAGTCAACCAAATACACTAGACCACATTATACACTACTATATGGACCAGCCAACCAAATACACTAGACCACATTATACACTACTATATGGACCATTATACACTACTATATGGACCAGCCAACCAAATACACTAGACCACATTATACACTACTATATGGACCAGCTAACCAAATACACTAGACCACATTATACACTACTATATGGACCAGCTAACCAAATACACTAGACCACATTATACACTACTATATGGACCAGCCAACCAAATACACTAGACCACATTATACACTACTATATGGACCAGCCAACCAAATACACTAGACCACATTATACACTACTATATGGACCAGCCAACCAAATACACTAGACCCCATTATACACTACTATATGGACCAGCCAACCAAATACACTAGACCACATTATACACTACTATATGGACCAGCCAACCAAATACACTAGACCACATTATACACTACTATATGGACCAGCCAACCAAATACACTAGACCACATTATACACTACTATATGGACCAGCCAACCAAATACACTAGACCACATTATACACTACTATATGGACCATTATACACTACTATATGGGCCATTATAAACTACTATATGGACCAGCCAACCAAATACACTAGACCACATTATACACTACTATATGGACCATTATACACTACTATATGGACCAGCCAACCAAATACACTAGACCACATTATACAGTACTATATGGGCCAGCCAACCAAATACACTAGACCACATTATACACTACTATATGGGCCAGCCAACCAAATACACAGACCACATTATACAGTACTATATGAGCCAGCCAACCAAATACACTAGACCACATTATAAACTACAATATGGGCCATTATACACTACTATATGGACCAGCCAACCAAATACACTAGACCACATTATACACTACTATATGGGCCATTATACACTACTATATGGACCAGCCAACCAAATAACCTAGACCACATTATACACTACTATATGGGCCATTATACACTACTATATGGGCCATTATAAACTACTATATGGACCAGCCAACCAAATACACTAGACCACATTATACACTACTATATGGACCATTATACACTACTATATGGACCAGCCAACCAAATACACTAGACCACATTATACACTACTATATGGACCAGCCAACCAAATACACTAGACCCCATTATACACTACTATATGGACCAGCCAACCAAATACACTAGACCACATTATACACTACTATATGGAACAGCCAACCAAATACACTAGACCACATTATACACTACTATATGGACCAGTCATCCAAATATACTAGACCACATTATACACTACTATATGGACCAGCCAACCAAATACACTAGACCACATTATACACTACTATATGGACCATTATACACTACTATATGGGCCATTATAAACTACTATATGGACCAGCCAACCAAATACACTAGACCACATTATACACTACTATATGGACCATTATACACTACTATATGGACCAGCCAACCAAATACACTAGACCACATTATACAGTACTATATGGGCCAGCCAACCAAATACACTAGACCACATTATACACTACTATATGGACCAGCCAACCAAATACACTAGACCACATTATACACTACTATATGGACCATTATACACTACTATATGGACCAGTCAACCAAATACACTAGACCACATTATACACTACTATATGGACCAGCCAACCAAATACACTAGACCACATTATACACTACTATATGGACCATTATACACTACTATATGGACCAGCCAACCAAATACACTAGACCACATTATACACTACTATATGGACCAGCCAACCAAATACACTAGACCACATTATACACTACTATATGGACCAGCCAACCAAATACACTAGACCCCATTATACACTACTATATGGACCAGCCAACCAAATACACTAGACCACATTATACACTACTATATGGACCAGCTAACCAAATACACTAGACCACATTATACACTACTATATGGACCATTATACACTACTATATGGACCAGCCAACCAAATACACTAGACCACATTATACACTACTATATGGACCAGCTAACCAAATACACTAGACCACATAATACACTACTATATGGACCAGCTAACCAAATACACTAGACCACATTATACACTACTATATGGACCAGCCAACCAAATACACTAGACCACATTATACACTACTATATGGACCAGCCAACCAAATACACTAGACCACATTATACACTACTATATGGACCAGCCAACCAAATACACTAGACCCCATTATACACTACTATATGGACCAGCCAACCAAATACACTAGACCACATTATACACTACTATATGGACCAGCCAACCAAATACACTAGACCACATTATACACTACTATATGGACCAGCCAACCAAATACACTAGACCACATTATACACTACTATATGGACCAGCCAACCAAATACACTAGACCACATTATACACTACTATATGGACCATTATACACTACTATATGGGCCATTATAAACTACTATATGGACCAGCCAACCAAATACACTAGACCACATTATACACTACTATATGGACCATTATACACTACTATATGGACCAGCCAACCAAATACACTAGACCACATTATACAGTACTATATGGGCCAGCCAACCAAATACACTAGACCACATTATACACTACTATATGGGCCAGCCAACCAAATACACAGACCACATTATACAGTACTATATGAGCCAGCCAACCAAATACACTAGACCACATTATAAACTACAATATGGGCCATTATACACTACTATATGGACCAGCCAACCAAATACACTAGACCACATTATACACTACTATATGGGCCATTATACACTACTATATGGACCAGCCAACCAAATAACCTAGACCACATTATACACTACTATATGGGCCATTATACACTACTATATGGGCCATTATAAACTACTATATGGACCAGCCAACCAAATACACTAGACCACATTATACACTACTATATGGACCATTATACACTACTATATGGACCAGCCAACCAAATACACTAGACCACATTATACACTACTATATGGACCAGCCAACCAAATACACTAGACCCCATTATACACTACTATATGGACCAGCCAACCAAATACACTAGACCACATTATACACTACTATATGGAACAGCCAACCAAATACACTAGACCACATTATACACTACTATATGGACCAGTCATCCAAATATACTAGACCACATTATACACTACTATATGGACCAGCCAACCAAATACACTAGACCACATTATACACTACTATATGGACCATTATACACTACTATATGGGCCATTATAAACTACTATATGGACCAGCCAACCAAATACACTAGACCACATTATACACTACTATATGGACCATTATACACTACTATATGGACCAGCCAACCAAATACACTAGACCACATTATACAGTACTATATGGGCCAGCCAACCAAATACACTAGACCACATTATACACTACTATATGGGCCAGCCAACCAAATACACAGACCACATTATACAGTACTACATGGGCCAGCCAACCAAATACACTAGACCACATTATAAACTACAATATGGGCCATTATACACTACTATATGGACCAGCCAACCAAATACACTAGACCACATTATACACTACTATATGGGCCATTATACACTACTATATGGACCAGCCAACCAAATACACTAGACCACATTATACACTACTATATGGGCCATTATACACTACTATATGGACCAGCCAACCAAATACACTAGACCCCATTATAAACTTCTGATCAAAATGTTGACAAGTTGGAGGGCTCTCAATTCTCGGACCATGTGTAGTCTAGCCCACCCAAAATGTATTAGGAAACCTTAAATTGCAATGTTCTTATTATGATCGATTGTTAGAAAAGTCTTACCTTGCGTCTCTGAAATCTCTAATGTCGTGTGTACATTGTACTTTCACCTTTAGGCTACTTCCGTCTATAAAAACTTTGTGGTGCGTTCAGCAAGACGCAACGTTTTGGAACGTTCAGATAGAGACGCTATGTAGAACAGACAAGCCTCTCTCTGACGTGAATAAATAATAAGGAATCACGTCGGGTCTATTCATGGCATTTCTATCGGGAACGTTCAACAACATTTGGATACTGAACGTGGCATTGTTGTAGTAATCGTTGTAGTAATCAATAATTGGTTTATTAATCATTGTTGTAGTAACTTATCAGGTGTGCTAAAACGGTACATGCAGGGTGTATTCATTAGAGAACGCCGTAGCGAAACGTTGGACAAGTTTAGCCGGACAAGTTTAGCTTAGTGCCTCCCTGTTTCGGCCAGTGTGTTTCTGTTTGGTTCCTGATGAATACACCCCAGGGCAGCGTTCAGAGAGGTTCTATCAACATAGCGTAGGTCTATATCTATCTGGACGTTCCCAAAAGTTGGGTCCTGCTCAGTGAACGTGCCCCATTTATATAGAATATGTAATGCATGTCAGACATGGTTTATAGTCCTATATAGACTACACTATCAAGAGACATGGTTTATAGTTCTATATAGACTACACTATCAAGAGACATGGTTTATAGTCCTATATAGACTACACTATCAAGATACATGGTTATTACTACACTATTAGTACAGTTAATAAATGACACTAAGTAAAGCAATATAATATTTCATATTGATTCATCAACATACCTGAGATTGGGGAGAGACGAGAACCCATGCTGGACTAAGATCCCACAGGAGAGTTGTAGTAAACTAAACCAGGTTGTCACCAGGACAGGAGAGTTGTAGTAAACTAAACCAGGTTGTCATGGGGACAGGAGAGTTGTAGTAAACTAAACCAGGTTGTCACCAGGACAGGAGAGTTGTATTAAACTAAACCAGGTTGTCACCAGGACAGGAGAATTGTAGTAAACTAAACCAGGTTGTCACCAGGACAGGAGAGTTATAAACTAAACCAGGTTGTCACCGGGACAGGACAGTTATAGTAAACTAAACCAGGTTGTCATGGGGACAGGAGAGTTATAGTAAACTAAACCAGGTTGTCACTAGGACAGGAGAGTTGTATTAAACTAAACCAGGTTGTCACCAGGACAGGAGAGTTGTAGTAAACTAAACCAGGTTGTCACCAGGACAGGAGAGTTGTAGTAAACTAAACCAGGTTGTCACCAGGACAGGAGAGTTGTAGTAAACTAAACCAGGTTGTCACCAGGACAGGAGAGTTGTAGTGAACTAAACCAGGTTGTCACCAGTACAGGAGAGTTGTAGTAAACTAAACCAGGTTGTCATGGGGACAGGAGAGTTGTAGTAAACTAAACCAGGTTGTGACCGGGACAGGAGAGTTATAGTAAACTAAACCAGGTTGTCACCAGGACAGGAGAGTTGTAGTAAACTAAACCAGGTTGTCAGCAGGACAGGAGAGTTGTAGTAAACTAAACCAGGTTGTCATGGGGATAGAAGAGTTATAGTAAACTAAACCAGGTTGTCACCGGGACAGGAGAGTTGTAGTAAACTAAACCAGGTTGTTATGGGGACAGGAGAGTTGTAGTAAACTAAACCAGGTTGCTATGGGGACAGGAGAGTTGTAGTAAACTAAACCAGGTTGTTAACGGGACAGGAGAGTTGTAGTAAACTAAACCAGGTTGTTATGGGGACAGGAGAGTTGTAGTAAACTAAACCAGGTTGTCACCTGGACAGGAGAGTTGTAGTAACCTAAACCAGGTTGTCATCAGGACAGGAGAGTTGTAGTAAACTAAACCAGGTTGTCACCGGGACAGGAGAGTTGTAGTAAACTAAACCAGGTTGTCACCGGGACAGGAGAGTTGTATTAAACTAAACCAGGTTGTCACCGGGACAGGAGAGTTGTAGTAAACTAAACCAGGTTGTCACCAGGACAGGAGAGTTGTAGTAAACTAAACCAGGTTGTCACCGGGACAGGAGAGTGTAGTAAACTAAACCGGGTTGTCACCAGGACAGGAGAGTTATAGTAAACTAAACCAGGTTGTCACCAGGACAGGAGAGTTATAAACTAAACCAGGTTGTCACCAGGACAGTAGAGTTGTAGTAAACTAAACCAGGTTGTTATGGGGACAGGAGAGTTGTAGTAAACTAAACCAGGTTGTCACCAGGACAGAAGAGTTGTAGTAAACTAAACCAGGTTGGTATGGGGACAGGAGAGTTGTAGTAAACTAAACCAGGTTGTTATGGGGACAGGAGAGTTGTAGTAAACTAAACCAGGTTGTCACCGGGACAGGAGAGTTGTAGTAAACTAAACCAGGTTGTTATGGGGACAGAAGAGATGTAGTAAACTAAACCAGGTTGTCACCAGGACAGGAGAGTTATAAACTAAACCCGGTTGTCACCGGGACAGGAGAGTTATAGTAAACTAAACCAGGTTGTCATAGGGACAGGAGAGTTATAGTAAACTAAACCAGGTTGTCACCAGGACAGGAGAGTTGTATTAAACTAAACCAGGTTGTCACCAGGACAGGAGAGTTGTATTAAACTAAACCAGGTTGTCACCAGGACAGGAGAGTTGTAGTAAACTAAACCAGGTTGTCACCAGGACAGGAGAGTTGTAGTAAACTAAACCAGGTTGTCACCAGGACAGGAGAGTTGTAGTGAACTAAACCAGGTTGTCACCAGTACAGGAGAGTTGTAGTAAACTAAACCAGGTTGTCACCAGGACAGGAGAGTTGTAGTAAACTAAACCAGGTTGTCATGGGGACAGGAGAGTTGTAGTAAACTAAACCAGGTTGTTATGGGGACAGGAGAGTTATAGTAAACTAAACCAGGTTGTCACCAGGACAGGAGAGTTGTAGTAATTTAAACCAGGTTGTCACCGAGACAGGAGAGTTGTAGTAAACTAAACCAGGTTGTCACCAGGACAGGATAGTTGTAGTAAACTAAACCAGGTTGTCAGTGGTACTAAAGTGAGGAGTCACAATCCATGAAACCTGAGTGGCTACAACATCGTTTCTTTCAACTCGGTAAAAAAAAATACATGGGAGTCGTTTAAATTGTTAAACTCTTGTGCTTATTTTAGCAGGTTCGCTCGTTGATAGTAGTCCTGTATTGTAGGATAGTGTATGTCCAGTTCCTGTTTTCTAGGGTTGATCACCGTCTGATGAGGAAAGGGTCAGGATCGTAACATAAAATCTATTTATTTGTAAACATACTAAACAAGCGTTATGAGACTTGAAACACAATTTCAAGTATCGAATAGGTTGAATATGTCATAAAACTGCCATTTATCGGTTAACAAGATAGAACTTCTAAGTTCCAAGAAATGGAACGTTCCAAAAGGAGATTCCGTCGACGTCATTGACCTAAGATGGTGCATCCTGGTAAATGGGCGGGTCCAGCTATCCCGAGATCGGCCTGCCAGAGGGAGATGTCTTCAACAAACAACTTTTACATCGGCATGAAAAGATACACACTTGGGGTGGGATGGCTTTCATACCAGCAATAACTTGAAACAGATGATTTAGGATTTACTAGTAATGATTTCAACCTTTAGAGAAAACACAGTTGTCACGACTCCCGCCGAAGTCGGCTCCTCTCCTTGTTCGGGTCGACGTCACCGGTCTTCTAGCCATCGCCGCTCCACCTTTCATTTTCCATTTGTTTTGTCTTGTTTTTACGCACACCTGTTTTACATCCCCTCATCAGTCTACGTGTATATTATCCTCTGTTCCCCCCCATGTCTGTGTGTGTAATTGTTCGTCACGTGTCATGTGTGACGCTTCATACTGGTTTTTCGCCGGGTCTTGTTTGGAACCCGTGGTATTGTATGCTGTACATTATTTGTGTGACGAGTGCGCTGTTCGCTTTTGCCTTTGGCGGGAGTGTCGTTACACAGTTGCGTCCCAACTGTTTTCCTTCTGCCAAATAAAGTGTGCCTGTTCACTCACCTCTGCTCTCCTGCACCTGACTTCAGTTAACCAGTTGCGCACACTGTTGACAACATTGACAAACACCAATCATGTGCCTCATGGTACATTAAAAACACAAAAACGAAATATTCATAAATGATTTACACGGTCAAAAAATGTAAACATTAGGGAGGTTTTTCTGTTGATATCAGAAAAGAAAGCCTTAACTTTTTTGTTTGAGTTTTATTTGGATAGAGACAAGTACCAACACATTAAACAATCTTCAGATGCTCTATAGTGTTTCCAGCCTAAACTCATTTCCAACACCTGTCCCTAGATGGTTGTTACGGAAACAAAAGGAAAGAAATACATCATCAACTGATAATCACATCAAACTTTATTAGTCACATGAGTACAACAGGTGTAGAACCTTACAGTGAAATGCTGAATACAACAGGTGTAGAACCTTACAGTGAAATGCTGAATACAACAGGTGTAGAACCTTACAATGAAATGCTGAATACAACAGGTGTAGAACCTTACAGTGAAATGCTGAATACAACAGGTGTAGAACCTTACAGTGAAATGATGAATACAACAGGTGTAGAACCTTGCAGTGAAATGATGAATACAACAGGTGCAGTAGACCTCACAGTGAAATGCTGAATACAACAGGTGTAGAACCTTACAGTGAAATGCTGAATACAACAGGTGTAGAACCTTACAGTGAAATTCTGAATACAACAGGTGTAGAACCTTACAGTGAAATGATGAATACAACAGGTGTAGAACCTTACAGTGAAATGCTGAATACAACAGGTGTAGAACCTTACAGTGAAATGATGAATACAACAGGTGTAGAACCTTACAGTGAAATGCTGAATACAACAGGTGTAGAACCTTACAGTGAAATGATGAATACAACAGGTGTAGAACCTTACAGTGAAATGCTGAATACAACAGGTGTAGAACCTTACAGTGAAATGCTGAATACAACAGGTGTAGTAGACCTTACAGTGAAATGCTGAATACAACAGGTGTAGAACCTTACAGTGAAATGATGAATACAACAGGTGTAGAACCTTACAGTGAAATGATGAATACAACAGGTGTAGTAGACCTTACAGTGAAATGATGAATACAACAGGTGTAGTAGACCTTACAGTGAAATGCTGAATACAACAGGTGTAGTAGACCTTACAGTGAAATGCTGAATACAACAGGTGTAGAACCTTACAGTGAAATGCTGAATACAACAGGTGTAGAACCTTGCAGTGAAATGATGAATACAACAGGTGTAGAACCTTGCAGTGAAATGATGAATACAACAGGTGTAGAACCTTACAGTGAAATGCTGAATACAACAGGTGTAGAACCTTACAGTGAAATGATGAATACAACAGGTGTAGAACCTTACAGTGAAATGCTGAATACAACAGGTGTAGAACCTCACAGTGAAATGATGAATACAACAGGTGTAGAACCTCACAGTGAAATGATGAATACAACAGGTGTAGAACCTTACAGTGAAATGCTGAATACAACAGGTGTAGAACCTTACAGTGAAATGCTGAGTACAACAGGTGTAGAACCTCACAGTGAAATGATGAATACAACAGGTGTAGAACCTTACAGTGAAATGATGAATACAACAGGTGTAGAACCTTACAGTGAAATGCTGAATACAACAGGTGTAGAACCTTACAGTGAAATGCTGAATACAACAGGTGTAGAACCTTACAGTGAAATGCTGAATACAACAGGTGTAGAACCTTACAGTGAAATGCTGAATACAACAGGTGTAGAACCTTACAGTGAAATGATGAATACAACAGTTGTAGAACCTTACAGTGAAATGCTGAATACAACAGGTGTAGAACCTCACAGTGAAATGATGAATACAACAGGTGTAGAACCTTACAGTGAAATGATGAATACAACAGGTGTAGAACCTCACAGTGAAATGCTGAATACAACAGGTGTAGAACCTTACAGTGAAATGATGAATACAACAGGTGTAGAACCTTGCAGTGAAATGCTGAATACAACAGGTGTAGAACCTTACAGTGAAATGCTGAATACAACAGGTGTAGAACCTTACAGTGAAATGCTGAATACAACAGGTGTAGAACCTTACAGTGAAATGATGAATACAACAGGTGTAGAACCTTACAGTGAAATTCTTACTTACAAGCCCTTAACCAACAATGCAGTTTTAAGAAAATACCCCAATAAAAGTAAGAGATAAGAATAACAAATGATTAAAGAACAGCAGTAAATAACAACAGCGAGGCTAAATACAGGGGTTACTGGTTCAGAGTCAATGTGCGGGGGAACCGGTTAGTTGAGGTAATTGAGGTAATATGAACATGTAGCTAGAGTTAGTTATTAAAGTGACATTATCATTACATTATAGTTACATTATCACTTCGATATCATTACCGCTGCATTATCATTAAAGTATCATTACATTATCACAATGATATGCACAAAACAAATGTCATAGGCTACAGTTAGATCAAATGGAATACATTTTTACCTCCAATATTTACAACAAATGGAGGTACAAGGATCTTAAAGAGATGCTCCGGTACTTTAGCCACTAAGAACATATTTTACATTTTTTATCTCACACTTTGGGCTGGATGTATTTATACATGATTGGACTGTTCCAGCTGTAACAACCAGTTCGGTTGATAACACAGTAGTTTATACATGATTGGACTGTTCCAGCTGTAACAAACAGTTTTTTGTTTGTGTTTTGTATTAAAATGTTCCATCAGTTTATGTTCCACATTATACTGTCATTATACAACATTATCTTCACCAGATGTCAAACCTCTTGTCTGTCAGAAGGGTCTTCTGTCCTGGATTCAGCCTTCTCTTCCTGGACAAAGACCTGATGTTGTTTCACCAGATCTCAAACCTCTTGTCTGTCAGGAAGGGTCTTCTGTCCTGGATTCAGCCTTCTCTTCCTGGACTAAGACCTGATGTTGTTTCACCAGATGTCAAACCTCTTGTCTGTCAGGAAGGGTCTTCAGTCCTGGATTCAGCCTTCTCTTCCTGGACTAAGACCTGATGTTGTTTCACCAGATCTCAAACCTCTTGTCTGTCAGGAAGGGTCTTCTGTCCTGGATTCAGCCTTCTCTTCCTGGACAAAGACCTGATGTTGTTTCACCAGATGTCAAACCTCTTGTCTGTCAGGAAGGGTCTTCTGTCCTGGATTCAGCCTTCTCTTCCTGGACTAAAACCTGATGTTGTTTCACCAGATGTCAAACCTCTTGTCTGTCAGGAAGGGTCTTCTGTCCTGGATTCAGCCTTCTCTTCCTGGACTAAGACCTGATGTTGTTTCACCAGATCTCAAACCTCTTGTCTGTCAGGAAGGGTCTTCTGTCCTGGATTCTGTTGTTGAAGAGTCTATAGAACATGATAATTATGAATCATTATTACATCATTAGACAACACATCTCTATCCGCCAACTGTTGCCCCCAGCAACAGACACACCCATATGATCTCACACTCACACACACATGCTCTGATCACCGTCACACACACCCTTACCGTACGGTGTGTATTGAAGTGTTGGTAGAGACCAGTTGGAGTATTCTGTCAGTCAGAGCATCAGTGATGTCATTGTGACTCAGGCTACGACAGAGAGAGAGGCAGAGAGAACAAGTGATCAGACATTTGTCATACACACACACACACACACACACACACACACACACACACACACACACACACACACACACACACACACACACACTGAAAGCCACTCACTCCAGGACTTGTACTTTATGCAGGTGTGTAATCAGGGGCTGTAGGTGGTGGTCTGTGAGTTGACAGTGGCTGAGGTCCAGTTCTGACAGACCCTCTGAGTGTTCCAGAACCAGGGCCAAAGATCCACAGGCCTTCTGGTCCAGCCTGGTCTCACTGAGGTCCAGCTCCCCATCCAGGGCTCTGCACAGGGACTCTGTGTGCCTCAGCAGCCCCTCTTCAATCCCCTCACACACAAGGTCCAGCAGCTGAAGTAGCAGAGCTTTGCTGGGGCTGAGAGGACCAGAAGCAGAGACAACATTATGACACAGAGTAGGTCTAACTCCTACTGATAAACTAGTTGGTCAAATGTTTGTCTTTGTGTGTCTAACCTCAGCTTGACAATATGCAGGATGGGAAGCAGCTCCCTCAGTGCTCTGTCCTCCACCTCACAGTCTCTTAGGATGAGCTGGACCTGGTTCTGGACCAGCTGAGTGCTGTGTTGGTTCTGCTTCAGAACAGAGTTGATGTCCCTGCAGTGGTCAGTGGTCAGACACAGAGCCTCCCCCTGGTCCTGAGCTGACAGGTCCACAGAGGAGGAGCAGGAGAAGTCCAGCCTGTAGTGCAGAGACCTGAGCAGCCATACTGCTGTTGGTGGTGGTGGTGCCCCCTGCTGGACCTGAGAGGCAGCACAGCACTGGAGGAAACTCAGCAGTAACCTCCTGTCAACACTACAGAGAGAGAGAGACAGAGAGAGAGACAGAGACAGAAAGAGAAACAGAGACAGAGATTTGAGCGAGAGAGAGAAAGAGAGAGCGCCAGACAGAGAGGGGAGAGCGCGAGAAAGAGAGACATAGAGAGAGAGCGAGAGAGAGAGAGGATAGAAAGACAGACTTATTTTCACAGCATCACACATTAAAACACTGATAAACACACTACAACTCTGTTTATCAGGTCAACCCCCAGGCGTTCCCCTTCAATTCCACCCCTAGCTGATGTTAAGGATATTGCATTACAGGGACGTCACCAGCGTTTCATTAACATTCAGGCTCTAAATTAATGAAATCATTTTCTGCAATTCTCCATTATTTTACAGAACTGGAGACATTACAATAATGATATATTATATAATTATATAATATTATATGATATTTTTTTAATCCCACAAAAATCCCAAGATGCTCTGACATTGACATCAGAACAATAAAACGAATGACCCGTGTCATAATTGCAACCAATAGCGTCGGCCAACGAAAGTAGTGGATACACAGATTGTAGGCCAACAATATAAGGAGGAAATTAGAGTCAACCACTGAAGAGTGGCAAATAGTTTTGCCATTCCAACTATCTAAATAGAGCTGTTCATTAACAGCCATACTGACAGCCACAACTCAATCAGCTGTTCATTAACAGCCATACTGACAGCCACAACTCAACAATCAGCTGTTCATTAACAGCCATACTGACAGCCACAACTCAACAATCAGCTGTTCATTAACAGCCATACTGACAGCCACAACTCAACAATCAGCTGTTCATTAACAGCCATACTGACAGCCACAACTCAATCAGCTGTTCATTAACAGCCATACTGACAGCCACAACTCAATCAGCTGTTCATTAACAGTGTCATGACGTTGCCCTCTGCGTTTTCTATGCACCATCCCCCGACCTCTATACTTCTGACACAAGACTGTGTGAAGGTGGTCGTAAATTCCAAAGGGAATGTCCTGCCTCACAGGCCACAGTTTTGAGACAGATGGGGTTTCGTATAGAGAACAGTATTTTTCGTATAGAGAGCAGTATTTTTACGGCCGGATAAAAAACGTACCCGATTTAATCTGGTTACTACTCCTGCCCAGTAACTAGAATATGTCACCCACCTCTTCACTATCTACCACACACTGGTCCAGACTATAGACACACCCACCTCTTCACTATCTACCACACACTGGTCCAGACTATAGACACACCCACCTCTTCAGTATCCAACACACACTAGTCCAGACTATAGACACACCCACCTCTTCACTATCTACCACACACTGGTCCAGACTATAGACACACCCACCTCTTCAGTATCCAACACACACTGGTCCAGACTATAGACACACCCACCTCTTCAGTATCTCTCTCATTCTTTATGACATCATGGTTTCTGTGGTCCTGCAAGGCACACACCAGACAAACAGAAACCTGGTCTGTCTTACAGAAGACCTCCAGAGCTCTGTGGTGCAGCTGGCACAGTTTCTGCTCCAGGTTTCCAGTCACCTCCACCAGGGTGTGTCTCTGCAGAGCTGCTACGGTGTAGTGATGTCTGACATGGCTCTCACAGTACGAGGCAGTGCAGGTCAGACAGGACCTCACAGCTTTGAGCTGTTTCTCAGTGCAGAGATCACAGGCCACATCTCCAGGTCCAGCGTAGCAGTGCTTGGGAAGAGCAGGGACCTTGAACCCTGCCTGGTGGAGTTTCTCAATCACCTTCTCCAAGGCTGAGTTAGTGAGGAGGTCAGGACGTGTTCTGAATCTCTTTCTGCACTGGGGGCAGTCATACTCTCCAGTCTGGATCCAGTGGGTCTCAATGCACTGTCTGCAGTAACTGTGTCCACAGGAGATGGAGACTGGCTCTTTGAGAACCTCTGTACACACTGAACATCTGAAGTGGTCCTCTGTCAGTAGACTGGCTGTCAGCTCACTGTACACAATGTGGTAGAGAAATGTGGAAGTTGTTTTAACGACTGACTATACATGGGCTAACCTACAAGATTTACAGGAATGTGGAAGCTGTTTTAAAGACTATTATAGAGGGGCTAACCTACTAGATTTACAGGAATGTGGAAGCTGTTTTAAAGACTATTATAGAGGGGCTAACCTACTAGATTTACAGGAATGTGGAAGCTGTTTTAAAGACTATTATAGAGGGGCTAACCTACTAGATTTACAGGAATGTGGAAGCTGTTTTTCACTTACCTGGCATCTTTTCCAAGCCTGTCCATGGACCAATCACTCTTCATGGACAGACACGGTGACCACACCCTCTGCCGTTTACCACAGTGGAAAGATCAAGGAGGGTTGTGTCATTGTGTGAATATGCAAGATTTAATATCTATCCATCTTTCATGTCGAATGTTTGGATATTTCTAAATGGACAGAAACATAAATATTTGGATATTTCTAAATGGACAGAAATATAAATATTTGGATATTGTCTAGAAGGTAAAGTATTGTTCAGGTAGCTACCAGTACTGTATAGAAGGTAAAGTATTGTTAAGGTAGCTACCAGTACTGTATAGAAGGTAAAGTATTGTTCAGGTAGCTACCAGTACTGTATGTCTAGAAGGTAAAGTATTGTTAAGGTAGCTACCAGTACTGTATGTCTAGAAGGTAAAGTATTGTTAAGGTAGCTACCAGTACTGTATAGAAGGTAAAGTATTGTTCAGGTAGCTACCAGTACTGTATAGAAGGTAAAGTATTGTTCAGGTAGCTACCAGTACTGTATGTCTAGAAGGTAAAGTATTGTTAAGGTAGCTACCAGTACTGTATGTCTAGAAGGTAAAGTATTGTTAAGGTAGCTACCAGTACTGTATAGAAGGTAAAGTATTGTTCAGGTAGCTACCAGTACTGTATAGAAGGTAAAGTATTGTTCAGGTAGCTACCAGTACTGTATGTCTAGAAGGTAAAGTATTGTTAAGGTAGCTACCAGTACTGTATAGAAGGTAAAGTATTGTTCAGGTAGCTACCAGTACTGTATGTCTAGAAGGTAAAGTATTGTCATGTCTAATAGTTATCTATGGGACTGATACCAGAGCTGGTCATGTCTAATAGTTATCTATGGGACTGATACCAGAGCTGGTCATGTCTAATAGTTATCTATGGGACTGATACCAGAGCTGGTCATGTCTAATAGTTATCTATGGGACTGATACCAGAGCTGGTCATGTCTAATAGTTATCTATGGGACTGATACCAGAGCTGGTCATGTCTAATAGTTATCTATGGGACTGATACCAGTGGAAGAGCTGGTCATGTCTAATAGTTATCTATGGGACTGATACCAGAGCTGGTCATGTCTAATAGTTATCTATGGGACTGATACCAGAGCTGGTCATGTCTAATAGTTATCTATGGGACTGATACCAGTGGAAGAGCTGGTCATGTATAATAGTTATCTATGGGACTGATACCAGAGCTGGTCATGTCTAATAGTTATCTATGGGACTGATACCAGTGTGGAAGAGCTGGTCATGTCTAATAGTTATCTATGGGACTGATACCAGAGCTGGTCATGTCTAATAGTTTGCTATGGGACTGATACCAGTGTGGAAGAGCTGGTCACTTTTAAAGGACTTGGTGAATGATTACCTTGACAATAGGACGATTGAATATTATTGTCTTGTAGACAATTATTTATTTATTTGTATGTGAGTTTCCTCCTAATACAGGATGTGGTAGGAATCGTAAGGGACATCATCAATACACCTGTTAATAGTTATTTTCTATAACTTTGTGTGAAATCTATCTCTTATTGTAACGGCAAGTACAATATGCACTTTGTGTTTTATAGAAATGCGTGTTTAAGGTGTTTAATGTGAATGATTTTATGCTTAAATAAATAATGATTTTATGTTTAATGTGAATGATTTTAATGATTTTATAATGTCTATTTTTTTCACGTTTTCTAAAAATACATTTTAAGTATATTTGTTTTTAAAATTGTCTGGGGGGGTGTAAGAATATTTAGAAGATAAATACACAATGCAGAGACAGAGTACAAGAGGTCAAAGGATGAGAGTCAATAGAGAACTAACGATCAAGGGAAATAGTGTTTTTTCTGTAATAGGGAATTATTGATCAATGGTTCAGAGACATGGGAGGAATGTGTCTTCTGAAATAGGAAACTTGTTATTTGATCATTGGCTAGTTTTATTGGAAGGAATTCTAATTGGTCAACCACAGGCTAGGGCTGGGTTATAAAACTACATGCTGTTCCTTTGTTCTGTGGAGAAAGATTCACAGGAGAGAACCACTGGAGAGAATCACTGGAGAGAATCACTGGAGAGAATCACTGGAGAGAATCACTGGAGAGAATCACTGAGAGAGAATCACAGGAGAGAGAATCACTGGAGAGAACCACTGGAGAGAATCACTGGAGAGAATCACTGGAGAGAATCACTGGAGAGAATCACTGAGAGAGAATCACTGAGAGAATCACTGGAGAGAATCACTGGGAGAGAATCACTGAGAGAGAATCACTGGAGAGAATCACTGAGAGAGAATCACTGGAGAGAATCACTGGGAGAGAATCACTGGAGAGAACCACTAGAGAGAATTACTGGAGAGAATCACTGAGAGAGAATCACTGGAGAGAATCACTGAGAGAGAATCACTGGAGAGAATCACTGGGAGAGAATCACTGGAGAGAACCACTAGAGAGAATTACTGGAGAGAATCACTGAGAGAGAATCACTGAGAGAGAATCACTGAGAGAGAATCACAGGAGAGAATCACTGAGAGAGAATCACTGACAGAGAATCACTGACAGAGAATCACTGGGAGAGAATTACAGAGAGAGAATCAATGGAGAGAATCACAGAGAGAGAATCAATGGAGAGAATCACTGGAGAGAATCACTGGGAGAGAATCACTGGGAGAGAATCACTGGGAGAGAATCACTGGGAGAGAATCACTGGGAGAGAATCACTGAGAGAGCATCACTGTGGACAGGGGAGAAGACCATCTACCTCTCAGCATAACATCTATGATTTATCCTCTTTGAATAAACCTATTTTCCTCCCCCTGATTTGCTTTGGGGTTTGTGCTATTAAAGAGTAAACATCAACTGCTAACAAGTTCATAAACCATGTGCCATGGAATCGGTAGAACATCGAAAATCTCTTCCCAACTAGTTTGCAATCTATATGTCACAGCTGTAAAGCTTTTGGTCCTTAAATGAAACTGGTATACTTTTATATTTATCACAATTTTCTTTAACCATATTTGGTCTTTAATGCCAACAGACAAGTTCCTTACTTTCTCCCGTTCCACTTGAGTCTTCTATTTTAGAGGTAATGCTGCAGTTAGTTGGTTGTAATTTTGGGTAGAGCAGACATTTCTATATATTTTTGTTACCTGCATGTGTGACATAACTACACCAGTTTTATTTATGATATCAATTACAAAGATTATACCATTCTTTCCATAATATATATATATATATATATATATATTTTTTTTTTTAAATCAATTAGTATATTTGAGAATAACCCTAATATGTGTTGTAATATTTTTTCTGTATTTTCTGGTGGACTAAAATGAAATTGCGAAACAGCTTTCTATGGATTGTTTTAAAAATAGCTTTTTTTTTGAGGGGAGATGAAAAGTTGTAATCTGAATAAAGGGAAAAAGGCCATTCTAGAACACGGGGTGAGACATTCTAACTGCTAGAGAACCATTTCTGGTTTAGGTATAACCTTTCCATGACTGAAACCTTGAGTAAGAGGTCTAATGCTTTAATATTTTATAATTTCTGCCCTCCGAATTCATATTCATTATATGAATAGGCCTGTTTAATTTTGTCTGACTTGCCGTTCCAAATAAAATTGAATCTTTTTTGCTCATTTAATTTAATAAACAAGCAAATTGTGAAATCAAATTAGCAATAACGAGTAGTCATTCTGTATGGTTATCATGTATCATACATGTCATTTAGATGTTTATACTTTACAAACACACATTTTGTTTCTGTAGTTCTCAAAATCCATATATAGTAGACAAAATCTATAGGTTTACCAAACGGTTAAGTGGTTAAGGACCAAAAATGTACAGCTGTGACATATAGATTGCAAACTAGTTGGGAAGAGATTTTCGATGTTCTACCGATTCCATGGCACATGGTTTATGAACTTGTTAGCAGTTGATGTTTACCCTTTAAAATTAATAACACAGACCCCAAAGCAAATCAGGGGGAGGAAAATAGGTTTATTCAAAGAGGATAAATCATAGATGTTATGCTGAGAGGTAGATGGTCATTCTCCCCTGTCCTCAGTGATTCTCTCCTGTGATTCTCTCTCAGTGATTCTCTCCATTGATTCTCTCTCAGTGAATTTCTCTCAGTGAATTTCTCTCAGTGAATCTCTCTCAGTGAATCTCTCTCAGTGAATCTCTCTCAGTGATTCTCTCCCAGTGATTCTCTCCCAGTGATTCTCTCTCAGTGGTTCTCTCCCAGTGATTCTCTCCCAGTGATTCTCTCTCAGTGATTCTCTCCATTGATTCTCTCCAGTGATTCTCTCTCAGTGATTCTCTCTCAGTGATTCTCTCCCAGTGGTTCTCTCCCAGTGGTTCTCTCCCAGTGAATCTCTCCCAGTGATTCTCTCTCAGTGATTCTCTCCATTGATTCTCTCCAGTGATTCTCTCTCTGTGATTCTCTCCATTGATTCTCTCCAGTGATGCTCTCTCTGTGATTCTCTCCAGTGATTCTCTCTCTGTGATTCTCTCCATTGATTCTCTCCATTGATTCTCTCCAGTGATTCTCTCTCTGTGATTCTCTCCAGTGATTCTCTCCCAGTGATTCTCTCTCAGTGATTCTCTCTCAGTGATTCTCTCCCAGTGATTCTCTCTCAGTGATTCTCTCTCAGTGATTCCCTCCAGTGGTTCTCTCCTGTGAATCTTTCTCCACAGAACAAAGGAACAGCATGTAGTTTTATAACCCAGCCCTAGCCTGTAGTTGACCAATTAGAATTCCTTCCAATAAAACTAGCCAATGATCAAATAATATGATACAAGTAATCCTTCTACCCCCCCCCCCCCAAAAAAAAGATTTAGATGCACTATTGTAAAGTGGTTTTTCCACTGGATATCTTAAGGTGAATGCACCAATTTGTAAGTCGCTCTGGATAAGAGCGTCTGCTAACTGACTTAAATGTAAATGTAAATGTAAACAAGTATCCTATTTCAGAAGACACATTCCTCCCATGTCTCTGAACCATTGATCAATAATTCCCTATTACAGAAAAAACACAATTTCCCTTGATCGTTAGTTCTCTATTGACTCTCATCCTTTGACCTCTTGTACTCTGTCTCTGCATTGTGTATTTATCTTCTAAATATTCTTACACCTCCCACAGACCATTTTAAAAATAAATATACTTAAAATGTATTTTTATAAAACAATAGAAAACATGAAAAAATAGACATAAAAACCTTAGCAGTAAGCATAAAATCATTTCTATAAAACACAAAGTGCATATTGTACTTGCTGTTAAAATAAGAAATTGATTTCAAACAAAGTTATAGAAAATAACTATTAACAGGTGTATTGATGATGTCCCTTACAATTCCTACCACATCCTGTATTAGGAGGAAACTCACACACAAATAAATAAATAATTGTCTACAAGACAATAATATTCAATCGTCCTATTGTCAAGGTAATCATTCACCAAGTCCTTTAAAAGTGACCAGCTCTTCCACTGGTATCAGTCCCATAGATAACTATTAGACATGACCAGCTCTGGTATCAGTCCCATAGATAACTATTAGACATGACCAGCTCTGGTATCAGTCCCATAGATAACTATTAGACATGACCAGCTCTGGTATCAGTCCCATAGATAACTATTAGACATGACCAGCTCTGGTATCAGTCCCATAGATAACTATTAGACAAGACCAGCTCTTCCACACTGGTATCAGTCCCATAGATAACTATTAGACATGACCAGCTCTTCTACACTGGTATCAGTCCCATAGATAACTATTAGACATGACCAGCTCTGGTATCAGTCCCATAGATAACTATTAGACATGACCAGCTCTGGTATCAGTCCCATTGATAACTATTAGACATGACCAGCTCTTCCACACTGGTATCAGTCCCATAGATAACTATTAGACATGACCAGCTCTGGTATCAGTCCCATAGATAACTATTAGACATGACCAGCTCTTCCACTGGTATCAGTCCCATAGATAACTATTAGACATGACCAGCTCTGGTATCAGTCCCATAGATAACTATTAGACATGACCAGCTCTTCTACACTGGTATCAGTCCCATAGATAACTATTAGACATGACCAGCTCTGGTATCAGTCCCATAGATAACTATTAGACATGACCAGCTCTGGTATCAGTCCCATAGATAACTATTAGACATGACCAGCTCTGGTATCAGTCCCATAGATAACTATTAGACATGACCAGCTCTTCCACTGGTATCAGTCCCATAGATAACTATTAGACATGACCAGCTCTGGTATCAGTCCCATAGATAACTATTAGACATGACCAGCTCTTCCACTGGTATCAGTCCCACATAGATAACTATTAGACATGACCAGCTCTTCCACTGGTATTGCTGGAAATTCGCTTTAAAACAGTACAATTTTCCTTGGGCAGCACCCCAAAATCTCACTCCAAGCTTTCTTCAAAAGTTGGCAGCCCTGAGTGCACTATATAGGGAATAGGGTTCCATCCAGGACATAGCCTTTGTCACAGAGAGACGCATTAAAGTCATTATGATGATGGACAAATAGGTAGCTAAAAGTTATGACTGATGGACTCCATTTAGCTATTGGCATTGGCTCATTAGACAGTCAGACTGAGATAGATAGATAAATAGACATATATTTTTTAATTTAACCTTTATTTAAGTAGATAGATATATATACTGTAGCTATATAGATATAGTCGATATATATATAGATAACGTTAGTTATCTATATAGATAGATACTGTAGATATATATATATATGTGTGGCTTCTGTAAGACAGTAGTGAACGCAATACAACACAGACCACCCTGCCTGTTGCCTCTGTAATCTTTGGTTGCTGTTTGCTGTACATACCTGCCTGTTGCCCGTGTAATGTGTGGTTGATGTTTGCTGTACATACCTGCCTGTTGCCTCTGTAATGTGTGGTTGCTGTTTGCTGTACATACCTGCCTGTTGCCCGTGTAATGTGTGGTTGATGTTTGCTGTACATACCTGCCTGTTGCCCGTGTAATGTGTGGTTGATGTTTGCTGTACATACCTGCCTGTTGCCTCTGTAATGTGTGGTTGATGTTTGCTGTACATACCTGCCTGTTGCCTCTGTAATGTGTGGTTGATGTTTGCTGTACATACCTGATTGTTGATGCAACACTTCGTCCTTGGCTCCTCCTGTCAACCCAACGTATCATCGAAGACCCACCTTCAGAGTTGGCTGTTTTGGCGACTTTTAGCGGTGGTTCCACCCGCCCAACCCTCTCCTGCCGTTGTTTCTGCCAGCCAGTCGGTGTTTCATCAACATCAGAGTGGAACAGCTTGACTTTGAACTCCGAAGGACTAAAGGACAGATCTGGCTAGCTGTAAACCATATAGCTAACGTTAAAGTCTCCACAAGCATCACTGAACTTCCACTTAAATTTGATTGTTTACCAGGCAGAAAGCCTACAGTGCTGAAAGGTGGAAGCCGTGTACACAGCTTTGGGATGTGTCATTGCAAAGATAACTTTTATCTGTGGTTATTGTTTTCTTTCAAAGAAAGAGCGACATGTTAAACTTACAGTTTTAACTCAGCGCTGATTAATCACTACAAAAGTCAAACTGTCTTGTTCCAAATAGGTTTCCCTGGTGGTCTAGTGGTTAGGATTCGGCGCTCTCACCGCCGCGGCCCGGGTTCGATTCCCGGTCAGGGAACAAACTATTTTTTAAATTAAAACAAGGCTCATATTTTAAAGGCTACAAAGGAGTATGTAAATTCACATTTGATCAGTTTTATTTGAAAGCGAACGCCTTCCGTGTTATTTTCTGCTATCCTTGTGTCTGCCTCATGTCTTTGTTTCAATGTAGGCTACAGTTTTTAAAGTTTGCTGTTTTTCTGTTTTAGATTTCTTTGTTGTTGTTTCTTGGTCTTAGGGTTTAAAAAAATAATAATGTTTCACTGTTGCGTGTTCAGACGCTGTGAAATGCTACCACGCCACAGTTTTGAATTCTTTGTACATTTTCCATGGTGGTGTCTAACTAAACCACAGATTGAACAATGTTTCACAATATTGGAAGAGAAACAATATAAAAGAAACAATATTTCACAGGATGTATAAATGTGAAGCATCCGGGTTGACGTTTCCTCTCACTACCAAATATGGTAGTGAGAGGAAGCCCAGTGGTTGGCAGTGGGAAAAGATGGAGCTTCCATTGGAAACAACAGGCTGTGGTCCATCTTGGATTAGTTAGACAAATCTTTGACTTAACAGTAGAAACTCTGGTAGTGTCTAAACAGCAGAAACTCTTGCCCTCTCGTTTTTGCCTTCATTAACTACCTGTCTTATGTAACCATACCAACCGTAACCTATCATACTAAATGGAGTCTATCAGATTTACTTACAGAATAACATGAAATGGAGGAGTGAGGGAGAGACATCAACCAGTACGGAGAAAAAATGTATGAAATGTATGCATTCACTACTGTAAGTCGCTCTGGATAAGAGCGTCTGCTAAATGACTAAAAATGTAAATGTAACTAACCAAGCATACTCCTGCTATAATAGCTAGGTTATTTATCATCAAATACTCCTCCCTGCTCCCCAGCCTGGTCTCAGACCATTTTATATTATTCTGCAAAGTACCTGTACCTTGGACTGGATCAAACCTGATTACATAGTACCTGTACCTTGGACTGGATCAAACCTGATTACATAGTACCTGTACCTTGGACTGGATCAAATATGATTACATAGTACCTGTCTTGGACTGGATCAAATATGATTTCATAGTACCTGTCTTGGACTGCATCAAACCGGGAAGAGAAGCTAGTTAAGCTAGCTACCGTTAGCTAGCTAGGCTAACTATGCTGCAGTGCATGCACTTTCTCACCCTAAAGTTACACATAACTCCATTCATAATATTAAGTAGCAGCCTGCCTGCCTGCCTGTTGGCTCTTGGTCGTTGTAGCCTATCCTTTACCATCTTCCTTTGATTAGACATCTCCTAACTTCTGATTAGATATCTCCTAACTTCTGAATAGATATCTCCTAACTTCTGATTAGATATCTCCTAACTTCTGAATAGATATCTCCTAACTTCTGATTAGATATCTCCTAACTTCTGATTAGATATCTCCTAACTTCTGAATAGATATCTCCTAACTTCTGATTAGATATCTCCTAACTTCTGAATAGATATCTCCTAACTTCTGATTAGATATCTCCTAACTTCTGAATAGATATCTCCTAACTTCTGATTAGATATCTCCTAACTTCTGAATAGATATCTCCTAACTTCTGAATAGATATCTCCTAACTTCTGATTAGATATCTCCTAACTTCTGCCACACATGAAGCTTTGATAACATGATTGGCTAATAACAAGCTGCACGCTCCGCTCTCATAAAAAGCAGCAGCATAAATTATACAATTTCTCTCTCTCTCTCTCTGTCTCTCTCTCTCTCTCTCTCTCTCTCTCTCTCTGTCTCTCTGTCTCTCTCTCTCTCTCTCTCTCTCTCTCTCTCTCAGCAGTCGCGTTCAGATCTGTATGGGCCCTCCCAGACAAGCCAGTTAAAATGAGACATACCCCTGACAATCAGATCCGAGCCAGACCCGTGACATTATTTAGAATTCTGGATCCATTGTTGTGAACGTCCTCATGCTGCCCTCTATTGGCCATTTTTATCAATGTTCTGTTATCAATAAGTTCTGTACTGTAATTGATAAGTTCTGTCCTGTAATGAATAAGTTATGTCCTGTAATGAATAAGTTCTGTCCTGTAATGAATATGTTTTGTTCTGAACTGAATAAGTTCTGTCCTGTAATGAATAAGTTCTGTCCTGTAATGAATAAGTTCTGTCCTGTAATGAATAAGTTCTGTCCTGTAATGAATACGTTTTGTTCTGTAATGAATACGTTTTGTTCTGTACTGTAATGGATAAGTCTGTCCTGTAATGAATAAGTTCTGTCCTGTAATGAATAAGTTCTGTCCTGTAATAAGTTATATTGTAGTCACTTAAAGAAGAGAAAAGTTGTAAGGTTTTCATCAACAGTACTTCTCATCACAATAAAAACACAACAGGAAACAGGAAATGACTTGTACATTTTATTCTCTATCAGCCATAAACACACTGCAGCATTTTATTATTATACCATTTTAATAAACTAATACATGCCCTCGTAAATATTTATATATGTATAATGTCATATATGTATATAAATGCCGTCACCACGGAAACAGAATGCTGATTTGGTTAAATTAAAAGCCCGGACCGACCAGTCACAGTGAACTTCCACTAGTTTTGCATTTGTATCACTTTGTTTTATATTATTTTTTAAACGTCACTCACAGTAAGTAACCAGTGATATCAGTGAAGTAAATACATGACGTGGTAAATACATACAGTAGCTAATGACTGTGGTAAATACATACAGTAATGCTCTGAGCTGTGAATGATGCCGTGTATACATACTTTCAACCTGCTTGACCACACCTCTAGTCAGGTGTGTCTCTGTCCCGTACCTGCCCTCATATACTTTCTACATGGGCCTTTCCCATTGGCTAGACATACAGAACCCAGCCTACATGGGGCTGACTGATTGGCTACAAATACTATATTCTGCCTAGATGGGCCTTTCCCATTGGCTAGACATACAGAACCCAGCCTACATGGGGCTGTCTGATTGGCTACAAATACTGTATTCTGCCTAGATGGGCCTTCCCATTGGCTAAACATACAGAACCCAGCCTACATGGGGCTGTCTGATTGGCTACAAATACTGTATTCTGCCTAGATGGGCCTTCCCATTGGCTAAACATCCCATTTCCTGTGTCCTTGTGCCCAAAGCGTGGAGGTGCGTCCCCCTGACAGTCAGGAGTGCAACGTGGTTGTTGTGAAATAAAGTTCATTTTTCTCTGCTCATGTCGTCAAATTCACACACAAACACACACAACCACTAACACCTGGTCCCACACTCTCAAGGGCCGATAAGTAATCAATAATCACATTGATAAATCAAACTAAGAACCATCTGAGAAGCTCTCATACCAACCTCGGGTCTGCGGCACAAATGGTACCCTATTCCCTATGTAGTGAACTACTAGTAACCAGGACCCTATTCCCTATGTAGTGAACTACTTATGACCAGGACCCTATTCCCTATGTAGTGAACTACTTATGACCAGGACCCTATTCCCTATGTAGTGAACTACTTATAACCAGGGCCCTATTCCCTATGTAGTGAACTACTTATGACCAGGGCCCTACGGGTTCTCCATAGGGAATAGGATGCCATTAGTGACACAGACCTCTTCATATCAGAGGACTGTTTCTAAACGAGACAGTCATGATCACACCTCATCAACTTGTTCACAGCGTATTCACCATTGGGAAAAAAAATAAAGGAATTTCCTAATAAAGGAAACGTCAAGTCTCCATAACAAATCAACAAACAAAAACTAGTTCCTTAAATCTAGATAGTGAACTGAACCAAAACTACAGAAGAAGAACTTCAAAAACAAGGAAAGAATTGAACCAATAACAGAGAAGACTGCTGCTTTTACCAACCTTCATAGCAGCAATTCAGGTCTGACACACACACTAACACACACACACACGCACACGCACACGCACACGCACACGCGTCAAACAATGAGATGAGGTTGGAAATGTCACAAACCATAGAGAGATATACCAAGAGAGAGTTTAAAAGACAGGAAGATAGATAGATAGATAGATAGGGACAGAGAGAGAGATAGAGAGAGATAGAGAGACAGAGAGACAGAGAGAGAGAGAGACAGAGAGAGAGAGACAGAGAGAGAGACAGAGAGACAGAGAGAGAGACAGAGAGAGAGACAGAGAGACAGAGAGAGAGAGAGAGAGAGACAGAGACAGAGACAGAGACAGAAACAGAGAGAGAGAGACAGAGAGACAGAGAGAGAGAGAGAGAGAGAGAGAGAGAGAGATAGAAGGATCAAGGCTATATATTATTAACCATATCTCAGCTATGATCGTCACCAGCTAACCGACCAGTCATGCCTACTCTACCTGGTAATGGAGTGGACTAATAAGGTTGTCTAGGTTACGGGTGACAAAAGTTTTTTTAAACCACATATTTAGATATAGCTACTTTCTGAAGACAGGTAGAACAAGAACACTAAACACTCCAGCAGCAGCAGGAAGCAGGAAGCAGGAAGCAAGGATTGGGGTTAAGGGTTGCTACAAGTGACATCGTGATATCTGACCTTTTTAAAAGAAAGGTCAATATGAGGAAGAGGAAGTGCTGTAGTTTTCATGTCGTAGTAAGAAGAACTAAGAACTGCAGTACCAGTGACAGGTAGTCCTGTGAGGTGTTACAGTAGTACCAGTGACAGGTAGTCCTGTGAGGTGTTACAGTAGTACCAGTGACAGGTAGTCCTGTGAGATGTTACAGTAGTACCAGTGACAGGTAGTCCTGTGAGATGTTACAGTAGTACCAGTGACAGGTAGTCCTGTGAGGTGTTACAGTAGTACCAGTGACAGGTAGTCCTGTGAGATGTTACAGTAGTACCAGTGACAGGTAGTCCTGTGAGGTGTTACAGTAGTACCAGTGACAGGTAGTCCTGTGAGATGTATATCATAGCGTCTGTTAGTCCAACCACCTACTCTAGCAGTACAACACATATATGACTAATGTCTGTCTGTGCTTCTACCACAGCATCAAGATCCAATACATACAGAAAACAAACATGGAAAAACTCTCTTTGGTCACAAAAAAAAGGCAAAAGGAAAAAAACACACAAAGAAGAAAAGAAGTGAATAAGCAGGTTAATTAAGACCAAACAGTAGTGATTGTTGAAACAGGAAGACGGTGGAGGACTGAGGTGCACTCTGGGATTGCATGTGCCTGATGCATAGGATTGGTGGATCTTCAGGGAAAGGGGCGGGGTCAGAGGCCGAACAGGAAACTAGCGAGGCGAGAAAGGAGGCCTGTTATTCCTTTTTCTCCCCTCTTCCTCCTCATCCTCCTCCTCCCCCATCCTCCTCCTCTTCCTCCTCCTTCTAACAGTAGAGGTGGATGAGGTGATGAAGGTGCTGCTGGAGGACGTGGAGTCGGGACCCCTCAGAGGGGTCATCTAGTCGCTCCAGGAGAACCTGCTTCCTGTTACCACAGGCTCCTCCCCCCTCACTACTGTCCGTCTCTGGGTACGCCCCTTACACATCTTGGCCCTGAGGGAGGAGGGGGGGGGGGGGGAAGAGAGGTAGAGAGAGTGAGAAGAGAGAAGAGAGGGAGGAGAGAGGAGAGGTAGAGAGAGGGAAAAGAGAGGGAGAAGAGGGGGAGCAGAAGGAGTGGGAGGAGAAGAGAGTAGAGAGAGAGAAAGATGGAGCGAAAAAGGAGGACAGAGAGAGAGCGTAGAGTAGAAGGCAGAGGGAGATGAGAGATAGAGAGAGAGGGGAGACAGAGAGAGACAGAGCGAGAGGGGAGACAGAGAGAGAGAGAGGGGAGACAGAGAGAGAGAGAGAGGGGAGACAGAGAGAGAGAGAGAGAGGGGAGACAGAGAGAGACAGAGCGAGAGGGGAGACAGAGAGAGAGAGACAGAGAGAGAGGGGAGAGACAGAGCGAGAGGAGAGACAGAGAGGAGAGAGAGAGGGAGGAGAGAGAGGGAGGAGAGACAGAGAGGAGAGAGAGAGGGAGGAGAGAGAGGGAGGAGAGACAGAGAGGAGAGACAGGGGGATTAGTACCTCTGATAATCAAACTAAAAGCATGGATAGTAAACAACAGCAAAGGGAAGAAAGGCAGAAACGGACGACAACGTAGGAAGTAAAAAGAGAATGTTAGAAGGAAAGAGATTGTGACAGTTCAACAGTTACCATGGTTCCTTCACACCACATTGTGACAATTCAACAGTTACCATGGTAACTTCACCTCCATGGTTCCTTCAAACCATATTGACTGGAGATTCTCCTTTGTTAGTCAACACACACACACACACACACACACACACACACACACACACACACACACACACACACACACACACACACACACACACACACACACACACACACACACACACACACACACACACACACACACACATACAATTACAACAAAACACACACACACACACATATACACTTGAAACAAAAACACAGACGCACGCACACACGCAACAAAAACACCAACACACACACACACACACACACACACACACTCTCTCTCTCACACACACACACACACAACAAAAACACCAACACACACACACTTCCTGATGACAGATCCGTCGTCCTTGACCGTCTCTCTCTCCTCCACTAGAGACCTGCACTGATAACCCCCCCATGTACCCCAGAGACTGAGAGAGATGGAGGGGGAGATGGAGGGAGAGATGGAGGGAGAGATGGAGGGAGAGATGGAGGGGGAGATGGAGGGGAGAGATGGAGGGGGAGATGGAGGGGAGAGATGGAGGGAGAGATGGAGGGGAGAGATGGAGGGAGAGATGGAGGGGAGAAATGGAGGGAGAGATGGAGGGAGAGATGGAGGGAGAGATGGAGGGGAGAGATAGAGGGGAGAGATGGAGGGGAGAGATGGAGGGAGAGATGGAGGGGAGAGATGGAGGGGAGAGATGGAGGGAGAGATGGAGGGAGAGATGGAGGGAGAGATAGAGGGAGAGATGAAGGGAGAGATGGAGGGAGAGATGGAGGGGGAGATGGAGGGGGAGATGGAGGGAGAGATGGAGGGGAGAGATGGAGGGGAGAGATGGAGGGGAGAAATGGAGGGGAGAAATGGAGGGAGAGATGGAGGGGAGAAATGGAGGGAGAGATGGAGGGGAGAGATGGAGGGAGAGATGGAGGGAGAGATGGAGGGAGAGATGGAGGGGAGAGATGGAGGGAGAGATGGAGGGGGAGATGGAGGGGGAGATGGAGGGAGAGATGGAGGGGAGAAATGGAGGGAGAGATGGAGGGGAGAGATAGAGGGGAGAGATGGAGGGGAGAGATGGAGGGGAGAGATGGAGGGAGAGATGGAGGGAGAGATGGAGGGGAGAGATGGAGGGAGAGATGGAGGGGGAGATGGAGGGGGAGATGGAGGGAGAGATGGAGGGAGAGATGGAGGGGAGAGATGGAGGGGAGAGATGGAGGGAGAGATGGAGGGAGAGATGGAGGGGAGAGATGGAGGGAGAGATGGAGGGAGAGATGGAGGGGAGAGATGGAGGGGAGAGATGGAGGGGAGAGATGGAGGGGAGAGATGGCTATTCTGATTGGCTGGTTGGAGGCTGACCTGTGTGAAGTCGTCCCGGGCCGTGGGGAGGTCAGAGGTCAGGGTGGGGTCACCGTGCTGCGTCTCGGTCCAATCCCCCTCCACCCCCACCGCGTTCCGCTCCACACGGCTGACCTCGCGACCTTCAGCTGATTCCTCCTCACCCCACACTGAGTCAGAGTCACGCTCAGAAAACGTCACCTAGAAGGGACAGGAAGGAAAGATTGCAATAACATAAAATACAATATGTAATTGATCTTGTGTGGTTAAATCCCACTGGGGCCACCCATAATTAAACTGTAAGTGGCTTAGGATAAAAGCGTCTGTTAAAAACAGAATACATTATTACTATGAAAAGATACATCAGGTATATTCTGGTATGAACAATTCAAACACACCAGGGGTTTTCACTGTCTTTTTACTGTTGTTTTTATTTCTGTACTGTTCACCAAATACCTTTTTTGCACTATTGGTTAGAGCCTGTAAGTAAGCATTTCACTGTAAGGTTCTACACCTGTTGTATTCAGCATTTCACTGTAAGGTTCTACACCTGTTGTATTCAGCATTTCACTGTAAGGTTCTACACCTGTTGTATTCAGCATTTCACTGTAAGGTTCTACACCTGTTGTATTCAGCATTTCACTGTAAGGTTCTACACCTGTTGTATTCGGCGCATGTGACAAATACACTTTGATTTGATTTGATTTGGGCACAATTCTATTTCAACTCCAATCTGTTCAGAAAGGAAAACTAACTCCAATTCCACATTGTCCTCATTGAAAAGCATTGAAGAGAACAGGAAATGGAATTGGAACTACAGTGAACTTCCTGAATTGCGTGGAATGGCGAACATCCATAAAGATAAGTTAGAATTCAGATATGACGTCATTGTTTTAGTACTGTCCAATTCGTTTTGAAACTACGGAGCGCGATATGGTTCAATGTACCAATAAAGCAGTACAATCGGGGGTTTTTTCTTCACATTTGCAGCATGTTGAAACTAAAAGTGGGATCATGTAGTTGCTTATACAGCAAAAGAGAAGCAACACAGAGAACTGAGGCTGTAATAAATGGGGGCTGTCATCTTTATCCACCTCCGCTATTGAACTGGTATTGACCCTAACCCTGACAAACAGATATACACACCCTCACCTCTGGGGGGGCACCCAGCTCCACCCTCACCTCTGAGTGATCTCTGTGGCTCCTCAGCACGGTCCTCTCGACCACTCTGGAGTATCCGTCCCCCTCCTCCCCTGGGGGGGCACCCCCCTCCGCCCTCACCTCCTCCCTCTGCGACCCCTCACTCGACATCACCTGGCGGTTCACCTTACGAGTAACCTGGATGGAGAGGGCAAAGGTCACAGAACAGGTTAGGGTAAGTCACACACACAGACACACACACAGACACACACACACACACACACACACACCCACACAGAGATAGACACACACACACACACACACACACACACACACACACACACACACACACACACACACACACACACACACACACACTGGCTATAACCAAATGATCATCTTATTTAGTACGTTTTGAGGGAAAGTGACAGTAGACATTTCTCAACAGGTTCTCTAACTGCCAGGATGTCATACTAATGTCAGCCGTTCCTGTAGTATAAACTCCCTGAACACTATTGAGGAATAAAATAGTGTTTTTAGACTTTCTGACAACCAGGACAAGGTTGAAATATATATAAATAGTGAAGTAAAGTACAGATACCCCAAAAAACGACTTAAGAAGTACTTTAAAGTATTTTTACTTGAGTGCTTTACACCACTGCCCAGGAATAGGATTGCGAAAACACAGATGTAATGACTAAATGACAGGAACCAAACATTGTCTTCATTTCAACATATTGATTACCTTTCTGACCACCGTGTGTCCATGTTGATCTGTGTAATGCTCCTCTGTCACGGTCTGAGGAGGGATGTCTGTCATCTCATCCTGCTGTAGAGAGAGAGAGAGACACACAGTCAGCGCTGAGGCCTGTTTTTACACTGATTCACCACAGGGGGCGCTGAAGCCTGTTATTACACTGATTCACCACAGGGGGCGCTGAGGCCTGTTATTACAATGATTCACCACAGGGGGCGCTGAGGCCTGTTATTACACTGATCCACCACAGGGGGCGCTGAGGCCTGTTATTACAATGATTCACCACAGGGGGCGCTGAGGCCTGTTATTACACTGATCCACCACAGGGGGCGCTGAGGCCTGTTATTACACTGATTCACCACAGGGGGCGCTGAGGCCTGTTTTACACTGATTCACCACAGGGGGCGCTGAGGCCTGTTTTACACTGATCCACCACAGGGGGCGCTAAGGCCTGTTATTACACTGATTCACCACAGGGGGCGCTGAGGCCTGTTATTACACTGATTCACCACAGGGGGCGCTGAGGCCTGTTATTACAATGATTCACCACAGGGGGCGCTGAGGCCTGTTATTACACTGATTCACCACAGGGGGCGCTGAGGCCTGTTATTACACTGATTCACCACAGGGGGCGCTGATGCCTGTTATGACACTGATCCACCACAGGGGGCGATGAGGCCTGTTATTACACTGATTCACCACAGGGGGCGCTGATGCCTGTTATTACACTGATTCACCACAGGGGGCGCTGAGGCCTGTTATTACACTGATTCACCACAGGGGGCGCTGAGGCCTGTTATTACACTGATTCATCACAGGGGGCGCTGAGGCCTGTTATTACACTGATTCACCACAGGGGGCGCTGAGACCTGTTATTACACTGATTCACCACAGGGGGCGCTGAGGCCTGTTATTACACTGATCCACCACAGGGGGCGCTGAGGCCTGTTATTACACTGATTCACCACAGGGGGCGCTGTTCCCCATATAGTTTATATGACACCAATAGATGTCCCCTATAGGCCCTAGTCTAAAGTAGTACACTACATAGAGCATAGGGTTCCATTTGGGACTCACTTGAGACTGCACAGGTCATATTCATGAGGAAACACAAAAGGAAAACGTTTTAAAATGTTTTGCAATGGAAAATGAAAATTAGCGGGGGGTTTTTCCATTTCAACACAGCAACCCAACCCAACACAGCATCTCAATACAGCATCTCAACACAGCATCCCAACACAGCATCCCAACACAGCAACCCAACCCAACACAGCATCCCAACAAAGCATCTCAACACAGCAACCCAACCCAACACAGCATCTCAACACAGCATCCCAACACAGCATCCCAACACAGCATCCCAACACAGCATCCCAACACAGCAACCCAACCCAACACAGCATCTCAACACAGCATCTCAACACAGCAACCCAACCCAACACAGCATCCCAACACAGCATCCCAACCCAGCATCTCAGCACAGCATCTCAACACAGCATCCCAACACAGCATCACAAAACAGCATCCCAGCACAGCATCCCAACACAGCAACCCAACCCAGCACAGCATCTCAACACAGCATCCCAGCACAGCATCCCAACACAGCAACCCAACCCAGCAACTCAACACAGCATCTCAACACAGCATCCCAACACAGCGTCCCAACACAGCAAAAACGAAACAAAGAGATTGTTACAACACTAGTAAGACTCCAGCGTGAAAAGTGAAATATACACGAAATACACACATCACTGGGTCAGATATAAGAATTCTGTCGGTCAGTACAGAATACACACCTTTCATACTGGACTAACAACCACTGGATCAGACAAAGGTCTCCCATTCATCAAACAAAAGAGAGGAAATCCCATCATGCTGTTTGTTTTAAACAATCCCCATCCGCAAAATAAGTTTCAAACTTTCTCCTCAAACCACACAGAGACCCCAATTGGGGCCACATCCCTACATGCTGAAGCATCAAGCCAGACCACACGTCCCCCCCAGGAGGGCTTCCTCTCTGTGGGGAAGGTACCTGGATGATAACTCTCCTCCGTACTACTCTGGAGGTCAGGAACTCCTCCACATCAGAAGTCATCTCACCCACCTCCACAGCTACCTCCTGGTTTCGGGCAGCACAGGTGCATTGTGGGTCATGACATGCCATTGGAGGGTTCTAAAATGGCTTCCTATTCCCTATATAGTGCAATACTTTTGAGGTCCCTATTTCCTATGTCCTTTTGGGCCTCGGTCATAAGCGGTGCACTATATGGGGAATAGGGTGCCATTTGGGATGCAGACATTTTGTTTTGTTGGTGAGCAAAGCAAGAGGGAAATGTTGATGATGTCATGGTGTGCCTTCCTTTAGTTTCCTTATTCGAATGAAGGGGTTGAAGGAAGCTTCAAATGTTTTTTTGGGGGGGTGCTGAGCGTGCTGAAACTGGGAGCTTCATACCACTCCATATCATGCCAAGCGACATAGAGTAGAAAACTAGATTTTGATTGGCTAAATAGCAACAGAATGTGGTTCTGGTCTATTCTCAGTAAAGCACACAGCTGATCAAATATGATGAAAGCATTGAGATGTGAAGCAGATGGAAAGACAACCAGAACCGTAAGGCTATATAAACAAATAAAGACCGTAGAACACTCTCTATAATAATAAATAAAGACCCTAGAACACTCTATAATAATAAATAAAGACCGTAGAACACTCTCTATATAAATAAATAAAGACAGTAGAACACTCTCTATATAAATAAATAAAGACCGTAGAACACTCTCTATATAAATAAATAAAGACCGTAGAACACTCTCTATATAAATAAATAAAGACAGTAGAACACTCTCTATATAAATAAATAAAGACCGTAGAACACTCTCTATATAAATAAATAAAGACCGTAGAACACTCTCTATATAAATAAATAAAGACCGTAGAACACTCTGTATATAAATAAATAAAGACCGTAGAACACTCTGTATATAAATAAATAAAGACCATAGAACACTCTCTATATAAATAAATAAAGACCGTAGAACACTCTCTATAATAATAAATAAAGACCATAGAACACTCTCTATATAAATAAAGACCGTAGAACACTCTCTATATAAATAAATAAAGACCGTAGAACACTCTGTATATAAATAAATAAAGACCATAGAACACTCTCTATATAAATAAATAAAGACCATAGAACACTCTCTATATAAATAAATAAAGACCATAGAACACTCTCTATATAAATAAATAAAGACCATAGAACACTCTCTATATAAATAAATAAAGACCATAGAACACTCTCTATATAAATAAATAAAGACCGTAGAACACTCTCTATAATAATAAATAAAGACCATAGAACACTCTCTATATAAATAAAGACCGTAGAACACTCTCTATATAAATAAATAAAGACCATAGAACACTCTCTATATAAATAAATAAAGACCGTAGAACACTCTCTATATAAATAAATAAAGACCTTAGAACACTCTCTATATAAATAAATAAAGACCGTAGAACACTCTCTATATAAATAAATAAAGACCGTAGAACACTCTCTATATAAATAAATAAAGACAGTAGAACACTCTCTATATAAATAAATAAAGACCGTAGAACACTCTCTATATAAATAAATAAAGACCGTAGAACACTCTCTATATAAATAAATAAAGACAGTAGAACATTCTCTATATAAATAAATAAAGACAGTAGAACATTCTCTATATAAATAAATAAAGACAGTAGAACACTCTCTATATAAATAAATAAAGACCGTAGAACACTCTGTATATAAATAAATAAAGACAGTAGAAAACTCTCTATAAAAGCTCCCAGTCATTTATTGGTTAAACCACCACCGTGTGGGTATCACTGTGCCTTCTTCAGGGCAACAAGAACAACACAATGTAACTGTCACATCTACTCCCACTCTCTGGCGCTCGACGTCGCCGGTCTACTAACCACCGGTCCTGACAACCCATTTTTACGCACACCTGGCAACCCTCATTACGCACACATGGCAACCCTCATTACATACACCTGGCAACCCTCATTACACACACCTGGCAACCCTCATTACATACACCTGGCAACCCTCATTACGCACACGTGACAACCCTCATTACACACACCTGGCAACCCTCATTACGCACACCTGGCAACCCTCATTACGCACACCTGGCAACCCTCATTACGCACACCTGCACCCCATCATGAGGAAAACCTGGACTCCATCACTACCCTGATTACTCCCCCTTTATCCAGCACTCCCTAGCATCACTCTTCAGGCAGTATTGGTTCTGTTTCCTTGTCAGATGTTTCTCTTGTTTTGTATCGTTCTACATTATTCTGAAACTCACTAACTGCACCTGCTTTCTGAATCCCTGCGTTGACGTTACAGTAACTTGATGTAAACCAGCTACCCAGCAGACATCATCACGGGTCAGTGGCACTGTTCTTTCCCATGAAGACATCATGCGAGAGGAATTCTGTTTAAAATATGAATTAAAGGCGTTTCAAATCCCATCACTGTAGTTAAAGCATTCATTCCGTCTGAAGCAGGAGAGGGGGTTAGAGCAGGAGATAGGGGGTTAGAGCAGGAGATAGGGGGTTAGATCAGGATATAAGGGTTAGAGCAGGAGATAAGGGTTAGAGCAGGAGATAAGGGTTAGAGCAGGAGATAAGGCTTAGAGCAGGAGATAGGGGGTTAGAGCAGGAGATAGGGGGTTAGAGCAGGAATAGGGGGTTAGAGCAGGATATAAGGGGTTAGAGCAGGAGATAGGGGGTTAGAGCAGGAGATAGGGGGTTAGAGCAGGAGATAGGGGGTTCGAGCAGGAGATAGGGGGTTAGAGGAGGAGACAGGGTTAGAGCAGGAGATAGGGGGTTAGAGCATGAGATAGGGGGTTAGAGCAGGAGATAGGGGGTTTGAGCAGGAGATAGGGGGTTCGAGCAGGAGATAGGGGGTTAGAGGAGGAGACAGGGTTAGAGCAGGAGATAGGGTTAGAGCAGGAGCTAGGGGGTCAGAGCAGGAGATAGGTCAGAGCAGGAGATAGGGTTAGAGCAGGAGCTAGGGGGTTAGAGCAGGAGATGGGTAAGAATGGCGGGAGGATTTTCTCAACAGTCATCTCACCCTGTCCAGGAAGTCATCATCATCTGCTGCTCTGAGAGGACGAAGCTCCTGAGGAGCCTGGTAAAAGGCTGAGTCGTCTCTGTGTGTGCCGGGAGATTGGGCCAGCTCTTCGCTCTCTTCCTTGATGTCATCATAAGGTGCGTCTTCATAATCCTCACTCCCTGAGGACAGCTGGACTCCACGCTCGTGTTTGCGCACTGCGGAGCAACCCGGAAGCGCCGTCGGCTTCTGGTACTTTCTCCCCAGGGCTCCTGAATGGGACGCTTGTCCTTGGGTTCGGCCGACCCCTGACCTTTCCCTCTTCTTCGGTTCGTCAGGTTCCGTCTCGAAGAAGTCTGAGACACCCTGTTTGCAGTCAAAGTAAGTCTCTGGGTCAGAGTCTTCGTATAAGTGCATGGTGGTGCTGCCTCGTATGACTTCTGCGTAGGCCGGAGGCTTGGGTTTGTGGATAGAGGAGGATGCCTCAGCATACTCAGGGGGGAGGCTGAACTCCATGAAGAACTCTTCATCATGGGCTGATGCTGTAACCTCTGGCACGGGTTGAGCTGACACCATCTCTGCCCTGGGTTCTACTGGACCAGGCTGGGCTGACACCATCTCTGCCCTGGGTTCCACTGGATCAGGCTGGGCTGACACCATCTCTGCCATGGGATCTACTGGACTAGGCTGGGAGTCATGGGACTTTACCTCAACAGGGGTGACTGGAGGACTGAACTCTTCCTCTATGGGGGTGACTGGATTCTCTGATGGTTGCTCACTGGTATTTGGCTTGAGCTCCTCAGAGAGCATGTTGAGGTACCTAGGACTTTGGTAAGGGATCAACTCCTCGAAGCTAAAGTGCCTGGAGACGGTGACGGTCTCTGGAGTCTGTGGAGTCACGTCAGAGAGCAACTGGGGTGACTGCTCATCGTATTCAAGGGTTTCAGGGGGAGTGCTATCCCTTAAATGTGACCTGTAGGCGGTGACGGTCTCTGGAGTCTGTGGGGTCACTTCAGAACGTGACTGGGGCGACTGCTCATCGTATTCAAGGGTTTCAGGGGGAGTGCTATCCCTTAAATGTGACACAACTTCTGGGGTATTGCTCATGCATGTTTCATCTACCAATTGGCTGGGCTCAGTGGTTAATCCCCCAGATTCGCACAATACTTTGCTTTGTTCAATAGATGCCTTTTTGACTGCAGCTTGAATGCTTGATGTTTCTTTGGAGTTGTCATATTCTTCATCAACTGTTTCCTGGTCCTGCTGTGGGAGACTGATTCGAAGTTCTTCTACAGTTGAAGGTTCGGTAAAAACAGCAGCATCATCATGTGCGAGTGACTGGAACTTTTGAGATGGAACAATTGATTCTGATGACAGTTCAAGAACTTTATGGCATGATTCTGGAGATTCCGGTGCTCTGACGGATTTGGTAGCAGCAGTGGGGCTAACCAAAGATATGGAACCATTGAGATCTGATTTTTCTGCTCTGTGTGTTTGCAGGTACTCCAAGTGGCTCAACTGAACTGGATCAGCTGTAACTTGGCTAGGTTCTGGCAAGGTCTTGATTAGATCTGTGGTCACCCCAAATACCTCCGGATCAGTTTCATAGGACAGGGAGAGATCGGTCGGCACTGAGGCCACTACACTTATTTCAGCTGTCTCCCCGGTGATCTGAATAGGGGATGAGGGACTTAGACTAGAGATCTCTTCCTCACCCTCAGTGGGATTTCCATCTGATTCAGGCAAGAGATCCTCAAACTCAACATAAGGTTGTAGATCTTCAAGACCCACTTCGCTGGATTCCGAAAGAGGTGAGTCCAGTGGTTCCAGAGTTTCTGGTCGGAATTCCGGTTTGATTTCTTCAAATTCCGACTGCAGCTGATCAAGCTCGGCGGGTGCCCCTGACTCCAGGGGTGTTTGTAGATTGGTCGCTGAGCATTGTGGTTCATCGCCTTGGCTGTCTTCAGAGTTGTGGCTGAGAAGGTCTGGTAACACTGGACTGGTTTCAGAAGAAGATGACTCCTTGTTCAGATTCAATGGTTTTTCTGGACTTTCTGGCGAAACCCTCATCTTCTCAGTGGGCATTGTCATTTCAGGGGATAACGGACTGAATTCAAAGGCATTTGGAATCTGGAGATCTGGAGTCACAGATTGGGTTTCAGACATGAGTGTTTTGTTTGAGATAGGTCTATTAGTAGACGGTTGGTCCAACGCTAATACATGTTTGGGTTCTGATAGATTCTCCATGGAGGATACTGCTGAAACCTGGATGAGAATGATGGAATGGGGAAAAAAATTATGAATGAGTTTGTGATAGAGGTAGGGTTGCAAAATTCTGGTAACTTTCCCCCAAAAATCCCAGGTGTCCCAGAATCCTGGGTTGGAAGAATTCTAAGAATCATCCAAGAATTTTCCAACCAGGATTTCTGGAAAACCTGGGAATTTTGGGAAAGTTACTGGAATGTATCAACCTCAATGATGAATGATTAATGTTGTTGAGGAAACTATAGTATGAAAAAAGGAGCAATGCAGTACATGCAGCAACAAGGTTCCATACATCATGACAATGTATTTCAAATGAACATTCCAATGAATTAATGAAATTACCAAAAATGATGAGCCAAACCAATTAACCTATAGTATTGTCACACTGTACATACATTACCTGCATGCACTTACAAGAACTGTACTTCTAATAGCAGTACAAAGCATAGAAGCAGTTCTGCAGTACTCATTTGATTAGGACACGACCTCGTTGACACATATATCTCCTTATATCAAAATGCGATGGGTACATTTCTTATAGAAATTCTCCTAAAGCCTTCTCTCCAGGACAACATTCTCTGAAATGCAGGAATACCACACTAGGAAAGACACAGTCAAGCCAATCAACTGTCAGCCCTACTAAGCTCCAAGGCAATAAACTGTTAACCCTACTAAGCTCCAAGGCAATCAATTGTTAACCCGATTAAGCTCCAAGGCAATCAACTGTCAACCCTACTAAACTCCAAGGCAATCAATTGTTAACCCGATTAAGCTCCAAGGCAATCAACTGTCAACCCTACTAAACTCCAAGGCAATCAATTGTTAACCCTATTAAGCTCCAAGGCAATCAACTGTCAACCCTACTAAACTCCAAGGCAATCAACTGTCAACCCGATTAAGATTCAAGACAATCAACTGTTAACCCTACTAAGCTCCAAAGCAATCTTTCAATGTAAGACATGACTTCTGTTGTTTTTTCTGTGTGAATAAATGCACCATCATGCAGTATCCCAGTCCATTTCTGAGGTTATGTCCCAAATGGTACCATATTCCCTTTGTGGTGCACTACTTTTAACCGGGGCCCTATGGCACGCTATTCCCTTTGTAGTGCACTACTTTAACCAGGGCCCTATGGCACCCTATTCCCTTTGTAGTGCACTACTTTAGACCAGGGCCCTATGGCACCCTATTCCCTTTGTAGTGCACTACTTTAACCAGGGCCCTATGGCACCCTATTCCCTTTGTAGTGCACTACTTTTAACCAGGGCCCTATGGCACCCTATTCCCTTTGTAGTGCACTACTTTTAACCAGGGCCTGCACATCTCTGGTCAAAAGTAGGTTACTACAGAAGGCAATAAAGTTACATTTAGTCAGCCATTTTTAGCTTGAGGACACACCATGTGACAGGAAGGAAGTCCATGGCGTTGAGACTAAATGTGTCTCACTACCGTTCATTAGTTGCCTTTCTGAGACACTTCCTGCATTGCTGATGCAAACATGCCTCAGCAGGAGTGTCAAGCTCCTACAGCTATGCGTCAAAACACATTAGTGAAAGCTTGAGCCTAAGGGTCCTACACGACGCATGCGAACTACGCACTACGCACTTCCAGACTTAATTGTTTTTAGAAAGGGTCACTGCATTCCCTGCTGACGGAGAACGTGCGTGGTCTTACCGACGGCGCAGAAACTCGGCTGTCTTCCGCTTTTCTCATCGGCTTTCTTTTGCTTGTCTCGTCAATCTTGGGTTGCACTTCACTTCCTTTCAACGTAGGGACATTACTGTGTTCTTTTCTTTGGATTGACTTACAACTTGCTTGAGGTCTTTCGTGAACTGCCTCCTCCGCCCTGACAGCAGCAACAGGAGATCCCAGATTTTGTTCGTCAGATAGCACGTGACTCGACTGAGAGGACGCTTGGTGAGGTCTGTGAGTCTCTACATCATCTAACCAATCTAAATCTACATCCTCTACGGGTTCTCTGTGGCTGTCTGGGGAGGAGGCCCTACAAAAAAACGCTTCTACTGCTCGGTGAGTTTGGCAAACAACTGGGAAAACTAAACTAAAAGGGGCCCCTATTATTTCCGGGGGTTGTTTTAAGCGTGCTCTTTCAACTCTCATTTCAGGTTCATGTTCAGTGGAAACCTGGTCTATTGGAGGAGAATGTTGACCATCTGTTAAAACAGTATCTGTGTTGGAACAGACGGAGTCAGGAGAACAGGCTCTGGTCGCACATAACAAGTCCTCCAGACCAAACTCATCCCAGTCTGATATCACAGATTCAGGTGTCCAACACTTCTCTCCTGATGACACGGCAAAAACAGACAGACCAGGTCCATATTGGAGGACAGGTGAGTCAGGAGAGAGGTGCCTGTACTCCTCTTGTGATAAAACGGATTCAGCGGAGGATGGTCTTAAATCTAACTCTGAAAACCAGTCCTCTAAAAATGACAGGCTCTCTCCCGATGTTGAATCTGGTGTCATTGGTCTGTCTTGGCTCTTATCTTTGTCTGACTCATCTTCTAATCTCATTCCATCTTCTGATATTAATGATTCAGGTGAATCTGCTCTGTCTTCAGCAAACAATTCCTCAAGACAGAACTCAGAGAATTCAATGTCTGAAGTTACTGATTGAGGTGACGAAGATCGATCATCAGTGGGAGCGAAATAATAATTGCAACATTTAGGCATGAAGTGGGGAACTGGAGAGTCTGGAGAGAGAGGCCTGTACTCATCAAATGACACAACAGATTCAGGTGAAGATGGCCTCATGTCAGTAAATAAGTGGTCAAGATATAAAAGGACTCCATCCCTGTCTGAACCGAGTGACTCAGGAGAAAGAGGTCTGTACTCAGGAAGGGACGACAACTGGGTGAACTCCCATTCAGCTAAGACGGGGGAAGGGGTTCTGATTTCTGTCGATACTGGCTGGGATATTGGCAAATGAGGTTCATGCAAAGTTTCTGTGACTGTCTGGTCAGTGACATGAGGGACTGTTAGCAAGGAACCCTCTTGTACTGTCTCCTCCTCTGCTGGAGTAGCAGAATGACAAGGTGAGGCTGGTTCTTCAACACTAACTGGCCTCAAGTCTTCACTTGATTGATGCGATTGATCCAGGACTTTTCTAACCTGTCTGTCTCCTGTCTCATATTCAAAAACACCTGTCTTACTGAAATAAGTGTCACCTTTGTACGCTGGGACAAATGTATGGGCCATTAGCGTGGAGGGAACTGCCTTATAAACTAGTCTATATTCTGGAGTTGATGTTTTTTCTTCAGAGAATTCATAAATAGGCTGGGATTCAGAATCCTCAATTTCTGTAGATGGGCTTGTTTCTGCAGCATCTAACTCATTTAGTGATATCATGGGTTCTGCAGAGGATGGTTGTAACTCTGAAAGCCAGTACTGAACGAAAGAACGAGCGTACTCATCTTCAGGTGGCAGAGGACTGGATTTAGTGTGCGTCTCGTCTACATGTTCATATTCACCTTCTGATATAAATGATTCAGGTGAATCTGCTCTTTCTTCAGCAAACAATTCATCAAGACAGAACTCAGAGAATTCAATATCTGATGTTACTGATTCAGGTGATGAAGACCTATCAGCAGGGAACAACACATAATAATCACAATATTGATGCAAGAACTGGGGAATTGGAGAGTCAGGAGAGAGAGGCCTGTACTCATCAAATGATGTTACAGATTCAGGTGAAGATGGTCTAGACTCTACAAACAAGAGCTTAAAGAAGGAATAACCATCTACTGATGTTTCTGATTCTGGTGACAAGGTTCTGAATTTCATAAAAAACTGTTCAATTGACTCTCTGAATTCACTATCAGCCAAAAAGGAATCAGGAGAATCCGGTCTGTGTTCAGGAATCAGTTCATCGACATATAATCCACAGTATTCAACGCCTGACGTTACCGACTGAGGTGACGAAGACCTATCACCAGGGAGTTCCACATAATAATCACAACATTGATGTAAGAACTGGGGAATAGGAGAGTCTGGAGAGAGAGGCCTATGCTCATCAAGTGATGCAACAGAGGCTGGTGAGTTTGGCCTTAACTCAGTAGACCAATCATTCAAAAAAGACTGAATCTCTTCTGATGTTATTGACTCTGGTGTGACCGGCCTGTCCAGGAAAATGTCTTTGTCCTTCAGACGCTCCATTATCTCTCTAGCCTGTCTGTCTCTTGCATATTCAAAAACACCTGGTTTATTCAAGAACGTTTCACCTTGGTACGCTGGGTCAAATGTATGGGCCATTAGCGTGGAGGGAACTGCCTTGTAAACCAGTCTATATTCTAGAGTTGATGTTTTTCCTTCAGAGAATTCATAAACAGGCTGAGATTCAGAATCCTCAATTTCTGTAGATGGGCTTGTATCTGCAGCATCTAACTCATCTAGTGATATCATGGGTTCTGCAGAGGATGGTTGTAACTCTGAAAGCCAGTACTGAACGAAAGAACGAGCGTACTCATCTTCAGGTGGCAGAGGACTGGATTTAGTGAGTGTCTCGTGTACATGTTCATATTCACCTTCTGATATAAATGATTCAGGTGAATCTGCTCTGTCCTCAGCAAACGATTCATCAAGACAGAACTCAGAGAATACAACATGTGATGTTACTGATTCAGGTGAATCTGCTCTGTCCTCAGCAAACGATTCCTCAAGACATAATCCAAACAATTCAATGTCTGACGTAACGGCACAGAGGGAAGATCTACGCTCTGCAGTCATGGTAACATCTGGGATTCTAGGTCCATAGTGGGGAACTGGAGAGTCAGGTGAGAGAGGCCTGTATTCATTCACTGATGCAACAGATTCAGGTGAAGATGGCCTCATGTCAGTAAATAAGTGGTCAAGATACAAATGGATTCCATCCATGTCTGAACCGAGTGACTCAAGAGAAAGAGGTCTGTACTCAGGAAGGGACGACAACTGGGTGAACTCCCATTCAGCTAAGATGGGGGAAGGGGTTCTGATTTCTGTCGATACTGGCTGGGATATTTGCAAATGAGGTTTGTGCAAAGTTTCTGTGACTGTCTGGTCAGTGATGTTGAAGTGTTTTAGTGAGGAGATATCTTGTTTTGTCACCTCAACTGCTGTGGTTTCAGAGATACTAGGCATGCCAAGGTTGGATTCATTCAATTGAACTGGCCTGAAATCCCCACAATGTTCCCTCTGACAGTCAAGAACCTGTCTAACCTTGTATCTTTGTCCTGAATGTTCGAAAACACCAGAGTTACCATAGTAGGTTTCACCTTCTTTCGCTGGGTCATACGTATGGGACATTAGTTTGATGGGAACTGCCCTGTAAACTAGTCTATATTCTGGAGACACAGGCCGCACCTCAGAGAGTTCATGTACTGGCTGGGGTAAAGATTCTAGTGATAAGCCTGTTTGTACAGCTTTAGACACCATGAACTGAGGTATGATAGTCCAATGTACAGTTGGGATCATTTCTGGAGGACCTGCATCATATTCCCACTCTGATGTTTTAGGAAAAATACCAACATCATCATCACCGCCCTCTGACCAGAGGGAAATAGGTGAATCTGGTCTGTCCTCAATAAATAATTCCTCAAGGTTAAGTCCTGAGAATTCAATATCTGAGGTGACTGATTCTGGAGATGAACACCTACTTCCAGTGAAAGACAAAAAACAATGGCAACATTGAGCCACGAAGTGAGGAACTGGAGAGTCAGGAGACAGAGGTCTGTACTCATCAAATGATGTTACAGATTCAAGTGAAGATGGTCTAGACTCTGCAAACAAGAGCTCAATGAAGGAATACTCACCTACTGAAGTTTCTGATTCTGGTGACAGAGGTCTGTATTTCATTAAAACTCCTTCAGCTGCTTCTATGAATTCCCTCTCTGACACAAAAGATTCAGGTGAATCTGGTCTCTCTTCATTAAATAATTCCTCAAGATAGAAGCCAGATCCTTCAGTGTCTGAAGTTACTGAAATAGGGGACGAAGATCTGCTAAAGAATGAAACTGCCGACTCAATTATTGTGGGTCTAAATTGTGGGATTGGGGAATCAGGAGATAGAGCTCGATATTGGTCATTTGAAGTGATAGAATCAGGTGAAGATGGTCTAGACTCTGCAACCAAGAGCTCAAGGAAGGTATAATCACCTTCTGAAGTTACTGATTCTGGTGACAAGGGTCTGAGTTCCATTAGACCTCTTTCAACTGACTCAACAAATTCACTCTCTGATATAAATGATTCGGGTGAATCTGCTCTGTCTTCAGCAAACAGTTCCTCAAGACAGAACTCAGAGAATTCAATATCTGAAGCGACTGATTCTGGTGATGAACATCTACTTCCAGTGAAAGACAAATAACAATCGCAACATTGAGGCATGAAGTGAGGAACTGGAGAGTCAGGAGAGAGAGGCCTGTACTCATCAAATGATGCAACAGACTCTGGAGAGGATGATCTAGACTCTGAAAACAATAGCTCAAGGAAGGTAAAGTCCCCTTCTGAAGTTATTGATTCTGGTGAGAGTGGTCTATACTCAGATAGGCTACTTTGAACTGTCACAGTAAATTCACTCTCTGAAGCGAAATCTGGTCTGTACAAACCACGATATTCAAGGTCTGAAGTTACAGACATAGGTGATGTAGACCTACACACATCGTACAACAAATAATAATCACAATGTCCAGGTCTGAATTGTGTATTAGGTGAGTCAGGAGAAAGAGGTCTATGATCTTCAAATGTTGTTACAGATTCAGGTATCGGAGAAACACTCCCATTGTATGACAAATAATAATCACAATGTCCAGGTCTGAATTGTGAACTACTTTCTGAAAATACTGACACAGGAGGTAAAATTTTGATTTCAGATTTGTCTTGGTGTTTCAAATTGTATTCATGTTCCTCCACAAGGGAATTAGCTGGCTCCTGCTGTACTGGCATCATTACAGCGACTGGTAATAATGACCAAACTTTCTCATCACTCAAGTCAAGCTGTATAAATGCTGTATTAGCTACAACTGGCAATGTGGTTTTAGCCTCAACAGAGTCTTCTGTTGCCATTGTTGTGGTAGATAACATGTCTGTTTTGGTGTCTCTGTGCACAGATTCAAACTGGACTAAGGCAGGTGAGATGAATTTGTTAATAGATGTTTCAGATTGATTAGAGTGAGGGAGAGAATCAGAAACTGGAGAAGCTGATTCATGCAAGACTGGAACAAGTTCTGCTTCCAATTGATCCAGAAATTCACTGTCTGAATACATCGATTCAGGAGAATCTGCTCTGTCCTCAGCAATCAATTCCTCAAGGCTAAATCCAGAGAATTCAATGTCTGAGGTGACTGATTGTGGTGACGAAGATCGATCTTCTGTGAATAGCAAATAATAATCACAACAATGTGGTCTGAAATCAGGAATAGGAGAGTCTGGAGAGAGAGGCCTGTACTCATTTAACGATGTTATAGATTCAGATGAAGACGGTCTAGACTCTGCAAACAAGAGCTCAAGGAAGATATAACCATCTTCTGAAGTTACTGATTCTGGTGACAGGGGTCTGAAATTTATCAAACCTCCTTCAGCTGCTTCTACGAATTCACTCTCTGACACAAAGGATTCTGGAGAATATGGTCTCTCTTCATTGACAAATTCCTCAAGATAGAAGCCAGATCCTTCAACGTCTGAAGTTACTGAAATAGGTGACGAAGATCTGCTAAAGAATGACATTGACGACTCAATTATTGTGGGTCTAAATTGTGGGATTGGGGAATCAGGAGATAGAACTCGATATTGGTCATTTGAAGTGATAGAATCAGGTGAAGATGGTCTAGACTCTGCAACCAAGAGCTCAAGGAAGGTATAATCACCTTCTGAAGTTACTGATTCTGGTGACAAGGGTCTGAGTTCCATTAGACCTCTTTCAACTGACTCAACAAATTCACTCTCTGATATAAATGATTCGGGTGAATCTGCTCTGTCTTCAGCAAACAGTTCCTCAAGACAGAACTCAGAGAATTCAATATCTGAAGCGACTGATTCTGGTGATGAACATCTACTTCCAGTGAAAGACAAATAACAATCGCAACATTGAGGCATGAAGTGAGGAACTGGAGAGTCAGGAGAGAGGGGCCTGTACTCATCAAATGATGCAACAGACTCTGGAGAGGATGATCTAGACTCTGAAAACAAGAGCTCAAGGAAGGTAAAGTCCCCTTCTGAAGTTATTGATTCTGGTGAGAGTGGTCTATACTCAGATAGGCTACTTTGAACTGTCACAGTAAATTCACTCTCTGAAGCGAAATCTGGTCTGTACAAACCACGATATTCAAGGTCTGAAGTTACAGACATAGGTGATGTAGACCTACACACATCGTACAACAAATAATAATCACAATGTCCAGGTCTGAATTGTGTATTAGGTGAGTCAGGAGAAAGAGGTCTATGATCTTCAAATGTTGTTACAGATTCAGGTATCGGAGAAACACTCCCATTGTATGACAAATAATAATCACAATGTCCAGGTCTGAATTGTGAACTACTTTCTGAAAATACTGACACAGGAGGTAAAATTTTGATTTCAGATGTATCTTGGTGTTTCAAATTGTATTCATGTTCCTCCACAAGGGAATTAGCTGGCTCCTGCTGTACTGGCATCATTACAGCGAATGGTAATAATGACCAAACTTTCTCATCACTCAAGTCAAGCTGTATAAATGCTGTTTTAGCTACAACTGGCAATGTGGTTTTAGCCTCAACAGAGTCTTCTGTTGCCATTGTTGTGGTAGATAACATGTCTGTTTTGGTGTCTCTGTGCACAGATTCAGACTGGACTAAGGCAGGTGAAATGAATTTGTTAATAGATGTTTCAGATTGAATAGAGTGAGGGAGAGAATCAGAAACTGGAGAAGCTGATTCATGCAAGACTGGAACAAGTTCTGCTTCCAATTGATCCAGAAATTCACTGTCTGAATACATCAATTCAGGAGAATCTGCTCTGTCCTCAGCAATCAATTCCTCAAGGCTAAATCCAGAGAATTCAATGTCTGAGGTGACTGATTGTGGTGACGAAGATCTATCTTCTGTGAATAGCAAATAATAATCACAACAATGTGGTCTGAAATCAGGAATAGGAGAGTCTGGAGAGAGAGGCCTGTACTCATTTAACGATGTTATAGATTCAGATGAAGACGGTCTAGACTCTGCAAACAAGAGCTCAAGGAAGATATAACCATCTTCTGAAGTTACTGATTCTGGTGACAGGGGTCTGAAATTTATCAAACCTCCTTCAGCTGCTTCTACGAATTCACTCTCTGACACAAAGGATTCTGGAGAATATGGTCTCTCTTCATTGACAAATTCCTCAAGATAGAAGCCAGATCCTTCAACGTCTGAAGTTACTGAAATAGGTGACGAAGATCTGCTAAAGAATGACATTGACGACTCAATTATTGTGGGTCTAAATTGTGGGATTGGGGAATCAGGAGATAGAACTCGATATTGGTCATTTGAAGTGATAGAATCAGGTGAAGATGGTCTAGACTCTGCAACCAAGAGCTCAAGGAAGGTATAATCACCTTCTGAAGTTACTGATTCTGGTGACAAGGGTCTGAGTTCCATTAGACCTCTTTCAACTGACTCAACAAATTCACTCTCTGATATAAATGATTCGGGTGAATCTGCTCTGTCTTCAGCAAACAGTTCCTCAAGACAGAACTCAGAGAATTCAATATCTGAAGCGACTGATTCTGGTGATGAACATCTACTTCCAGTGAAAGACAAATAACAATCGCAACATTGAGGCATGAAGTGAGGAACTGGAGAGTCAGGAGAGAGGGGCCTGTACTCATCAAATGATGCAACAGACTCTGGAGAGGATGATCTAGACTCTGAAAACAAGAGCTCAAGGAAGGTAAAGTCCCCTTCTGAAGTTATTGATTCTGGTGAGAGTGGTCTATACTCAGATAGGCTACTTTGAACTGTCACAGTAAATTCACTCTCTGAAGCGAAATCTGGTCTGTACAAACCACGATATTCAAGGTCTGAAGTTACAGACATAGGTGATGTAGACCTACACACATCGTACAACAAATAATAATCACAATGTCCAGGTCTGAATTGTGTATTAGGTGAGTCAGGAGAAAGAGGTCTATGATCTTCAAATGTTGTTACAGATTCAGGTATCGGAGAAACACTCCCATTGTATGACAAATAATAATCACAATGTCCAGGTCTGAATTGTGAACTACTTTCTGAAAATACTGACACAGGAGGTAAAATTTTGATTTCAGATGTATCTTGGTGTTTCAAATTGTATTCATGTTCCTCCACAAGGGAATTAGCTGGCTCCTGCTGTACTGGCATCATTACAGCGAATGGTAATAATGACCAAACTTTCTCATCACTCAAGTCAAGCTGTATAAATGCTGTTTTAGCTACAACTGGCAATGTGGTTTTAGCCTCAACAGAGTCTTCTGTTGCCATTGTTGTGGTAGATAACATGTCTGTTTTGGTGTCTCTGTGCACAGATTCAGACTGGACTAAGGCAGGTGAAATGAATTTGTTAATAGATGTTTCAGATTGAATAGAGTGAGGGAGAGAATCAGAAACTGGAGAAGCTGATTCATGCAAGACTGGAACAAGTTCTGCTTCCAATTGATCAAGAAATTCACTGTCTGAATACATCAATTCAGGAGAATCTGCTCTGTCCTCAGCAATCAATTCCTCAAGGCTAAATCCAGGGAATTCAATGTCTGAGGTGACTGATTGTGGTGACGAAGATCTATCTTCTGTGAATAGCAAATAATAATCACAACAATGTGGTCTGAAATCAGGAATAGGAGAGTCTGGAGAGAGAGGCCTGTACTCATTTAACGATGTTATAGATTCAGATGAAGATGGTCTAGACTCTGCAAACAAGAGCTCAAGGAAGGTATAACCATCTTCTGAAGTTACTGATTCTGGTGACAGGGGTCTGAATTTTATCAAACCTCCCTCAGCTGCTTCTACGAATTCACTCTCTGACACAAAAGATTCTGGAGAATATGGTCTCTCTTCATTCATAAATTCCTCAAGATAGAAGCCAGATCCTTCAACGTCTGAAGTTACTGAAATAGGTGACGAAGATCTGCTAAAGAATGACATTGACGACTCAATTATTGTGGGTCTAAATTGTGGGATTGGGGAATCAGGAGATAGAGCTCGATATTGGTCATTTGAAGTGATAGAATCAGGTGAAGATGGTCTAGACTCTGCAACCAAGAGCTCAAGGAAGGTATAATCACCTTCTGAAGTTACTGATTCTGGTGACAAGGGTCTGAGTTCCATTAGACCTCTTTCAACTGACTCAACAAATTCACTCTCTGATATAAATGATTCAGGTGAATCTGCTCTGTCTTCAGCAAACAGTTCCTCAAGACAGAACTCAGAGAATTCAATATCTGAAGCTACTGATTCTGGTGATGAACATCTACTTCCAGTGAAAGACAAATAACAATCGCAACATTGAGGCATGAAGTGAGGAACTGGAGAGTCAGGAGAGAGGGGCCTGTACTCATCAAATGATGCAACAGACTCTGGAGAGGATGATCTAGACTCTGAAAACAAGAGCTCAAGGAAGGTAAAGTCCCCTTCTGAAGTTATTGATTCTGGTGAGATTGGTCTATACTCAGATAGGCTACTTTGAACTGGCACAGTAAATTCACTCTCTGAAGCGAAATCTGGTCTGTACAAACCACGATATTCAAGGTCTAAAGTTACAGACATAGGTGATGTAGACCTACACACATCATACAACAAATAATAATCACATTGTCCAGGTCTGAATTGTGTATTAGGTGAGTCAGGAGAAAGAGGTCTATGATCTTCAAATGTTGTTACAGATTCAGGTATCGGAGAAACACTCCCATTGTATGACAAATAATAATCACAATGTCCAGGTCTGAATTGTGAACTACTTTCTGAAAATACTGACGCAGGAGGTAAAGTGTTGATTTCAGATGTATCTTGGTGTTTCAAATTGTATTCATGTTCCTCCACAAGGGAATTAGCTGGCTCCTGCTGTACTGGCATCATTACAGCGACTGGTAATAATGACCAAACTTTCTCATCACTCAAGTCAAGCTGTATAAATGCTGTTTTAGCTACAACTGGCAATGTGGTTTTAGCCTCAACAGAGTCTTCTGTTGCCATTGTTGTTGTAGATAACATGTCTGTTTTGGTGTCTCTGTGCACAGATTCAGACTGGACTAAGGCAGGTGAGATGAATTTGTTAATAGATGTTTCAGATTGAATAGAGTGAGGGAGAGAATCAGAAACTGGAGAAGCTGATTCATGCAAGACTGGAACAAGTTCTGCTTCCAATTGATCCAGAAATTCACTGTCTGAATACATCAATTCAGGAGAATCTGCTCTGTCCTCAGCAATCAATTCCTCAAGGCTAAATCCAGAGAATTCAATGTCTGAGGTGACTGATTGTGGTGACGAAGATCTATCTTCTGTGAATAGCAAATAATAATCACAACAATGTGGTCTGAAATCAGGAATAGGAGAGTCTGGAGAGAGAGGCCTGTACTCATTTAACGATGTGATAGATTCAGATGAAGATGGTCTAGACTCTGCAAACAAGAGCTCAAGGAAGGTATAACCATCTTCTGAAGTTACTGATTCTGGTGACAGGGGTCTGAATTTTAACAAACCTCCTTCAGCTGCTTCTACGAATTCACTCTCTGACACAAAGGATTCTGGAGAATATGGTCTCTCTTCATTGACAAATTCCTCAAGATAGAAGCCAGATCCTTCAACGTCTGAAGTTACTGAAATAGGTGACGAAGATCTGCTAAAGAATGACATTGACGACTCAATTATTGTGGGTCTAAATTGTGGGATTGGGGAATCAGGAGATAGAGCTCGATATTGGTCATTTGAAGTGATAGAATCAGGTGAAGATGGTCTAGACTCTGCAACCAAGAGCTCAAGGAAGGTATAATCACCTTCTGAAGTTACTGATTCTGGTGACAAGGGTCTGAGTTCCATTAGACCTCTTTCAACTGACTCAACAAATTCACTCTCTGATATAAATGATTCAGGTGAATCTGCTCTGTCTTCAGCAAACAGTTCCTCAAGACAGAACTCAGAGAATTCAATATCTGAAGCTACTGATTCTGGTGATGAACATCTACTTCCAGTGAAAGACAAATAACAATCGCAACATTGAGGCATGAAGTGAGGAACTGGAGAGTCAGGAGAGAGGGGCCTGTTCTCGTCAAATGATGCAACAGACTCTGGAGAGGATGATCTAGACTCTGAAAACAAGAGCTCAAGGAAGGTAAAGTCCCCTTCTGAAGTTATTGATTCTGGTGAGATTGGTCTATACTCAGATAGGCTACTTTGAACTGGCACAGTAAATTCACTCTCTGAAGCGAAATCTGGTCTGTACAAACCACGATATTCAAGGTCTAAAGTTACAGACATAGGTGATGTAGACCTACACACATCATACAACAAATAATAATCACATTGTCCAGGTCTGAATTGTGTATTAGGTGAGTCAGGAGAAAGAGGTCTATGATCTTCAAATGTTGTTACAGATTCAGGTATCGGAGAAACACTCCCATTGTATGACAAATAATAATCACAATGTCCAGGTCTGAATTGTGAACTACTTTCTGAAAATACTGACGCAGGAGGTAAAGTGTTGATTTCAGATTTATCTTGGTGTTTCAAATTGTATTCATGTTCCTCCACAAGGGAATTAGCTGGCTCCTGCTTCACTGGCATCATTACAGCGACTGGTAATAATGACCAAACTTTCTCATCACTCAAGTCAAGCTGTATAAATGCTGTTTTAGCTACAACTGGCAATGTGGTTTTAGCCTCAACAGAGTCTTCTGTTGCCATTGTTGTTGTAGATAACATGTCTGTTTTGGTGTCTCTGTGCACAGATTCAGACTGGACTAAGGCAGGTGAGATGAATTTGTTAATAGATGTTTCAGATTGAATAGAGTGAGGGAGAGAATCAGAAACTGGAGAAGCTGATTCATGCAAGACTGGAACAAGTTCTGCTTCCAATTGATCCAGAAATTCACTGTCTGAATACATCGATTCAGGAGAATCTGCTCTGTCCTCAGCAATCAATTCCTCAAGGCTAAATCCAGAGAATTCAATGTCTGAGGTGACTGATTGTGGTGACGAAGATCTATCTTCTGTGAATAGCAAATAATAATCACAACAATGTGGTCTGAAATCAGGAATAGGAGAGTCTGGAGAGAGAGGCCTGTACTCATTTAACGATGTGATAGATTCAGATGAAGATGGTCTAGACTCTGCAAACAAGAGCTCAAGGAAGGTATAACCATCTTCTGAAGTTACTGATTCTGGTGACAGGGGTCTGAATTTTAACAAACCTCCTTCAGCTGCTACTACAAATTCACTCTCTGACATAAAATAGTCTGGAGAATATGGTCTCTCTTCATTGACAAATTCCTCAAGATAGAAGCCAGATCCTTCAACGTCTGAAGTTACTGAAATAGGTGACGAAGATCTGCTAAAGAATGACATTGACGACTCAATTATTGTGGGTCTAAATTGTGGGATTGGGGAATCAGGAGATAGAGCTCGATATTGGTCATTTGAAGTGATAGAATCAGGTGAAGATGGTCTAGACTCTGCAACCAAGAGCTCAAGGAAGGTATAATCACCTTCTGAAGTTACTGATTCTGGTGACAAGGGTCTGAGTTCCATTAGACCTCTTTCAACTGACTCAACAAATTCCCTCTCTGATATAAATGATTCAGGTGAATCTGCTCTGTCTTCAGCAAACAGTTCCTCAAGACAGAACTCAGAGAATTCAATATCTGAAGCTACTGATTCTGGTGATGAACATCTACTTCCAGTGAAAGACAAATAACAATCGCAACATTGAGGCATGAAGTGAGGAACTGGAGAGTCAGGAGAGAGGGGCCTGTTCTCGTCAAATGATGCAACAGACTCTGGAGAGGATGATCTAGACTCTGAAAACAAGAGCTCAAGGAAGGTAAAGTCCCCTTCTGAAGTTATTGATTCTGGTGAGATTGGTCTATACTCAGATAGGCTACTTTGAACTGGCACAGTAAATTCACTCTCTGAAGCGAAATCTGGTCTGTACAAACCACGATATTCAAGGTCTAAAGTTACAGACATAGGTGATGTAGACCTACACACATCGTACAACAAATAATAATCACATTGTCCAGGTCTGAATTGTGTATTAGGTGAGTCAGGAGAAAGAGGTCTATGATCTTCAAATGTTGTTACAGATTCAGGTATCGGAGAAACACTCCCATTGTATGACAAATAATAATCACAATGTCCAGGTCTGAATTGTGAACTACTTTCTGAAAATACTGACGCAGGAGGTAAAGTGTTGATTTCAGATTTATCTTGGTGTTTCAAATTGTATTCATGTTCCTCCACAAGGGAATTAGCTGGCTCCTGCTTCACTGGCATCATTACAGCGACTGGTAATAATGACCAAACTTTCTCATCACTCAAGTCAAGCTGTATAAATGCTGTTTTAGCTACAACTGGCAATGTGGTTTTAGCCTCAACAGAGTCTTCTGTTGCCATTGTTGTGGTAGATAACATGTCTGTTTTGGTGTCTCTGTGCACAGATTCAGACTGGACTAAGGCAGGTGAGATGAATTTGTTAATAGATGTTTCAGATTGAATAGAGTGAGGGAGAGAATCAGAAACTGGAGAAGCTGATTCATGCAAGACTGGAACAAGTTCTGCTTCCAATTGATCCAGAAATTCACTGTCTGAATACATCGATTCAGGAGAATCTGCTCTGTCCTCAGCAATCAATTCCTCAAGGCTAAATCCAGAGAATTCAATGTCTGAGGTGACTGATTGTGGTGACGAAGATCTATCTTCTGTGAATAGCAAATAATAATCACAACAATGTGGTCTGAAATCAGGAATAGGAGAGTCTGGAGAGAGAGGCCTGTACTCATTTAACGATGTTATAGATTCAGATGAAGATGGTCTAGACTCTGCAAACAAGAGCTCAAGGAAGGTATAACCATCTTCTGAAGTTACTGATTCTGGTGACAGGGGTCTGAATTTTAACAAACCTCCATCAGCTGCTACTACAAATTCACTCTCTGACACAAAATAGTCTGGAGAATATGGTCTCTCTTCATTGACAAATTCCTCAAGATAGAAGCCAGATCCTTCAACGTCTGAAGTACCTGAAATAGGTGACGAAGATCTGCTAAAGAATGACATTGACGACTCAATTATTGTGGGTCTAAATTGTGGGATTGGGGAATCAGGAGATAGAGCTCGATATTGGTCATTTGAAGTGATAGAATCAGGTGAAGATGGTCTAGACTCTGCAACCAAGAGCTCAAGGAAGGTATAATCACCTTCTGAAGTTACTGATTCTGGTGACAAGGGTCTGAGTTCCATTAGACCTCTTTCAACTGACTCAACAAATTCACTCTCTGATATAAATGATTCAGGTGAATCTGCTCTGTCTTCAGCAAACAGTTCCTCAAGACAGAACTCAGAGAATTCAATATCTGAAGCTACTGATTCTGGTGATGAACATCTACTTCCAGTGAAAGACAAATAACAATCGCAACATTGAGGCATGAAGTGAGGAACTGGAGAGTCAGGAGAGAGGGGCCTGTACTCATCAAATGATGCATCAGACTCTGGAGAGGATGATCTAGACTCTGAAAACAAGAGCTCAAGAAAGGTAAAGTCCCCTTCTGAAGTTATTGATTCTGGTGAGAGTTGTCTATACTCAGATAGGCTACTTTGAACTGTCACAGTAAATTCACTCTCTGAAGCGAAATCTGGTCTGTACAAACTACGATATTCAAGGTCTGAAGTTACAGACATAGGTGATGTAGACCTACACACATCGTACAACAAATAATAATCACAATTTCCAGGTCTGAACTGTGTATTAGGTGAGTCAGGAGAAAGAGGTCTATGATCTTCAAATGTTGTTACAGATTCAGGTATCGGAGAAACACTCCCATTGTATGACAAATAATAATCACAATGTCCAGGTCTGAATTGTGAACTACTTTCTGAAAATACTGACGCAGGAGGTAAAGTGTTGATTTCAGATTTATCTTGGTGTTTCAAATTGTATTCATGTTCCTCCACAAGGGAATTAGCTGGCTCCTGCTTCACTGGCATCATTACAGCGACTGGTAATAATGACCAAACTTTCTCATCACTCAAGTCAAGCTGTATAAATGCTGTTTTAGCTACAACTGGCAATGTGGTTTTAGCCTCAACAGAGTCTTCTGTTGCCATTGTTGTGGTAGATAACATGTCTGTTTTGGTGTCTCTGTGCACAGATTCAGACTGGACTAAGGCAGGTGAGATGAATTTGTTAATAGATGTTTCAGATTGAATAGAGTGAGGGAGAGAATCAGAAACTGGAGAAGCTGATTCATGCAAGACTGGAACAAGTTCTGCTTCCAATTGATCCAGAAATTCACTGTCTGAATACATCGATTCAGGAGAATCTGCTCTGTCCTCAGCAATCAATTCCTCAAGGCTAAATCCAGAGAATTCAATGTCTGAGGTGACTGATTGTGGTGACGAAGATCTATCTTCTGTGAATAGCAAATAATAATCACAACAATGTGGTCTGAAATCAGGAATAGGAGAGTCTGGAGAGAGAGGCCTGTACTCATTTAACGATGTTATAGATTCAGATGAAGATGGTCTAGACTCTGCACAAAAGAGCTCAAGGAAGGTATAACCATCTTCTGAAGTTACTGATTCTGGTGACAGGGGTCTGAATTTTAACAAACCTCCTTCAGCTGCTACTACAAATTCACTCTCTGACACAAAATAGTCTGGAGAATATGGTCTCTCTTCATTGACAAATTCCTCAAGATAGAAGCCAGATCCTTCAACGTCTGAAGTTACTGAAATAGGTGACGAAGATCTGCTAAAGAATGACATTGACGACTCAATTATTGTGGGTCTAAATTGTGGGATTGGGGAATCAGGAGATAGAGCTCGATGTTGGTCATTTGAAGTGATAGAATCAGGTGAAGATGGTCTAGACTCTGCAACCAAGAGCTCAAGGAAGGTATAATCACCTTCTGAAGTTACTGATTCTGGTGACAAGGGTCTGAGTTCCATTAGACCTCTTTCAACTGACTCAACAAATTCACTCTCTGATATAAATGATTCAGGTGAATCTGCTCTGTCTTCAGCAAACAGTTCCTCAAGACAGAACTCAGAGAATTCAATATCTGAAGCTACTGATTCTGGTGATGAACATCTACTTCCAGTGAAAGACAAATAACAATCGCAACATTGAGGCATGAAGTGAGGAACTGGAGAGTCAGGAGAGAGGGGCCTGTACTCATCAAATGATGCAACAGACTCTGGAGAGGATGATCTAGACTCTGAAAACAAGAGCTCAAGAAAGGTAAAGTCCCCTTCTGAAGTTATTGATTCTGGTGAGAGTTGTCTATACTCAGATAGGCTACTTTGAACTGTCACAGTAAATTCACTCTCTGAAGCGAAATCTGGTCTGTACAAACTACGATATTCAAGGTCTGAAGTTACAGACATAGGTGATGTAGACCTACACACATCGTACAACAAATAATAATCACAATTTCCAGGTCTGAACTGTGTATTAGGTGAGTTAGGAGAAAGAGGTCTATGATCTTCAAATGTTGTTACAGATTCAGGTATCGGAGAAACACTCCCATTGTATGACAAATAATAATCACAATGTCCAGGTCTGAATTGTGAACTACTTTCTGAAAATACTGACACAGGAGGTAAAGTTTTGATTTCAGATTTATCTTGGTGTTTCAAATTGTATTCATGTTCCTCCACAAGGGAATTAGCTGGCTCCTGCTTTACTGGCATCATTACAGCAACTGGTAATAATGACCAAACTTTCTCATCACACAAGTCAAGCTGTATAAATGCTGTTTTAGCTACAACTGGCAATGTGGTTTTAGCCCCAAAAGAGTCTTCTGTTGCCATTGTTGTGGTAGATAACATGTCTGTTTTGGTGTCTCTGTGCACAGATTCAGACTGGACTAAGGCAGGTGAGATGAATTTGTTAATAGATGTTTCAGATTGAATAGAGTGAGGGAGAGAATCAGAAACTGGAGAAGCTGATTCATGCAAGACTGGAACAAGTTCTGCTTCCAATTGATCCAGAAATTCACTGTCTGAATACATCGATTCAGGAGAATCTGCTCTGTCCTCAGCAATCAATTCCTCAAGGCTAAATCCAGAGAATTCAATGTCTGAGCTGACTGATTGTGGTGACGAAGATCTATCTTCTGTGAATAGCAAATAATAATCACAACAATGTGGTCTGAAATCAGGAATAGGAGAGTCTGGAGAGAGAGGCCTGTACTCATTTAACGATGTTATAGATTCAGATGAAGATGGTCTAGACTCTGCAAACAAGAGCTCAAGGAATGTATAACCATCTTCTGAAGTTACTGAATCTGGTGACAGGGGTCTGAATTTTATCAAACCTCCTTCAGCTGCTTCTACGAATTCACTCTCTGACACAAAATAGTCTGGAGAATATGGTCTCTCTTCATTGACAAATTCCTCAAGATAGAAGCCAGATCCTTCAACGTCTGAAGTTACTGAAATAGGTGACGAAGATCTGCTAAAGAATGACATTGACGACTCAATTATTGTGGGTCTAAATTGTGGGATTGGGGAATCAGGAGATAGAGCTCGATATTGGTCATTTGAAGTGATAGAATCAGGTGAAGATGGTCTAGACTCTGCAACCAAGAGCTCAAGGAAGGTATAATCACCTTCTGAAGTTTCTGATTCTGGTGACAAGGGTCTGAGTTCCATTAGACCTCTTTCAACTGACTCAACAAATTCACTCTCTGATATAAATGATTCAGGTGAATCTGCTCTGTCTTCAGCAAACAGTTCCTCAAGACAGAACTCAGAGAATTCAATATCTGAAGCTACTGATTCTGGTGATGAACATCTACTTCCAGTGAAAGACAAATAACAATCGCAACATTGAGGCATGAAGTGAGGAACTGGAGAGTCAGGAGAGAGGGGCCTGTACTCATCAAATGATGCAACAGACTCTGGAGAGGATGATCTAGACTCTGAAAACAAGAGCTCAAGAAAGGTAAAGTCCCCTTCTGAAGTTATTGATTCTGGTGAGAGTTGTCTATACTCAGATAGGCTACTTTGAACTGTCACAGTAAATTCACTCTCTGAAGCGAAATCTGGTCTGTACAAACTACGATATTCAAGGTCTGAAGTTACAGACATAGGTGATGTAGACCTACACACATCGTACAACAAATAATAATCACAATTTCCAGGTCTGAACTGTGTATTAGGTGAGTTAGGAGAAAGAGGTCTATGATCTTCAAATGTTGTTACAGATTCAGGTATCGGAGAAACACTCCCATTGTATGACAAATAATAATCACAATGTCCAGGTCTGAATTGTGAACTACTTTCTGAAAATACTGACACAGGAGGTAAAGTTTTGATTTCAGATTTATCTTGGTGTTTCAAATTGTATTCATGTTCCTCCACAAGGGAATTAGCTGGCTCCTGCTTTACTGGCATCATTACAGCAACTGGTAATAATGACCAAACTTTCTCATCACACAAGTCAAGCTGTATAAATGCTGTTTTAGCTACAACTGGCAATGTGGTTTTAGCCCCAAAAGAGTCTTCTGTTGCCATTGTTGTGGTAGATAACATGTCTGTTTTGGTGTCTCTGTGCACAGATTCAGACTGGACTAAGGCAGGTGAGATGAATTTGTTAATAGATGTTTCAGATTGAATAGAGTGAGGGAGAGAATCAGAAACTGGAGAAGCTGATTCATGCAAGACTGGAACAAGTTCTGCTTCCAATTGATCCAGAAATTCACTGTCTGAATACATCGATTCAGGAGAATCTGCTCTGTCCTCAGCAATCAATTCCTCAAGGCTAAATCCAGAGAATTCAATGTCTGAGCTGACTGATTGTGGTGACGAAGATCTATCTTCTGTGAATAGCAAATAATAATCACAACAATGTGGTCTGAAATCAGGAATAGGAGAGTCTGGAGAGAGAGGCCTGTACTCATTTAACGATGTTATAGATTCAGATGAAGATGGTCTAGACTCTGCAAACAAGAGCTCAAGGAATGTATAACCATCTTCTGAAGTTACTGAATCTGGTGACAGGGGTCTGAATTTTATCAAACCTCCTTCAGCTGCTTCTACGAATTCACTCTCTGACACAAAATAGTCTGGAGAATATGGTCTCTCTTCATTGACAAATTCCTCAAGATAGAAGCCAGATCCTTCAACGTCTGAAGTTACTGAAATAGGTGACGAAGATCTGCTAAAGAATGACATTGACGACTCAATTATTGTGGGTCTAAATTGTGGGATTGGGGAATCAGGAGATAGAGCTCGATATTGGTCATTTGAAGTGATAGAATCAGGTGAAGATGGTCTAGACTCTGCAACCAAGAGCTCAAGGAAGGTATAATCACCTTCTGAAGTTTCTGATTCTGGTGACAAGGGTCTGAGTTCCATTAGACCTCTTTCAACTGACTCAACAAATTCACTCTCTGATATAAATGATTCAGGTGAATCTGCTCTGTCTTCAGCAAACAGTTCCTCAAGACAGAACTCAGAGAATTCAATATCTGAAGCTACTGATTCTGGTGATGAACATCTACTTCCAGTGAAAGACAAATAACAATCGCAACATTGAGGCATGAAGTGAGGAACTGGAGAGTCAGGAGAGAGGGGCCTGTACTCATCAAATGATGCAAAAGACTCTGGAGAGGATGATCTAGACTCTGAAAACAAGAGCTCAAGAAAGGTAAAGTCCCCTTCTGAAGTTATTGATTCTGGTGAGAGTTGTCTATACTCAGATAGGCTATTTTGAACTGTCACAGTAAATTCACTCTCTGAAGCGAAATCTGGTCTGTACAAACTACGATATTCAAGGTCTGAAGTTACAGACATAGGTGATGTAGACCTACACACATCGTACAACAAATAATAATCACCATTTCCAGGTCTGAACTGTGTATTAGGTGAGTCAGGAGAAAGAGGTCTATGATCTTCAAATGTTGTTACAGATTCAGGTATCAGAGAAACACTCCCATTGTATGACAAATAATAATCACAATGTCCAGGTCTGAATTGTGAACTACTTTCTGAAAATACTGACACAGGAGGTAAAGTTTTGATTTCAGATTTATCTTGGTGTTTCAAATTGTATTCATGTTCCTCCACAAGGGAATTAGCTGGCTCCTGCTTTACTGGCATCATTACAGCGACTGGTAATAATGACCAAACTTTCTCATCACTCAAGTCAAGCTGTATAAATGCTGTTTTAGCTACAACTGGCAATGTGGTTTTAGCCTCAACAGAGTCTTCATTTGCCATTGTTGTGGTAGATAACATGTCTGTTTTGGTGTCTCTGTGCACAGATTCAGACTGGACTAAGGCAGGTGAGATGAATTTGTTAATAGATGTTTCAGATTGAATAGAGTGAGGGAGAGAATCAGAAACTGGAGAATCTGATTCATGCAAGACTGGAACAAGTTCTGCTTCCAATTGGTCCAGAAATTCACTGTCTGAATACATCGATTCAGGAGACTCTGCTCTGTCCTCAGCAATCAATTCCTCAAGGCTAAATCCAGAGAATTCAATGTCTGAGGTGACTGATTGTGGTGACGAAGATCTATCTTCTGTGAATAGCAAATAATAATCACAACAATGTGGTCTGAAATCAGGAATAGGAGAGTCTGGAGAGAGAGGCCTGTACTCATTTAACGATGTGATAGATTCAGATGAAGACGGTCTAGACTCTGCAAACAAGAGCTCAAGGAAGGTATAACCATCTTCTGAAGTTACTGATTCTGGTGACAGGGGTCTGAATTTTATCAAACCTCCCTCAGCTGCTTCTACGAATTCACTCTCTGACACAAAAGATTCTGGAGAAAATGGTCTCTCTTCATTGAAAAATTCCTCAAGATAGAAGCCAGATCCTTCAACGTCTGAAGTTACTGAAATAGGTGACGAAGATCTGCTAAAGAATGACATTGACGACTCAATTATTGTGGGTCTAAATTGTGGGATTGGGGAATCAGGAGATAGAGCTCGATATTGGTCATTTGAAGTGATAGAATCAGGTAAAGATGGTCTAGACTGTGCAACCAAGAGCTCAAGGAAGGTATAATCACTTTCTGAAGTTACTGATTCTGGTGACAAGGGTCTGAGTTCCATTAGACCTCTTTCAACTGACTCAACACATTCACTCTCTGATATAAATGATTCAGGTGAATCTGCTCTGTCTTCAGCAAACAGTTCCTCAAGACAGAACTCAGAGAATTCAATATCTGAAGCTACTGATTCTGGTGATGAACATCTACTTCCAGTGAAAGACAAATAACAATCGCAACATTGAGGCATGAAGTGAGGAACTGGAGAGTCAGGAGAGAGGGGCCTGTACTCATCAAATGATGCAACAGACTCTGGAGAGGATGATCTAGACTCTGAAAACAAGAGCTCAAGGAAGGTAAATTCCCATTCTGAAGTTATTGATTCTGGTGAGAGTGGTCTATACTCAGATAGGCTACTTTGAACTGTCACAGTAAATTCACTCTCTGAAGCGAAATCTGGTCTGTACAAACCACGATATTCAAGGTCTGAAGTTACAGACATAGGTGATGTAGACCTACACACATCGTACAACAAATAATAATCACAATGTCCAGGTCTGAATTCTGTATTAGGTGAGTCAGGAGAAAGAGGTGTATGATCTTCAAATGTTGGTACAGATTCAGGTATCGCAGAAACACTCCCATTGTATGACAAATAATAATCACAATGTAGAGGTCTGAATTGTGAACTACTTTCTGAAAATACTGACGCAGGAGGTAAAGTTTTGATTTCAGATTTATCTTGGTGTTTCAAATTGTATTCATGTTCCTCCACAAGGGAATTAGCTGGCTCCTGCTTTACTGGCATCATTACAGCGACTGGTAATAATGACCAAACTTTCTCATCACTCAAGTCAAGCTGTATAAATGCTGTTTTAGCTACAACTGGCAATGTGGTTTTAGCCTCAAAAGAGTCTTCTGTTGCCATTGTTGTGGTAGATAACATGTCTGTTTTGGTGTCTCTGTGCACAGATTCAGACTGGACTAAGGCAGGTGAGATTAATTTCTTAATAGATGTTTCAGATTGAATAGAGTGAGGGAGAGAATCAGAAACTGGAGAAGCTGATTCATGCAAGACTGGAACAAGTTCTGCTTCCAATTGATCCAGAAATTCACTGTCTGAATACATCGATTCAGGAGAATCTGCTCTGTCCTCAGCAATCAATTCCTCAAGGCTAAATCCAGAGAATTCAATGTCTGAGGTGACTGATTGTGGTGACGAAGATCTATCTTCTGTGAATAGCAAATAATAATCACAACAATGTGGTCTGAAATCAGGAATAGGAGAGTCTGGAGAGAGAGTCTTGTACTCATTTAACGATGTTATAGATTCAGATGAAGATGGTCTAGACTCTGCACAAAAGAGCTCAAGGAAGGTATAACCATCTTCTGAAGTTACTGATTCTGGTGACAGGGGTCTGAATTTTATCAAACCTCCTTCAGCTGCTTCTACGAATTCACTCTCTGACACAAAAGATTCTGGAGAATATGGTCTCTCTTCATTGACAAATTCCTCAAGATAGCAGCCAGATCCTTCAACGTCTGAAGTTACTGAAATAGGTGACGAAGATCTGCTAAAGAATGACATTGACGACTCAATTATTGTGGGTCTAAATTGTGGGATTGGGGAATCAGGAGATAGAGCTCGATATTGGTCATTTGAAGTGATAGAATCAGGTGAAGATGGTCTAGACTCTGCAACCAAGAGCTCAAGGAAGGTATAATCACCTTCTGAAGTTACTGATTCTGGTGACAAGGGTCTGAGTTCCATTAGACCTCTTTCAACTGACTCAACAAATTCACTCTCTGATATAAATGATTCAGGTGAATCTGCTCTGTCTTCAGCAAACAGTTCCTCAAGACAGAACTCAGAGAGTTCAATATCTGAAGCTACTGATTCTGGTGATGAACATCTACTTCCAGTGAAAGACAAATAACAATCGCAACATTGAGGCATGAAGTGAGGAACTGGAGAGTCAGGAGAGAGGGGCCTGTACTCATCAAATGATGCAACAGACTCTGGAGAGGATGATCTAGACTCTGAAAACAAGAGCTCAAGGAAGGTAAAGTCCCCTTCTGAAGTTATTGATTCTGGTGAGAGTGGTCTATACTCAGATAGGCTACTTTGAACTGTCACAGTAAATTCACTCTCTGAAGCGAAATCTGGTCTGTACAAACTACGATATTCAAGGTCTGAAGTTACAGACATAGGTGATGTAGACCTACACACATCGTACAACAAAGAATAATCACAATGTTCAGGTCTGAATTGTGTATTAGGTGAGTCAGGAGAAAGAGGTGTATGATCTTCAAATGTTGGTACAGATTCAGGTATCGGAGAAACACTCCCATTGTATGACAAATAATAATCACAATGTCCAGGTCTGAATTGTGAACTACTTTCTGAAAATACTGACGCAGGAGGTAAAGTTTTGATTTCAGATTTATCTTGGTGTTTCAAATTGTATTCATGTTCCTCCACAAGGGAATTAGCTGGCTCCTGCTTTACTGGCATCATTACAGCGACTGGTAATAATGACCAAACTTTCTCATCACTCAAGTCAAGCTGTATAAATGCTGTTTTAGCTACAACTGGCAATGTGGTTTTAGCCTCAACAGAGTCTTCTGTTGCCATTGTTGTGGTAGATAACATGTCTGTTTTGGTGTCTCTGTGCACAGATTCAGACTGGACTAAGGCAGGTGAGATTAATTTCTTAATAGATGTTTCAGATTGAATAGAGTGAGGGAGAGAATCAGAAACTGGAGAAGCTGATTCATGCAAGACTGGAACAAGTTCTGCTTCCAATTGATCCAGAAATTCACTATCTGAATACATCGATTCAGGAGAATCTGCTCTGTCCTCAGCAATCAATTCCTCAAGGCTAAATCCAGAGAATTCAATGTCTGAGGTGACTGATTGTGGTGACGAAGATCTATCTTCTGTGAATAGCAAATAATAATCACAACAATGTGGTCTGAAATCAGGAATAGGAGAGTCTGGAGAGAGAGGCCTGTACTCATTTAACGATGTTATAGATTCAGATGAAGACGGTCTAGACTCTGCAATCAAGAGCTCAAGGAAGGTATAACCATCTTCTGAAGTTACTGATTCTGGTGACAGGGGTCTGAATTTTATCAAACCTCCTTCAGCTGCTTCTACGAATTCACTCTCTGACACAAAAGATTCTGGAGAATATGGCCTCTCTTCATTGACAAATTCCTCAAGATAGAAGCCAGATCCTTCAACGTCTGAAGTTACTGAAATAGGTGACGAAGATCTGCTAAAGAATGACATTGACGACTCAATTATTGTGGGTCTAAATTGTGGGATTGGGGAATCAGGAGATAGAGCTCGATATTGGTCATTTGAAGTGATAGAATCAGGTGAAGATGGTCTAGACTCTGCAACCAAGAGCTCAAGGAAGGTATAATCACCTTCTGAAGTTACTGATTCTGGTGACAAGGGTCTGAGTTTCATTAGACCTCTTTCAACTGACTCAACAAATTCACTCTCTGATATAAATGATTCAGGTGAATCTGCTCTGTCTTCAGCAAACAGTTCCTCAAGACAGAACTCAGAGAGTTCAATATCTGAAGCTACTGATTCTGGTGATGAACATCTACTTCCAGTGAAAGACAAATAACAATCGCAACATTGAGGCATGAAGTGAGGAACTGGAGAGTCAGGAGAGAGGGGCCTGTACTCATCAAATGATGCAACAGACTCTGGAGAGGATGATCTAGACTCTGAAAACAAGAGCTCAAGGAAGGTAAAGTCCCCTTCTGAAGTTATTGATTCTGGTGACAGGGGTCTGAATTTCAATTCACCAATTTCTGCTGCCGATGAGTGTTTTTTCACAGGAACTACATAATCAAGAAAGTTAGCTCTATACTGAGGAATTTGTAACATCCCCGGATCTGGTGATTCCGATCTGTTTTCAGTTAATGATTCTCCATGACTTAAACTAGAGTACTCAAATTCTGATGTTACTGAGGCCGGTGAGGAGGGTCTACTTCTAGACTGATACGTTTTATATTCAGCTAACGGCAAACTAAACTCAGGAAGTGGAGGGTCGGGAGAGAAGGGCCTTAAATCATCCAACAACGTATCAGATTTAGGTGTAGATGGCCTCGTGTCAGTTAAGAAATGGTCAAGATATAAAAGGATTCCATCACTGTCTGAACCGAGTGACTCAGGAGAAAGAGTTTTGTACTCAGGAAGGGAAGACAACTGGATGAATTCCCATTCCATTTCTGTTTCACTGTCTGGACTGCCAGATCCCGGTGATGGTGGTCTATGTTTTGCCAAGTCTCTTTCAGCTACTGTATCTACTTCTGACAATATTGAATTGGGAGAATCTGGTCTTTCCACAGCAAACAATTCTTCAAGACAGAACTCAGAATAGTCTAGGTCTGAAGTAAAGGATTCGGGTGAAAATGATCTATCTATTGAGTCACACACTGAGGGTGTGTGTTGAGGAACTGGAGAGTTAGGAGAAAGCTGCCTATTCTCATCCAACCAAGTAACAGACTCTGGGGAGGATGCTCTACAGTCAGTGAACAACAGATCTGCATAGTCAATCGCTGATGTCACAGGTGTCTCAGGTACAGGTGTGTCAGGTACAGGTGTCTCAGGTACAGGTGTCTCAGGTACAGGTGTCTCAGGTACAGGTGTGTCAGGTACAGGTGTGTCAGGTACAGGTGTGTCAGGTACAGGTGTGTCATACTCAGGTACTGGGGAGTTCGGGGACAGGGTCCTGCTCTCAGTCACCAATTCATACAACTCTGGCGACGGGGACCATATGTCATCAGAAAACATCTCAGAGGACACAGGGGATAAGGAACTCAGAACACTGTCTGAATGGTAAGGAGAGAAGGGACTCCGGATGATATCTGGGTGGTAAGGAGAGAGGGGACTCCAGATGCTATTGGTGTGGGAAGGGGAGAGGGGACTCTGGATGCTATCGGTGTGGTAAGGGGAGAGGGTACTAAGAGCGCTATCTGCTATCTCTGAATCACAGGAATCCTTTTTACACTTGTATATGTCTGAAGGAGAATATGAGGGTTCTCTACTCTCTATAATGTAGGCTTTAACCTCGGATGAAAATCTAGACCCATCCAACCTGGGAGAAAGAGGCCTGCTTTCACGGAATGCCCTGGCAGAATCTGGAGACATTACCCTACGCTCGCGGAGAGGGGAGTCAGGCGAAATTGCCCTGTAGGTGCCAACGGACATTACGGACTCAGGGGATGATAGTCTAGCTACGCTAATGAACCCTTCTTCCATGGGCGAGAGACCCCGTAGAGAGTCAGGTGACAGGGACTCCATTTCTGAATCAGGAGTCATTGGTCTGTAGTCAGTGAGATGTGAATACAGTGTTGTGTCTTGGCCAGGGGACTGGGGGGTAACTGGCATGAACATGTAGGATGTTTTGGCCCTCACTATGACGTGATCATGTTCTGGTCGGATGGTGATAAAGCTAGGGTGCCTGTCAGGTGAGTCACGTGTCATCGGAGTGAACTCGCTGGTTGGTGGACTTTGCTTCGACCGAACAATGCCCTTTTGGACGTTGGTTTGCTCTACCATGCTGTAGTGCGCCATGGCACAACCCTCTCCTGGCTCGTCAATAAACGAAAGCTGTGTCTCCATCTGTGATTGGTTCCTTCTGAGATCTGCCAGCTCCAGGCGTTTCTCTGGCCGGTCTTCGGATCTGTGGGACTTGGGGACCATCTCAGTGACCTGCAGGACCTCGTCTGAGCCGTACATGGCCTGGTGGAAACGAGCCGTTATCTCTTCTATGTGCTTTTCAGAGATGACTGTTCTCTGGTCAGCCTCCTCAGCCACTGTTCTCTGGTCAGCCTCCTCAGCCACGGCCAGACTTGCCGGACCATCGCTACAGTCCTGAGGTGAACAAGCCTGGCTACTGTTCTCAGGCGAACACGCGTTGCTACAGTCAGACTCAGCTAAATTACTGTGGTCATAGATTTCTGTGCTGGCCTCTCTGGACAACCTGGCTTTGGTTTTAGGGTTCAGGGTGATGGAGGAGGTGGAGGATGAGGTGGAGACATAGGGTCTGTCCAGTGGCATCTCCCTAAACCCAACACAGAGTTCTCTGAAGTCTGTCTCTGCCTGCTCAGACTCTGACAGACTCAGACCAAAGTCTCTGATCACTATGGGAGACGATATCCTGAGCTGTTCCGGTGACAGCCAGCACTCATGCTCAACCTCGCCTCGCCCCGGTGGGGACATTTGGTCAACACCAGCTGGCAGAGGCCCAGTGGCGCCCACTTGAGGGTGGAGCAGGCCACTGCTACCTCTGCTGCGCTGGCCCTGAGGCTGGTCTCTGGTTTGGTACTGGGGGCCATACACCTGAGATGCTAGTCTCCATGTTTCTGCTCCAATCACGTTCAGAGGGGGACTTACTTGCTCGCTGGCGGTGGCGGACTCCCTTGTTACCGCGTCCTCCGAATCCCACGGGTTGGGGCTCAGCTCCCTGAAACATGAATGACATGAACACCGGGTTATTATTACATTTACATTTTAGCAGACTCCAAAGAGACATACTATATGACTATATAATAACAGAAACAATTATTATAATCATTATAATTATTATATATTATTATTAATACTATTGTTATTATTATGTTAATCTGGAGGAGCTATTAGGTATTGACAATATTAAGTTCTGATGATCTACTGGAATGACAGATTGATAATGAGTCTCATACTCCGTAGAATTCTCCTCTCTTACTAAAGTCAACAGTTAAATGAAATATAAAAATATTCTCATCCATCCTTGAAGCTGATTGGCTCATTCTCTGACTGACGTACGTTGTGATCTCCAGGTCCTCCAATAGTCCGTGCATGCTCTCTGAGTGGGTGTGGCCAATAGGCTCCGCCCAGGAAGGAATGTCCAGGAGGGAGGCTACTGATAGGTCCTCCTCTGAGACGGCTGGGGGCGGTCTGGGGGAAGAGTCCACTCTCCTCACCAGTCTGAGGCTGTCTACGTCCTCCTGCACTGAGGACAGGGCTACAGACACTGGCAGACAGAGACACATACAGAGAGAGAGAGAGAGAGAGAGAGAGAGAGAGAGAGAGAGAGAGAGAGAGAGAGAGAGAGAGAGAGAGACAGACAGACAGACAGACAGACAGACAGACAGACAGACAGACAGACAGACAGACAGACAGACAGACAGACAGACAGACAGACAGACAGACAGACAGACAGACAGACAGACAGACAGACAGACAGACAGACAGACAGACAGACAGACAGACAGACAGACAGACAGACAGACAGACAGAGAGAGACAGAATGAGAGAGAGAGAAAGAGAGAAACACACAGAGAGTGAGAGAGACAGAAAGAGCGAGAGAAACACATACAGAGAGAGAGAGAAAGAGAGAGAGAGAGAGAGAGAGAGAGAGAGAGAGAAACACATACAGAGAGAGAGAGAAAGAGAGAGAGAGAGAGAGAGAGAGAGAGAGCGAGAGAGAGAGAGAGACAGAAAGAGAGAGAGAAACACATACAGAGAGAGAGAGAAAGAGACACACACACAGACTCAGGATCAAAACATGGTCAGATGTATATCGTCCTCTACCAACATCACTGGCAGAACCCTCTGAATGAACCCTTACACTAAGTACGAATTACACTGTGACATTTGGGGGAAGTCCATAAAAAAAATGTATGGGCCTAATAATAAAGACGTAATTTAACGGTTAAAAGGACCTTTTAATGTGGCAAGAACACAACCAGTCATGATGCTCTCATTTGATTGTCGAACAAATCCCTCGTTAGTATCGTGGCAAGGAAACAAATCACTTAGCGGATTTAAGACAGCTCTGATGTTGGAAACAAACATCATTATGTTGGAAAACAGCCCTGATGTTGGAAACAAACATCATTATGATGGTAAACAGCCCTGATGTTGGAAACAAACATCATTATGATGGTAAACAGCCCTGATGTTGGAAACAAACATCATTATGTTGGTAAACAGCCCTGATGTTGGAAACAAACATCATTATGTTGGTAAACAGCCCTGATGTTGGAAACAAACATCATTATGATGGAAACAGCCCTGATGTTGGAAACAAACATCATTATGATGGTAAACAGCCCTGATGTTGGAAACAAACATCATTATGTTGGTAAACAGCCCTGATGTTGGAAACAAACATCATTATGTTGGTAAACAGCCCTGATGTTGGAAACAAACATCATTATGATGGAAACAGCCCTGATGTTGGAAACAAACATCATTATGATGGAAACAAACATCATTATGATGAAAACAAACATCATTATGATGGAAAACAGCCCTTATGTTGGAAACAAACATCATTATGATGGTAAACAGCCCTGATGTTGGAAACAAACATCATTATGTAGGAAACAAACATCATTATGTTGGAAACAAACATCATTATGTTGGAAACAAACATCATTATGATGGAAAACAGCCCTGATGTTGGAAACAAACATCATTATGTTGGAAAACAGCCCTGATGTTGGAAACAAACATCATTATGATGGAAAACAGCCCTGATGTTGGAAACAAACATCATCATGTTGGTAAACAGCCCTGATGTTGGAAACAAACATCATTATGTTGGAAACAAACATCATTATGATGGAAACAAACATCATTATGTTGGAAAACAGCCCTGATGTTGGAAACAAACATCATTATGTTGGAAAACAGCCCTGATGTTGGAAACAAACATCATTATGTTGGAAACAAACATCATTATGTTGGAAACAAACATCATTATGTTGGAAACAAACATCATTATGATGGAAAGAAACATCATTATGTTGGAAACAAACATCATTATGTTGGAAAACAAACATCATTATGTTGGAAACAAACATCATTATGTTGGAAACAAACATCATTATGTTGGAAATAAACATCATTATGATGGAAAACAAACATCATTATGTTGGAAACAAACATCATTATGTTGGAAACAAACATCATTATGTTGGTAAACAGCCCTGATGTTGGAAACAAACATCATTATGTTGGAAACAGCCCTGATATTGGAAACAAACATCATTATGATGTTAAACAGCCCTGATGTTGGAAACAAACATCATTATGATGGAAACAAACATCATTATGATGGAAAACAGCCCTGATGTTGGAAACAAACATCATTATGTTGGTAAACAGCCCTGATGTTGGAAACAAACATCATTATGATGGAAACAGCCCTGATGTTGGAAACAAACATCATTATGATGGAAACAAACATCATTATGTTGGAAACAAACATCATTATGATGTCATGCAGAGTCACATGTATTTATTTTCCAAGCTATAGCACACAATATGTTTTACATACAGCAGGTTTTTAAAGGACAAAACAGTTTGGTCTGCTTTGTGTTTTCATTTTTGCCATGAAAAAAATATTGCAATACTGATATCATCCCGACCCTACCTCATAGTGTATGTGTGGAAATATCATAAACAAAACTGTAAAATCACATTTTTTAACTGCACTGCCATTTTAACATGTTTAGATAGTGCCAGACTGACTGACTGAGCTACCATAATACCCATGGCCTGTCCAGAAACAACCCCTAGCCCCTACCGTCCAGAGTCTAGACACGTGTGGAGATCTGAGAGTGATTGATGGGTGGTGACATGGTGAGAGATCCACCTTACCCTGTTGGTGGAATTTTGGTGGTATTGCTTACACCTGTCCAATCCTCTCATATCTCCACACGTGTCTAGAGGTAGGGGCTAGGGGTTTCTTCTGGACAGGACATTTACATTTTAGTCATTTTGCAGACGCTCTTATCCAGTGCGACTTACAGTAGTGAATGCATACATTTCATACATTATATTTCCTGTGCTGGCCCCCCGTGGGAATCAAACCCACAACCCCTGGCTTTGCAAACACCATGCTCTACCAACTGAGCTACAATGAAAGGCTAGGACCCCACAACCCTCCAGCTGTGGGGTGGACCTATAACACGACTTGAGCAATTGGTTGGATGTTTCATTCCATTGCTATATACACACACGGATTTGCACAGCTATAAGCTGGACACACCCACAGCACCCTGATCAGACAGGTCTGGGTAGCTGAAGACCTGCTGTAAACAGTGAAATGATATATTTAAATGTGTACTATTCACACCCTTGCTTCATTACAGCTAGTTAGATGTGCAACCACTGACTAACTATAGCTAGGGGAATATCTCTAGTCTAGCAATAGATACTGTTGATTTGGCTGGATATCATCATTTAATAAGATGGCCAATGGTTAGTTAGGTAGCTAGGATACATCAGACAGCTAACCATTTACAGTAACAGCAGTTCATTCATTAAGTCAATGCACACTACATGCTATGCAGAAATCGTACTTTATCTTGGCACTGTGGCACGGTATGGTCAGCTATTAATCAGTTCATTCATAGATAATAGATCAGTCGGGTTAGAAGGGTGAACTCTTACTTTGAAAGGACAGTAAATCTTGGCTGTGAACTTAACCAATGACAAGCATTCCACATTTAACCTAACCCAGATGTGAAAATCGAAAAATCAAGTTGTTATTTTTTGTTTTATATGCATAAACGAGTCATTTTTTTATATTTCTATTTCGAATCAAAAACAAACCAACAAGCCGTTTTCACGATCCAGGTCTTCTCTATCTCTGTAATGTAACTGGTCCAGAGTCTCCTCTATCTCTGTAATGTAATGTAACTGGTCCAGAGTCTCCTATATCTCTGTAATGTAATGTAACTGGTCCAGAGTCTCCTCTATCTCTGTAATGTAATGTAACTGGTCCAGAGTCTCCTCTATCTCTGTAATATAATGTAACTGGTCCAGAGTCTCCTCTATCTCTGTAATGTAATGTAACTGGTCCAGAGTCTCCTCTATCTCTGTAATGTAATGTAACTGGTCCAGAGTCTCCTCTATCTCTGTAATGTAATGTAACTGGTCCAGAGTCTCCTCTATCTCTGTAATGTAATGTAACTGGTCCAGAGTCTCCTCTATCTCTGTAATGTAACTGGTCCAGAGTCTCCTCTATCTCTGTAATGTAATGTAACTGGTCCAGAGTCTCCTCTATCTCTGTAATGTAATGTAACTGGTCCAGAGTCTCCTCTATCTCTGTAATGTAATGTAATGTAACTGGTTCAGAGTCTCCTCTATCTCTGTAATGTAATGTAATGTAACTGGTCCAGAGTCTCCTCTATCTCTGTAATGTAATGTAATGTAACTGGTCCAGAGTCTCCTCTATCTCTGTAATGTAATGTAACTGGTCCAGTCTCCTCTATCTCTGTAATGTAATGTAACTGGTCCAGAGTCTCCTCTATCTCTGTAATGTAATGTAACTGGTCCAGAGTCTCCTCTATCTCTGTAATGTAATGTAACTGGTCCAGAGTCTCCTCTATCTCTGTAATATAATGTAACTGGTCCAGAGTCTCCTCTATCTCTGTAATGTAATGTAACTGGTCCAGAGTCTCCTCTATCTCTGTAATGTAATGTAATGTAACTGGTCCAGAGTCTCCTCTATCTTTGTAATGTAATGTAACTGGTCCAGAGTCTCCTCTATCTCTGTAATGTAATGTAACTGGTCCAGAGTCTCCTCTATCTCTGTAATGTAATGTAACTGGTCCAGAGTCTCCTCTATCTCTGTAATGTAATGTAACTGGTCCAGAGTCTCCTCTATCTCTGTAATGTAATGTAACTGGTCCAGAGTCTCCTCTATCTCTGTAATGTAATGTAATGTAACTGGTTCAGAGTCTCCTCTATCTCTGTAATATAATGTAACTGGTCCAGAGTCTCCTCTATCTCTGTAATGTAATGTAACTGGTCCAGAGTCTCCTCTATCTCTGTAATGTAATGTAATGTAACTGGTCCAGAGTCTCCTCTATCTCTGTAATGTAATGTAACTGGTCCAGAGTCTCCTCTATCTCTGTAATGTAATGTAACTTGTCCAGAGTCTCCTCTATCTCTGTAATGTAATGTAACTGGTCCAGAGTCTCCTCTATCTCTGTAATGTAATGTAACTGGTCCAGAGTCTCCTCTATCTCTGTAATGTAATGTAACTGGTCCAGAGTCTCCTCTATCTCTGTAATATAATGTAACTGGTCCAGAGTCTCCTCTATCTCTGTAATGTAATGTAACTGGTCCAGAGTCTCCTCTATCTCTGTAATGTAATGTAACTGGTCCAGAGTCTCCTCTATCTCTGTAATGTAATGTAACTGGTCCAGTACCTTCACTCTGGTCCAGAGTCTCCTCTATCTCTGTAATATAATGTAACTGGTCCAGTACCTTCACTCTGGTCCAGAGTCTTCTCTATCTCTGCGTAGGTTCTGGACGTCTGCTCCTGCGCTGACTTGTTCATCTGGGTCTCTATCAGGTGGACGATGTCCATCCGGTTGATCTTCGTCAGCCTCTTTATCAGGCTGTCCTCTGCTGGACAAAAGATAAGACCTAATATTAGTTCATTAATATTGATAATAATAATAATAATAAATAAATAATAATTTCCTTTTTCACTTCTATAGCACTTTTCATTAAACAAAAGAATCTTGCTTTAAATCAACAACAAAAAAAGATACAACAAAAAATACAATCAATTTAAGAAGACATATTTATCATTCATAAATAGCATACATCTGTTTTTGCTTTGTCATTATGGGGTATTGTGTTTAGATTGATGAGAGAAAAACTAACAATTTAAATCAATTTTAGAATAAGGCTGTAATATATATTTATCATTCATAAATAGATGGATGGTTTTCATGGATGAGTCCACAGCTGAGTGCCAAAATGGCACCCTATTCCCTATAGAGTGCACTGCTCTGGACAAAAGCAGTGCACTATATAGGGAATAGGGTGCCATTTTGGACACAACCCATTCAGGCCCAGTAGAACAGATGGTGTCATCAGGACAGATATACCAGTGGCGTGTTTTCCCTCTCTCTCAGCCCAGCGCTGCAGTAGGGCGTGGCTCTGCTCCTGTAAGGAGTTAGGGTTCTCTGTCCTCACTTCCTGAATCTCATCCTCGTTGAACTCCAGCTCCCTCGCCAGCTCTGAGACACACGGGGGCAGACACACACACACACACACACACACACACACACACACACACACACACACACACACACACACACACACACACTGAGGGGGCGTCCTAAACAGTATCCTTATTCCCTACAAAGTGGACGACATTTGACCAGTGTTCTCCACAACTTTTTACTCCTATTTCATACACACCTTCTACACCAGGTAAACACCACCTGGATAACTTACCTGTCCAGCTGAACCCCAGCAGGTCTGCAATGATAGCCAACGTCTCCTCTTTCCTGTCTGCATCGTCGTGCCAATCCACTACAAACACCACCACGGCCAGAGGTTACACACAGGTCATCACAGCTCAACAGGAGCACAGTAACAACATTATGGATACGTCCCAAATGGCATCATATTCCCTATAGGGTGCACTACTTTCAACCATAGGGCCAATAGGGAATAGGGTGCACTACTTTTGACCATAGGGCCCATAGGGAATAGGGTGCACTACTTTCAACCATAGGGCCCATAGGGAATAGGGTGCACTACTTTTGACCATAGGGCCCATAGGGAATAGGGTGCACTACTTTAGACCATAGGGCCCATAGGGAATAGGGTGCACTACTTTAGACCATAGGGCCCATAGGGAATAGGGTGCCATTTTGGGCCGTAGGCCATAACTTCTCTGAAAATATAACAGTTTAAAACTCTCCAGAGATCATGTTGATTATGGGATGTTTTCTAGGTTCTTGGAAGGTACAGATACATTTCAGTAGGTCATGTAACTGGCCTCTATGTTATAGGCTGTGGAGGTAATGGTGCTGATGACGGGTGAAGTATGGAGCAGGGCTGATGTTCATACTGATCCATACTGTTGATGACAATACCTGCTCTACTCGGACCACCATGACAGTGTATTTGTAGTCGATTAGAACTTAAACAATGGAAAGAATGTGGCATTCCAAACTCAGTGTGGGGATTAGTATAAGGAGTTTCAGTAATGCAGTAGTCTATTAGATGTCCTGAAGTTAATCACGATGGGCATTCCAAGAGTTTTCTCCTAACACATCTAGATCAGTCAATCTTGAGATTTCATGTACACATGCGTAGACAATAGACACTAGACAATCGTCAATAGACAACAGTCAATAGACACAGACATTTATATGGAAAAGAAACAACACAACACAGCACAGGACAAGACAACACAGCACAGGACAAGACAGCACAGCACAGGACAAGACAACACAGCACAGCACAGGACAACACAGCAGAGGACAAGACAACACAGCACAGGACAAGACAACACAGCACAGGACAAGACAACACAGCACAGGACAAGACAACACAGCACAGCACAGGACAAGACAACACAGCACAGCACAAAATGACAAAACAAGACACACAACAGAAAAGTGACAGATGATTGGTCTTGAATAAGACAAAGAAAGGTCTTCCAAGTAGCAGAGAAAGAGAGGAAAGGAAGTGGCAGATTTTTGGTACCTTGCTGCAGCTCCGGGGTCCGATCAGCCCAGATTCGCTGCATCTGAGTCTCCACTGAGTCTTCCCAGATGGGTCTCGACTCAAACACCTCCCCCGTCACCGAGGAAGCTCGAACCCGTGTCTGAGTCGACAAAGCCCTCGTGTCTGGGGCAGATCTGCGAGGCGTTGGTCTGTCATACTTGAAGATAACAGAATCTGGACTGTTGTGATCACCGCTGCTACTGATGTCGTCGACATCCAGAGAGGATCGGAGGGAAGGGTCTCGTATGTCAGAGCCCTGGTCTCTGTCGGGCTGGAAAGAGGAGGAGGAGTGGGCTGTGGGTTTGTGTTTGCCCATGACAGGGAGTCTGGAGGTGAGAGGTTTGGATTTAGTTGTAGGATGGTCGCTGTCGGAGTGACTCCTGCTGTCTTTGTCAGTTAAGATTTTCTTCCCGGCTTCAAAATCCTCCTCGGACCTCGTCCTCCGGTCCTGAACAAGAGATTCCTCCACTGTTGATTTCTGCTCAAGGCCCAGGTCTGATTTCACTGAACCAGCTTTGATGGGTATCTTTGATTTGAAACTGCTTTCAACCTTAGCCACAGTGTCTGCTGAGGTGTAGGACATTGCCAGGACACTAGGGGATGCCACTGAGATGTCAGACCCTGCCAGGACACTAGTGGGTGCCACTGAGGTGTCAGACCCTACTGAGGTGTCATACCCTTGAAGGACACTAGGGGGCACCACTGAGGTTTCAGACCCTGCTGAGGTGGCATACCCGTGTAGGACACTAGGGGGCGCCACTGAGTCATTATAGCCAGCGGGCATCTCAATGACAGAGCACTGCTCCTCTTCCTCTTCTTCTTCATCCTCAAGGGATGAGTCGGATGACTGGTGGACCTGTTCAGAGTACACAGAGCGGGTGACAGTAGTAGCGGTGGTAAACATCTGGAGGTCAGCTATAGTCGGGTCTGGAGAACCTACCTCTAAGAAGCTTCCCATCTTAGCTTCTAGCAGGGGGAACGTTTCAGCTTTTGGCTCCATTTTGATGGAGGTCCTGGGTTTGGCCACTGGTTTCCCCCTCTGATCAGCCTCGGGTAATGGTATAGTCTGGAAGGAGGAGTCAGAATCATCTTTGGTTTGGTCCACCTCCTGGAGGTGTAGATCAGCAACGGCAACAGTCTGTTCTGTTCTGATAACATTGGGGCCAGCGTAATCTCCAGTGTCCTCGAACATGACCTGGTCAACTGGGTGTTCTCCTATGTGAAAGAAGGCAAAGCCCTCGCCCTCCTCTTCAACGCTCCTCCTTGTCATGTCGATAGCGCCCCCTCTGGTCATCTCAAAGAACTTCCCTTCCTGGAACTGGAAGGGGTTGGGGGTGCCCCCCTCGGTTGGTGTGCGACCCGGTGTGGTGTCAGGGGTACGGTGGTCTTCCACGAGACCCATAATCCTTCGTTCCTCCGCCTCCACACGTGCGTCGAAGGCTTCGTCGTCATTGTCACCCTCGTTGTCATCTGGCATGGCACTCCATGGGACCAGCTCTCCCTGAACAGGCATGTCTTTGGGATGCATTTCCAACATGGCTGCCTTACCATCCGCATCCTCCACCTCCTTGAAGCTTTCATCACTGGTGCATAACTCCTCTGGTTTGACTGACAGACTTTCACCAGACTGACTGACACTCAACTGTGACTGATCCATTTCCTCCTCGTGTGCTTGCATAGCTGATATTACATCTATCTCCTCTTTCTGCTCAGTACGTTCACTGACATTTTCACTGATATTCTCTGTGGTATAGTGTTCTTTTTCAGTGCTTAGTGAACGATATTCGAGGTGCTCAGAAACCTGTCTTCCTGATGGTGAATGCCCTGAGGCACTGTATGGTAGGTGAGCTTCACAGTCAACTGAACTATCCAACTCAGTTACTGCACCAGGGACTGAGGGTTGGATTTCAGCCACAGTTTCAATTTCAGACTGAAGTGTATCGGTGTCGATTTTGGGCTCAGTTGATTTCGCCTCCCTGTCCATCAGGTCAACGATCGACTGACATTCTTCATAATCCTCAGAGTCTGATAACACAGAGCCATCTGAGGGTTTCCTGTCTGTCTTCGTTTTGACGTCCTGCTCCATCTCCTCAAAGGTTTTGATCTTGGCGGCCATTTTGAACATCTCCTCCTCTGGTGTGAACTGTCTCTGGCCGGTCTCGCTACCCTCTGCATCCACGTCGTCCATATCATCCTCAGGGTTTGAGCTCAGATTTATGGGCATGGAGAGCCACTCAGGGTCTCCCCCCTTCAATGGGAGGAGACCCTCGCACTCACCATCCATTTGATAGGTCCGTTTGGAGTAATCCTCATTCTCAATGTTGCTGACGTGCTCCTCACCGAGACAAGCTCTAAGCTGAGAGAAGTAGTCTTCATACACAGCTGTCTTCTTTGTCGCCTGAAAGCCTGTGTCTTGTTCCGGTTCAGTGGGGCTGCTCTCCAGTGAGTCAAGGCAGGGGGAGTCCCCGGTTGAGCTTGGCTCTATAGAGTCAGGGGACTTCCTGGAGGAACCTTCATCCATGACAGGACTGGTCTCCAGAGAATCCCCATGGGAGAGTCGTCTCTCTGGGTGGCCCAGGGCCAAAGGAAAAAGGACCTCTAAGTCTGCAGGTCTGAGGGCCTGACCCACACCGTCTGGGCTGTGCACCACTCCATGATCAGCTGAATCCCTTTCATGGAGCTCTGGTGCGACCCAACTAGATTCAGGAGCAATTCTGTCTGCTGAAATTGAGTCTTGCATGTTTAGGTTTGAGTATGAAAGTTCTGTAGTTTTGTGGTTCGATGGTTTTATCTCTAAATCATCCCAGTCCTCTAAGATGGGTCTTGTCTCAACAGGGACCTGGTCATCCTCTTCAGAGGCTTGAGCGGGGAGCACTGAATCAAACGTCCTTTGAAGGTCAAAGGTCACCTTCTTTGAGTCTCTTGAACGTATTACTGTAGTAGCTGAACTTTCTGATGCTTCACCCCCAGCTGAACAACTCTGCATGAAGTCTTTATCACTGTAGATGACATCGTCCTCCATGGCTCCTACTTGCACTACATTAACAACATCTCGTTCTGTCACTTTATCTGCTGCGGACCGGTCTGCCTGCTCAGTGGAGAACGTGCTGGTTTCCCGTTTGCTGTCCCGTGTAATCACAACCTGTTCAAATCCATCTTGTACGATGTCATCCTCCGGTACACCACTGAGATCTACAGGTCTGTCTTCTAGGTACTGTTCTAAATCTCCACTGAGGAGTGCCTCCATGCCTGACGTATCTTTAACTCCTACAGCTGGTCTGGGGGATATCTTCCTTTCGATCATGACTTCTTGTAACATCGGTTCCTGAACTGGGTTCAAGATTATCGATTCGGCACCCCGAGCGCCACCATCATCCATGTCTTGCACTTTCCACCAGCCTTCTTTTTCTATCTCTGTATCTTCTATAGACACGTCCACCTCCTTTCTGGAGAAAATAAGTGATTGTTGCTTGTCATCCCTGGTCAGGATGGTCTGTTTGAAACTCTGTTGTTGGACGATGTCATCCTTTGGTGAACCACTGATTACCATACATCTCTGTTCTAGGTAGTGATCAATATCTTCCCTGAGGAGTGACTCCATTCCTGACATATCTCTCACCACTGTAACCGGTCTGGGGGAGGTTTTCCTTTCCACCCTGACTTCTTGTAACATTGGTTCCTGAACTGTCATCACTTCAGCGCCACGGACAGGTGATGGTCTCTGTTCTAGGTAGTGATCCATATCTCCCCTGAGGAGTGACTCCATCCCTGACATATCTCTCACCACTGTAACCGGTCTGGGGGAGGTCTTCCGTTGGATCATGACTTCTTGTAACAGCGGTTCCCGAACAGGGGATGGAGTCACTGATTTGGTTTCTACAACTAAATCTTCAGTTTCCGGAAAGATTTCTTGATCACCATGAATCACGTCTCCTAGTACTTTCATCCCATTCATTCTCTCTGTCTCTTTATAAACTGTGGGCAGGTCAACCTCCTGAGTGGGGAATGTGAGTGGGCTCATCTCTGGGGTGTCTGCTAATCCTTCCTGTTTCTCACTCTCCCCCATGCTTGAATGGGGAGTCCTGGTTCCTATGCTAGTCCCGGGAGAGTCCGCTGCAACTTCGTGCTTCAGACTCACAGGGCTTTCATTCCCCACCAGGTTCTCAGCCTTAGTGAATAACTCATCCCGCCTGTCGTCATGCATACAGGGGTTGAACATGAAGGTTGGGGTGTCGTTCGGGTGGTCTGGTGGGAGCTCCTCCTCAGCTGCTTCAGCCTGGGGGTGGTTGTCGTCCCTTGTGAACGAGGTCTGTCTGAACAGCTGGTACTCTGGACTGTCCTCCAGCTCGGCCTTGATGTCAGCGCTAAAATCCTCAGAGGGTTTCCTGTCCGGGCTGATCTGCATCTCTATAGAAGACTTCCTGTCTGGTCCCATCTCTGGTTCCTCCAGCTGCATAATCTCTATAGAAGGCCTCCTGTCTGGTCCCATCTCTGGTTCCTCCAGCTGCATCATCTCTATTGAAGACCTCCTGTCTAGTCCCATCTCTGGCTCCTCCAGCTGCATCATCTCTGGGCTGCTCCATCCGTCCTCTGGTAGAGACCTATCTAGAGGCATCCCTCCATACTCTGGTAGAGCCCTATCTAGGATGATCCCTCCGTCCTCTGGTAGAGCCCTGTCTAGCGGGATCCCGCCATCCTCTGGTAGAGCCCTGTCTAGGAGGATACCTCCGTCCTCCGGTAGAGCCCTGTCTAGAAGGATCCCTCCGTCCTCTGGTAGAGCCCCGTCTAGGAGAATCCCTCCATCCTCTGGTAGAGCCCTATCTAGGAGGATCCCTCCGTCCTCTGGTAGAGACCTGTCTAGGAGGATCCCTCCGTCCTCTGTTTGAGCCCTGTCTAGGACGATCCCTCCGTCCTCTGGTTGAGCCCTGTCTAGGAGGATCCCTCCGTCCTCTGTTTGAGCCATGTCTAGGACGATCCCTCCGTCCTCTGGTAGATCCCTGTCTAGGATGATCCCTCCGTCCTCTGGTAGAGCCCTGTCTAAGATGATCCCTCCGTCCTCTGGTAGAGCCCTGTCTAGGAGGATTCCTCCGTCCTCCGGTAGAGCCCTGTCTAGAAGGATCCCTCCGTCCTCTGGTAGAGCCCTGTCTAGCGGGATCCCGCCATCCTCTGGTAGAGCCCTGTCTAGGAGGATACCTCTGTCCTTTGGTAGAGCCCTGTCTAGGACGATTCCTCCGTCCTCCGGTAGAGCCCTGTCTAGAAGGATCCCTCCGTCCTCTGGTAGAGCCCCGTCTAGGAGAATCCCTCCATCCTCTGGTAGAGCCCTATCTAGGAGGATCCCTTCGTCCTCTGGTAGAGACCTGTCTAGGAGGATCCCTCCGTCCTCTGGTTGAGCCCTGTCTAGGAGGATCCCTCCATCCTCTGGTTGAGCCCTGTCTAGGAGGATCCATCCGTCCTCTGTTTGAGCCCTGTCTAGGAGGATCCCTCCGTCCTCTGGTAGAGCCCTATCTAGGAGGATCCCTCCGTCCTCTGGTAGAGACCTGTCTAGGAGGATCCCTCCGTCCTCTGTTTGAGCCCTGTCTAGGACGATCCCTCCGTCCTCTGGTTGAGCCCTGTCTAGGAGGATCCCTCCGTCCTCTGTTTGAGCCATGTCTAGGACGATCCCTCCGTCCTCTGGTAGATCCCTGTCTAGGATGATCCCTCCGTCCTCTGGTAGAGCCCTGTCTAAGATGATCCCTCCGTCCTCTGGTAGAGCCCTGTCTAGGAGGATTCCTCCGTCCTCCGGTAGAGCCCTGTCTAGAAGGATCCCTCCGTCCTCTGGTAGAGCCCCGTCTAGGAGAATCCCTCCATCCTCTGGTAGAGCCCTATCTAGGAGGATCCCTCCGTCCTCTGGTAGAGACCTGTCTAGGAGGATCCCTCCGTCCTCTGTTTGAGCCCTGTCTAGGACGATCCCTCCGTCCTCTGGTTGAGCCCTGTCTAGGAGGATCCCTCCGTCCTCTGTTTGAGCCATGTCTAGGACGATCCCTCCGTCCTCTGGTAGATCCCTGTCTAGTATGATCCCTCCGTCCTCTGGTAGAGCCCTGTCTAAGATGAGCCCTCCATCCTCTGGTAGAGCCCTGTCTAGGAGGATACCTCCATCCTCTGGTAGAGCCCTGTCTAGGAGGATTCCTCCGTCCTCCGGTAGAGCCCTGTCTAGAAGGATCCCTCCGTCCTCTGGTAGAGCCCCGTCTAGGAGAATCCCTCCATCCTCTGGTAGAGCCCTATCTAGGAGGATCCCTCCGTCCTCTGGTAGAGACCTGTCTAGGAGGATCCCTCCGTCCTCTGTTTGAGCCCTGTCTAGGACGATCCCTCCGTCCTCTGGTTGAGCCCTGTCTAGGAGGATCCCTCCGTCCTCTGTTTGAGCCATGTCTAGGACGATCCCTCCGTCCTCTGGTAGATCCCTGTCTAGTATGATCCCTCCGTCCTCTGGTAGAGCCCTGTCTAAGATGAGCCCTCCATCCTCTGGTAGAGCCCTGTCTAGGAGGATACCTCCATCCTCTGGTAGAGCCCTGTCTAGGATGATCCCTCCGTCCTCTGGTAGAGCCCTGTCTAGCGGGATCCCGCCATCCTCTGGTAGAGCCCTGTCTAGGAGGATACCTCTGTCCTTTGGTAGAGCCCTCTCTAGGACGATTCCTCCGTCCTCCGGTAGAGCCCTGTCTAGAAGGATCCCTCCGTCCTCTGGTAGAGCCCCGTCTAGGAGAATCCCTCCATCCTCTGGTAGAGCCCTTTCTAGGAGGATCCCTTCGTCCTCTGGTAGAGACCTGTCTAGGAGGATCCCTCCGTCCTCTGGTAGAGCCCTGTCTAAGATGATCCCTCCATCCTCTGGTAGAGCCCTGTCTAGGAGGATACCTCCATCCTCTGGTAGAGCCCTGTCTAGGATGATCCCTCCATCCTCTGGTAGAGCCCTGTCTAGGATGATCCCTCCATCCTCTGGCAGAGCCCTGTCTAGGAGGATCCTTCCATCTTCTGGTAGAGCCCTGTCTAGGAGGATCCCTCCATTCTCTAGTAGAGCCCTGTCTAGGATGATCCCTCCATCCTCTGGTAGAGCCCTGTCTAGGAGGATCCTTCCGTCTTCAGGTAAAGCCCTGTCTAGGAGAATCCCTCCATCCTCTGGTAGAGCCCTGTCTAGGATGATCCCTCTGTCCCCTGGTAGAGCCCTGTCTAGGAGAAACCCTCCATCTTCTGTTAGAGCACTGTCAAGAGGGATCCCTCCGTCCTCTGGTAGAGCCCTGTCTAGGAGGATCCCTCCTTCCTCTGGTAGAGCCCTGTCTATGAGGATCCCTCTGTCCTCTAGTAGAGCCCTGTCTAGGAGGATCCCTCCATCCTCTGGTAGAGCCCTGTCTAGGAGGATCCCTCCGCCCTCTGGTAGAGACCGGTCTAGGAGGATCCCTCCATCCTCTGGTAGATCCCTGTCTAGGATGATTCCTCCGTCCTCTGGTAGAGCCCTGTCTTGGAGGATCCCTCTGTCCTCTGGTAGAGCCCTGTCTAGAATGATCCCTCCATCCTCTGGTAGAGCCCTGTCTAGGAGGATTCCTCTGTCCTCCGGTAGAGCCCTGTCTAGAGGGATCCCTCCACCTTCTGGTAGAGCTCTGTCTAGGAGGATCCCTCCGTCCTCTGGTTGAGCCCTGTCTAGGAGGATCCCTCCGTCCTCTGGTAGAGCCCTGTCTAGGAGGATTCCTCTGTCCTCCGGTAGAGCCCTGTCTAGAGGGATCCCTCCATCTTCTGGTAGAGCTCTGTCTAGGAGGATCCCTCCGTCCTGTAGTTGAGTCCTGTCTAGGAGGATCCCTCCGTCCTCTGGTTGAGCCCTGTCTAGGATGATCCCTCTGTCCTCTGGTAGAGCCCTGTCTAGGATGATCCCTCCATCCTCTGGTTGAGCCCTGTCTAGGAGGATACCTCCGTCCTCTGGTAGAGCCCTGTCTAGGAGGATTCCTCTGTCCTCCGGTAGAGCCCTGTCTAGGAGGATCCCTCTGTCGTCTGGTAGAGCCCTGTCTAGGAGAATCCCTCCATCCTCTGGTAGAGTCCTATCGAGAGGGATCCCTCCATTCTCTGGTAGAGCCTTGTCTAGGAGAATCCCTCCATCCTCTGGTAGAGCCCTGTCTAGAGGGATCCCTCCATCTTCTGGTAGAGCTCTGTTTAGGAGGATCCCTCCATCCTCTGGTTGAGCCCTGTCTAGGAGGATACCTCCATCCTTTGGTAGAGCCCTGTCTAAGATGATCCCTCCTTCCTCTGGTAGAGCCCTGTATAGAGGGATTCCTCTGTCCTCTGGTAGAGCCCTGTTTAGGAGAATCCCTCCATCCTCTGGTAGAGCCCTGTCTAGGAGGATACCTCTGTCCTCTGGTAGAGCCCTGTCTAGGATGATCCCTCCGTCCTCTGGTAGAGCCCTGTCTAGAGGGATCCCTCTGTCCTCTGGTTGTATTCTATTGATGTTAGTCACTGACTCCTGCAACTGAACCATGACATGAGTTATTTCAGAGTCTTCAGAGTGGTCTCTTACTAAGATCAGGTGTGGTTCATCATCCGCCCCTTTGTAGTCGAGGGCCAGGACATCACTCTGCGAGCAGAGGATTGTGGAAGTTGGAGTTTCTGATGGTGGATGCTCTGTGGGACTGGGTTCAGCTCTGTAGGTCTCACTGTAGATCACTGCTTCGGAGCCCGATGTGGAGGTTGTGGATGACGTCATGGCTTTGTGCTCGAAGAGCCCCGTTTTGTTCTTGGAAGGATCCTGGCCAGTCTGGAATGCCTTCATCAGCTCCCGGACAGACATCGTCTCCTCCAGCCTCTCCGTCTGAGACCGGGGGGATTTCGGAGTTCTGGGAAGCTTGGGAAGATCTGGCATCTGGGGCTCACCCGTCTCCTTAGTGATGGTGATGAAAGTTGTATTCTGAGGGACTGGCGCCTGCACAGGCTTTCGCTTACGGCCATCCTCCACCTCTTCCTCTTCCTCAACCTTCTTTTGCAGAGCTCTCACTCTGTCCTTTATGGAACCGATTGGGGTTTCCACGACCAGGGGCGACACTGGGGGCTCCATGGCTGGGGTTGGTCCAGAAGGCCCAGACCAAGTCTCAGACCCAGACCCGAGCCCAGACACCCCCAGTACGACATCCCAATCCAGGGTTGCAGACGGTTTTAACTCAGTCCCGGGCTCCACTCCAGGTCCAGACCCAGACACCACTACAGGCTCAGACCCAGACACCACTCCAGGTCCAGACCCAGACACCACTCCAGGTCCAGACCCAGACACCACTCCAGGTCCAGACCCAGACACCACTCCAGGTCCAGACCCAGACACCACTCCAGGCATAGACCTGGGAACCACTACAGGCTCAGACCCGGGAACCACTCCCGGCCTCGGCTCCCCCAGAACAACATCTCCATCAAGGGACTCCTCAGAGCTCATCCTCTCTAGCTCACCCTCGGAACTGCTGCATCCAGAACGTTCCCTGTCCCTCAACTTCTTCCTGATTGGCTTTTTGATCTCAGGAGGATGGCGTTTGCCTTCCCGCTTCAGAACGACCTGATCTAATCTCTCCTGCAGGACTATGCTGTCCTGCAGTGGGCAACAGGTTACACCAGATGTCTCTTCTAGGTGCTGGTTCATGCCTCCACTGAGGTGAGATACCGTACCTGACATATCTCTAACCTCTTTGGTTATTGTGGAAGAAGTCTTCCTCTGAATGCTGACTTCTTGTAGTACCGGCTCCTGAACATCAGAGGGAGTCATGGCTTTGGCTTTAGTCTGAGAGAGAAGAACCCACTCCTCATCCTCCATTTTGGACATCTGCAGTACTTTCTCTTTGTTGTTTGTGAATCCAGTATCTCCCCCTCGTAAAATATCTCCAACCTTCTCCAGATCCTCTTTCACCTGTTCCATGATCTCAAACGGCTCCCCGGATTCCTCCTCCATCCCTGTCCTTCCTCCTCTTCCTCCTCCTCCTCTTCCTCTATCCGAAGAGCTTGGGTGTTCAGTTTGCTCTGTCGTCAAGATGGCGGACATCTTGATGAGGTCGTGTTTCATATCGGAGACCTCTGAGAGGAGGTCAGGGCTGGCCAGCATGGCTGGGTCTAGCACCTGATTGGTCGGCAGCGTGTAAGTCTCTGTCGACTCCGTCTCGTCGTCTTCCATTTTGAAAAAAAAGGAGGAAACCAAACCAAAGGTGTAAAGAACATAAGGGTTGGATGGAGTGAAGGGGAAGAGAAGACATCGGAAAACCGTGGTCAGGGCAGAACATATCACAGTATATCTTCTGTTCAAAACAGGGAAAAGGGAAAGCAGCTTGAAGACGGAAGAGGAGTGGTGAGTTCTCCAGAGGAGAGGGGGGGGATAGGGGAGGAGGGCAGCAACAGCAGAAGCGAAGCAAACATAAGAGAAATAGAACAGGACGGAGGAAAGATATGGGCAAGAAATAACCTGTCGATACATATTGGTGTGTTTGACTGCACATTCATACACATGACACAGGAAGTAGTCTAAACACAACAGGAAGTAGTCTAAACACAACAGGGAAGTAGTCTAAACACAACAGAAAGGTATATAAATAAAAATGGTGAGCGACCTGAATACTAGGGTTGGGGTCAATTCCATTTACATTCTAGTCAATTCAGGAAGTATACTGAAACTGTGGAATTTCAATTGTGCTTAACTTTCTGAATTGACTGTTTGAATTGAAATGGAATTGACCCCAACCCTGCTAAATATGGAACCAATGGAGGAAGAAAAAACAGACTGGTTTCACGCAAACAAAGATCTCAAGATTGTTCTCAACATGAAGGGTCCACTGACAAAAGCAAATAGAGAGAAAAGAGCAGAAGGTTTCTCGCGCCATGTAAACCGCTGATAGCTAACTGTCAGGAATTCTTAAGTAAATCGAAACATATGGGGAGTAAAACTATATATAAATACATAAACCTCAGTTAATCTTAATATATATATATAAATACATAAACCTCAGTTAATCTTAATATATATATATATATATATATATATATATATATATATATATATATATATATATATAAATACATAAACCATAGTTAATGTTGTAAATCAAATCTTATCAATAAAACTATATATAAATACATAAACCTCAGTTAATCTTAATATATATATATAAATACATAAACCATAGTTAATGTAGTAAATCAAATCTTATCAATAAAACTATATATAAATACATGTAGAAAACCTCAGTTAATGATGTAAATAAATAGCTTATCAGTAAAACTATATATAAATACATGTAGAAAACCTCAGTTAATGTTGTAAATAAATATCTTATCAGTAGAACTATATATAAATACATGTAGAAAACCTCAGTTAATGTTGTAAATAAATATCTTATCAGTAGAACTATATATAAATACATGTAGAAAACCTCAGTTAATGTTGTAAATAAATATCTTATCAGTAGAACTATATATAAATACATGTAGAAAACCTCAGTTAATGTTGTAAATAAATATCTTATCAGTAGAACTATATATAAATACATGTAGAAAACCTCAGTTAATGTTGTAAATAAATATCTTATCTTGCCGTTTTGGTTTGTCAACTATTAGGTGTGTTTGAAGCTGTCACGGTTGTCGTCGGTGAAGGAGGACCAAAACGCAGCAGGTACGTGTATGCTCATCTTGATTTTTAATTATTTTCAAAATGAATAACAAAACACGAAAAAAAACCACGAACGATCAACAAAACAGTCTGGTAAGGCACAAGGCTAAACACAGAACAATCACCCACCAAACCAGGACCAAGCAGCAGAGGAAGGGAGGAGGAAGGATGGACATGGGCCGAGTTAAGGAGGAGCATTTCCAGGGCGATGGAAGAGTTTAGGGAGACCGAGAGGCACCCCCAATAATGTTTTAGGGGGGGGCACAAGGGCTGTTTGACGGGGCAGGAGCTGCCCGCCAGTCAACAGTCACCAGAGCTGCCCGCCAGTCAACAGTCACCAGAGCTGCCCGCCAGTCAACAGTCGTCAGAGCTGCCCGCCAGTCAACAGTCGTCGGAGCTGCCCGCCAGTCAACAGTCGTCGGAGCTGCCCGCCAGTCAACAGTCGTCAGAGCTGCCCGCCAGTCAACAGTCGTCGGAGCTGCCCGCCAGTCAACAGTCGTCGGAGCTGCCCGCCAGTCAACAGTCGTCGGAGCTGCCCGCCAGTCAACAGTCGTCGGAGCTGCCCGCCAGTCAACAGTCGTCGGAGCTGCCCGCCAGTCAACAGTCGTCAGAGCTGCCCGCCAGTCAACAGTCGCCGGAGTGGCCAGACTGCGCTGAACTGCCGGAGTGGCCAGACTGCGCTGAACTGCCGGAGTGGCCAGACTGCGCTGAACTGCCGGAGTGGCCAGACTGCCCTGAACTGCCGGAGTGGCCAGACTGCCCTGAACTGCCGGAGTGGCCAGACAGCCCAGACTGTCCCAAGCTGCCAGACTGCCCAGACTGTCCCGAGCTGCCAGACTGCCCAGACTGTCCCGAGCTGCCAGACTGCCCAGACTGTCCCGAGCTGCCAGACTGCCCAGACTGTCCCGAGCTGCCAGACTGTCCCGAGCTGCCAGACTGCCCCGAGCTGCCAGACTGCCCCGAGCTGCCAGACTGGCCAGACTGCCCCGAACTGCCAGAGTGGCCCGACTGCCTGGAAAGGCCAGAACCGGAGCCACCTCCTGATATAGGTGGGTTGGGGAGGGGGGGTGTAGCACAGTGCCGTCGTTGACGGCAGCCACCCTCCCTTCCCTCCCTTTAGAAAAGGGGAATTTTTCTTTTGGGGTTGCTTGGGGTTATTTTTTTGTTAAGGTGCTACCGGGGTAGCACCTTTAAGGGGGGGGGTACTGTCACGTCCTGGCCAGTATAAGGTTAATTGTTTTTGTAGTTTGGTCAGGGCGTGGCAGAGGGTATTTGTTTTATGTGGTTCAGGGTGGGTGATTGTTCTGTGTTTAGCCTTGTGCCTTACCAGACTGTTTTGCTGATCGTTCGTGGTTTTGTTCGTGTTTTGTTATTCATTTTGAAAATAATTAAAAATCAAGATGAGCGTACACGTACCTGCTGCGTTTTGGTCCTCCTTCACCGACGACAACCGTGACAGAAGCATCCAGAAAAATGCTTCATTAGAGGAAGTTCAGTGATCTAAGAAAAGATACCAGTGATATAACAGGCTAATGAATTGATAACAGAAAAGATACCAGTGATATAACATGCTAATGAATTGATAACAGAAAAGAGACCAGTGATATAACATGCTAATGAATTGATAACAGAAAAGATACCAGTGATATAACAGGCTAATGAATTGATAACAGAAAAGATACCAGTGATATAACAGGCTAATTAATTGATAACAGAAAAGGAGAATGAGTGGTAACAAAGACAACTGTGATCAAACAGATTAAAATGAATTCAGAGAACTTGAAAAGAGTTACAGAGACATATACACATACATACAGGCAGAATACACACACACACACAAACACACATACAGACGGACATGCACATACACAGACTAGTGAGTCAAGCTGTTTTCATGCAGAGCAAAGAAAGTGTTTCAGAAAGCATGAAAGTAAAATAAGGGAGTGATCGGAGACAAAAATAAACTGAAAATTCACATTATATCAATTCCTTCTTTGAATTAATTCCAGGCAAGCAAAAATCTGGAATGAATTGATGTTCGTTTAACATATTGTCATAGTACAGTGTGTTTTTTCGTCAGCCATCCAAATACATTTAAATAACTGGAGGTTATATAATTCACATTGGAAGTGCCATGGCATATATATGTATTCTCAAGCATTCATACAGTATCTCAAGCATTCATACAGTATCTCAAGCATTCATACAGTATCTCAAGCATTCATTTCCTTTGACTTCCTATAGCGTGATGATGATGATGATGATGATGGTTGAATGGATGAAGGAGGGATTGAAGGAGGGAGAAACATAATGGGTATTGGAGAGGAAGGGATGCAACGCATACCAGCCATAGCATAGCGGCCAGGATCCCACAGGTAACTGGACAAGGTGTTAGTAATATTATATTACTATAGTATAGTGGTCAGGATCCCACAGGTAACTGGACAAGGTGTTAGTAATATTATATTACTATAGTATAGTGGTCAGGATCCCACAGGTAACTGGACAAGATGTTAGTAATATTATATTACTATAGTATAGTGGTCAGGGACCCACAGGTAACTGGACAAGGTGTTAGTAATATTATATTACTATAGTATAGTGGTCAGGATCCCACAGGTAACTGGACAAGGTGTTAGTAATATTATATTACTATAGTATAGTGGTCAGGATCCCACAGGTAACTGGACAAGGTGTTAGTAATATTATATTACTATAGTATAGTGGTCAGGATCCCACAGGTAACTGGACAAGGTGTTAGTAATATTAAATTACTATAGTATAGTGGTCAGGATCCCACAGGTAACTGGACAAGGTGTTAGTAATATTATATTACTATAGTATAGTGGTCAGGATCCCACAGGTAACTGGACAAGGTGTTAGTAATATTATATTACTATAGTATAGTGGTCAGGATCCCACAGGTAACTGGACAAGGTGTTAGTAATATTATATTACTATAGTATAGTGGTCAGGGACCCACAGGTAACTGGACAAGGTGTAAGTAATATTATATTACACACAACACGGCTAGTCAAACGGCCATTATTGTATCTTAAGCAATGCAAATCATTGGCCTGCGTACTGCATTAAAAAACGACAATGTAATTTAATATGTTCTTCCTGGACTACAGGTAGTTATGAAGGTTAGATAATGCAGAGGCTGTATTTGTCACCACCAACAAAAGAAATCGTTTCAAAAACAAACAGCTCAGCTTACATTTCTTGTCACTCTTGTCACTCTGTAAGAAAGGAGGGTTCAATAAAACATGTTGAATACATTCAGCTAATACACATAAATCAGGTAAAAGTGTTTTAACATTTTATCACATTTGAACAAGAAGAATGTTCTGAAAAGGTGTAGTTAGTTACCTCGTCATCTGCGTCTAGGTCTGAATCAGACTCCTGAATAGGACACCGAGGAGAGAAATAAAGAAGGCATTCAGTCCGATCTGTTTTGGGACAGCATTATTCACACTGACCCAGATCTGTTTTGGGACAGTATTATTCACATTGAGCCAGATCTGTTTTAGGACAGCATTATTCACATTCAGCCCAATCTGTTTTGGGACAGCATTATTCACATTCAGCCCAATCTGTTTTGGGACAGCATTATTCACATTGAGTCAGATCTGTTCTGGGACAGCATTATTCACACTGACCCAGATCTGTTTTGGGACAGCATTATTCACATTGAGCCAGATCTGTTTTAGGACAGCGTTATTCACATTGAGCCAGATCTGTTTTGGGACAGCATTATTCAAATTGAGCCAGATCTGTTTTGGGACAGCATTATTCACACTGAGCCAGATCTGTTTTGGGACAGCGTTATTCACATTGAGCCAGATCTGTTTTGGGACAGCATTATTCAAATTGAGCCAGATCTGTTTTGGGACAGCATTATTCACATTGAGCCAGATCTGTTTTAGGACAGCGTTATTCACATTGAGCCAGATCTGTTTTGGGACAGCATTATTCAAATTGAGCCAGATCTGTTTTGGGACAGCGTTATTCACATTGAGCCAGATCTGTTTTGGGACAGCATTATTCAAATTGAGTCAGATCTGTTTTGGGACAGCATTATTCACATTGAGTCAGATCTGTTTTGGGGCAGCGTTATTCACATTGAGTCAGATCTGTTTTGGGACAGCGTTATTCACACTGAGTCAGATCTGTTTTGGGGCAGCGTTATTCACATTGAGTCAGATCTGTTTTGGGACAGCATTACTCACACTGAGCCAGATCTGTTTTGGGACAGCGTTATTCACATTGAGTCAGATCTGTTTTGGGACAGCATTATTCACATTGAGTCAGATCTGTTTTGGGGCAGCGTTATTCACATTGAGTCAGATCTGTTTTGGGACAGCGTTATTCACACTGAGTCAGATCTGTTTTGGGACAGCATTATTCACATTGAGTCAGATCTGTTTTGGGACAGCGTTATTCACATTCCAGTCCACGTATGTTCAGCATTATCATTATTTAATGTTAATAGACATTGTGTTCAGTCCAGGTGTGTTCAGCATTATTTCATTTCATTACACATTGTGTTCAGTCCAGGTGTGTTCAGGTGTCTTACCTTGCAGTAGGTGGGCAGCGTGATGTTCAGGTTGCAGATTGCCTTGTGGGTAAGACTACGGTAGGTGCGGGGCTCCTTGGTGAAGGACAGTCTGCCACACGGCTCCTGGGCGCAGTCACGAATCTGTCAATCAATCAATCAATCAACCAATCAACCAATCACTGGAAACTCATGGAATCAGGTGAGCGTGGGAATATTAGCAAGGAAAGTGAAAAACATTCTGGTATCCACTTTTATTATACTGTATAATCAAACTCATTAAAATACATATTAAATGATATACCAGTCTCTGATGTATTCTAAAGTTATTAAAATACATACTAAATGATATACCAGACTCTGATGTATTCTAAACTTATTAAAATACATACTAAATGATATACCAGTCTCTGATGTATTCTAAACTTATTAAAATAGATATTAAATGATATACCAGTGTCCATGTTGTATTCTAAACTTCTTAAAATATATATTAAATGATACACCAGACTCTGATGTATTCTAAACTTATTAAAATAAATATAAAATTATATACCAGTGTCACACTCTCCCAGTGTAGAAGAAGTCAATTCAGAACTAAAACAAAGTGGACAACTACATCACACTTTCCCAGGGTAGAAGAAGTCCAGTAATGGCGTGTTACCTTGATGAAGAGTGCGAGACGGTTCTCTTTGAATGCGTAGAAGCTGAAGACGTGATGCTGTCCACTCTTGGTCAGAGGAACCAGGTTCCCAAAACAGTCAGCAAAGATAGGCTTCCCTTCCAATACCTGTAGTAGGGGCAGGCAGACAGTAAAGAGTTAGGGTCAAATCAGTCTGTAAAGATAAGCTGCCCCTCCAACACCTGTAGTACAGACAGACAGATAGACAGATAGACAGACAGACAGACAGACAGACAGACAGACAGACAGACAGACAGACAGACAGACAGACAGACAGACAGACAGACAGACAGACAGACAGACAGACAGACAGACAGACAGACAAGAGCTAGGGTCGGACACCAATACTCCCCCCCTTCACCTCCACATCTCTGCTCTGGATCACCTTTGTGAATTTCTCTTGTTGTTCCAGGGTTTCTCACCCCTCACCCCCTCCTCCCTCTCCCCTCTCACCTCTACTCCCTCTCCCCCTCCCCTCCTCTCACCTCTACGTCTCTACTCCGGGCCACCTCTGTGAAGTTCTCTTGCTGTTCCAGTGTCTTGTCCATCTTGTCGTCCGTCATGCAGAAGCAGCGTAGGCGGGCCTCGATGGGGTCCAGCGTCTTGGCGAAGATGACGAACTTGGCCATGTAGGGGACACAGATGATCTCTCTGTACAGCTGGGTAGAGAAACTCACAGCCTCCTGGGTCTGACGACAGTCTATCAGCCAGAACCTACAGCGCACCGGAGGGGGGAGGGGGGTGGTCAATAGATCAACCAATCTGTCAGTCAGTCTATAAGCCAGAGCCTACAGGAGGCTAGATAATCAATCAACCTATCAAGGATGTAATAGATCAATCAATCATATCCAATGAAGAATCAATCATTCCATCGTTGATTAATCAGGAGGAGGATGTTTTCACTAGAATGTCAAGACAACAGACAGATGAAAACACACCAGTTTCACTGGAGCCATTACCTTGCTGAGACGTTGGTGGTGAAGGACACACATTGGTTGATGAAGGTGAGGGGGGTGGAGCCAGTGATGTCCTCCCATTGGGCAGGAGTGGTTCCACCTAGAACACACATCAGGATGGAACTCTCTGGTAAATATATTCAACACATTAATGTGGGTTGACTGAAACCAGGCTTTGATGAATATCAAGAAGGTCAACATGACTACTCAAAATCAATCATTCAGTCAGTTAGTTAATCAACCAACCAGCCAATCAACCAACCAATCAAACAACCAATCAATGGGCAAATCAATCAATCAATCAAACAGCCAATCAACCAATCAACAGTCATTTCCTACGTACCAGTGATACTGCAGAGCAGACGCAGAGTGGGCGTGTCTCCTCCAAACACGTTGGCTGTCCCGTCATTGGTCGAGCTCTTGGGGACAGGGATCGTCATGGTGATTGGCTTGTGGAACTTCCGCCTCCTGGGCTCCAAGGTAACGATGGGGCTAAACGTAGCCTTGTTACCCAGAATCCTCTTTACCAGGTCTACGCTGATTGGCTGGGCCTAGGAGGAAGTGGACAAAAGTTAGGAAGTAGAAACAACGAACTTGAAAGTGTTCAGTTGTCGTTACCAAATCAATTTTTATTGGGCCGAAGACCAACTTGAAAAAGCTACACACGCACAGACAACCCCCCCTACCTGTAGTCCAACCCTGATCTTCTTAGTGAGAGCTCCCACTGGGAACACAGCCTGGACCTGAGGTACCAGAGTACTGCTCAACACCCCTCCCTCAGGACCAATCAGTTGGCTGTCCTGCTTGATGCGCGACACCACCGCAAAGTATTGTGGGAAGTCCCTGGTGACAATACGGCAAATCCTCTTCTTCTCCAGCTCCTCAGGAGAGTCCAGCTCTGGAGGACGAACCAATGGGAGGACCGGGGAAACAGGGTCAGATGATACACAAGGACCAATAAGATTGAGCAGTCGGACCTAAATGTTTCCTAATCTTTGGTGAAAGATTAAGGAAGAACGATTGGTAGCTTGGTACTAACATGGCAGTCTGATCCTGTCGCGTCCCTCCTCCCTCCCCACTCCCTCCCCCTTTCTCACCTGTCTCATCACCCCCTCCACTCCCTGTCCTCCCTCCCCTTCCCTTCTCCCTCCCCCATCCAGCTCTCCCCGTTCCACTCCTTCCCACTCATCCCCCCCGTCCCTCCCCCATCTCCCCTCACCCTCGTCCATGCCGTTCAGTATTTGGTTGAGTTCCTCCTCAGTGTGTTCACAGTGATGTTCCCTCCAGCTCTCCCCCATCTCACTCCTCAGAATCACCAGCTCCCGCTCCGTCCCCCGCAGGGCCGCGAAGTGAGGGATCTCCACAATCACCGGCCTGGAGGGTCAGAGGTCAGGGGTTAGAGGGTAAAGGTCGTGATGACAGGGGGACGCATTCCATGGAAGAACACACAAAATCACAAGATCAGGGACAAAGAAATCCTGGAGAAATTCCTGGAGGAGATTCAAGCAAACAGAAGGATATGATATTTTGATGATGATGATGATGATGATGATGATGATGATGATGATGATGATGATGATGATGAGGAGGAGAAAGAGGAGGAGGAGGAAAGTCAGGAAAAATCACAACATTACAATATGGGGAGGAAAAAATCATGGGGTAATGGGATAGAACTGGAAATGATTCAAACTGTAATTCTCAACAACAACAACACTGTAACTCAAATGTGGAGAGGGCTGGGGAGAACATATGATGAGACCAGGGTATATATGATGAGACCAGGGTATATATGATGAGACCAGGGTATATATGATGAGATCAGGGTATATATGATGAGACCAGGGTATATATGATGTCCCATCTCTCTCTCCGTGGTCTCTCCTACCCCAGGAACTTGGTGCCAGGAGGCCCCAGCTGTAGTGTGTGAGTTAACCCAGGAACTCAGTGCCAGGAGGCCCCAGCTGTAGTGTGTGAGTTACCCCAGGAACTTGGTGCCATTAGGCCCCAGCTGTAGTGTGTGAGTTACCCCAGGAACTTGGTGCCGGGAGGCCCCAGCTGTAGTATGTGAGTTACCCCAGGAACTTGGTGCCAGGAGGCCCCAGCTGTAGTGTGTGAGTTACCCCAGGAACTTGGTGCCGGGAGGCCCCAGCTGTAGTGTGTGAGTTACCCCAGGAACTTGGTGCCAGGAGGCCCCAGCTGTAGTGTGTGAATTACCCCAGGAACTCAGTGCCAGGAGGCCCCAGCTGTAGTGTGTGAGTTACCCCAGGAACTTGGTGCCAGGAGGCTCCAGCTGTAGTGTGTGAGTTACCCCAGGAACTTGGTGCCGGGAGGCCCCAGCTGTAGTGTGTGAGTTACCCCAGGAACTTGGTGCCAGGAGGCCCCAGCTGAAGTATCCTGCTGACCAGACTCTCTCCCTCGTTGAGAGGGGGCGGGGCCGTGGGGAGGTGGAGCTTACTGATCCATTACGCAGCACGGGGGGGAGAAGAGAACGTCAACACACACACACACACGCGGACGTACACACATTACACACACACACACGAACGAGCACACGTACACACAGACACACACTCTCTCTCTCTCTCTCTCTCTCTCTCTCTCTCTCTCTCTCTCGTCCACACTCCCCCCTCCCTCTCTCCGTCTTACCCGAGGAACTGTGCCCCGGTGGGGCCGACCTCAATGATGCGTCCTGCCAGCCCCTCTCCCTCCACCATGGGGGGCATGGACGCCAGGCGATGCCTCTTCACCAGGCGGCACGTCACCCGCGTCGGAGCGGAACACTTCCTGGGCGGCACGATGATGCGCAGCCCGTTGTGACGGCAACCACGCATGGCCCCGCCCCTGGCGTCCACCATGAAACTGACCAGGAAGCTGAGGGGAGAGGAGGAGAGGAGAGAGAGGGGTAAGGAGAGGGATAGGGAGAATGAGGGAGGGAAAGGGAGGGGAGGGGAGGGGGAGTGAGGGGAGGGGAGGGAAGGGGAGATGGAGAGGGATTAGGGAAGGGGAGTTAGGAAGGGGTGAGGAGAGGAGATGGAGAGGGAGAGGGAAAGGGAGTTAGGAAGGGGTGAGGAGAGGAGATGGAGAGGGAGAGGGAGGGGTGAGGAGAGGAGATGTAGAGGGAGTAAGGAAGGGGTGAGGAGAGGAGATGGAGAGGGAGTAAGGAAGGGTGAGGAGAGGAGATGTAGAGGGAGTAAGGAAGGGGTGAGGAGAGGAGATGTAGAGGGAGAGGGAGAGGGAGTTAGGAAAGGGTGAGGAGAGGAGAGGGAGAGGGATTAGGGAAGGGGAGAGATGGAGATGGAGTAGGGAGAGGGAGAGGGTGTAAGGAAGGGGTGAGGAGAGGAGAGGGAGAGGGAGTAGGGAAGGGGAGAGGAGATGGAGAGGGAGTAAGGTAAATGGGGGAGAAGGGGTGAGGAGAGGAGAGGAGAGGGAGGAGGGTAAATGGGGGAGAAGGGGTGAGGAGAGGAGAGGGAGGAGGGTAAATGGGGGAGAAGGGGTGAGGAGAGGGAGGAGGGTAAATGGGGGAGAAGGGGTGAGGAGAGGGAGGAGGGTAAATGGGGGAGAAGGGGTGAGGAGAGGGAGGAGGGTAAATGGGGGAGAAGGGGTGAGGAGAGGAGAGGGAGGAGGGTAAATGGGGGAGAAGGGGTGAGGAGAGGGAGGAGGGTAAATGGGGGAGAAGGGGTTAAATGGTTGACCTGTGAAAGTGAGTTTCCACCACCATTTCTTGCATAATTTTACAGACATAAAAAGATCTCACCACGTGGAACGGAAAAAAATGATCTGTCGGCATTTCTACAACAATACCAAAACTTTCCACCGCAGATGTCGTGAGTTTCTTTTTATACGGTGTGATTTTACTCGCATTAAAACTGTGGATGGAAACGTGGTTAGTGACGTTGTGAAGTGAGACACAGACCGTTTATAAAGTCCGAGCACTATCATGTTCCTCAATTGATTCAGCGCATTTCAGCAGTAGACCTCCTAGGTTATCTGGACGCAGAGCGCGCTCAGGAAGCACCGACTTGGTAACCGCAGTCAAACAAAAGTCAAAAGACCAAAGTTGCTGCATAACCTCCTTCAACGAATGACAGAACATCTCCGATATTTGGCAAAATCGAGTGAATGATTATACAGTTAGTAGATCGGCTCATAAATAACGTGGAGATGAAGACTGGAAATAGTTTAAATATCGAGGTGTCTTAACAGGAAGCAACTCTTTTTTTTTAAATATCCATATCTACTCTAGTACCGTTTGTTGATCACACATTCTCTAGCGAAGCTCTCATTTGGGCGGCAATACGAGACAGCACAGAGAAGCTCTCATATGGGCAGCAATACGAGACAGCACAGAGAAGAAGGGTGAATGTTATAGTGGTATTTTGACATAGGCAAGCGATGTGCTTTGACAATGCAACCTATGGGATTACAGAATAAAATTAGGAATTTTCATGCGAGGCAGGAGTCAGGATTTTGGGGTTCAGTGGGATTGGGACTGGACAGCATTATAGCCTAGGTTCCAGAGGACAGGAGGGGACTGGACAGGATTATAGCCTAGGTTCCAGAGGACAGGAGGGGACTGGACAGGATTATAGCCTAGGTTCCAGAGGACAGGAGGGGACTGGACAGGATTATAGCCTAGGTTCCAGAGGACAGGAGGGGACTGGACAGGATTATAGCCTAGGTTCCAGAGGACAGGAGGGGACTGGACAGGATTATAGCCTAGGTTCCAGAGGACAGGATGGGACTGGACAGGATTATAGCCTAGGTTCCAGAGGACAGGATGGGACTGGACAGGATTGTAGCCTAGGTTCCAGAGGACAGGAGATAGAACTGTCCCTCTTGCCTCTCTGAATTGTTAACAGACTTCATGTCTCTGACAGAGATGCCTATGTACTGAACTATTAAACAGACTTCATGTCTCTGACAGAGATGCCTATGTAGTGAACTGTGTACAGGCCTGTCTGAAGAGTTACAGCGACAGCTCAAAGAGGCACACGTTACTTCCCAGTTCATACTGTAGGGGTTTCCTGTTTCCTGCATTCGGGTCGCGTGTGCGGTCCTGCAGTGTCAATTATACGTGTGGTTTGAATTCATGGCGGCTCAGTGTGAAGTAAATACGCCAGGCTAAAGGCTTCCATGACAACCTGTTCGGATAATAGGCTGTTTTATTTGTTGCTAATCTGCAGCTGTGCATGGGTATTAAGTGGAATTGCATTAGTGCCACATTGGGGGAAATGTTGTCATTTATTACTTTTTTTTAAATGTGAAGAGTGTTCCTGGGACAGTCCTGGCATCCCAGTTACCAATGTTAATCCCTACTCTGGGTTCATGCAGACAAGGCATCAGTGTTGGTGTCTGTGTTGGGTAGCAAACTGAAACAGGGACGGAACAAATGTTGTGTGACATCATTCTGAGATGACATGATGTGGTGACAGGTGAGGAGAGAACACTGTGTGACCCAGATCCATTCTATCCACTTCCATTCTATTCTATCCACTTCCATTCCATTCTATTCACTTCCATTCCATTCTATCCACTTCCATTCCATTCTATCCACTTCCATTCCATTCTATCCACTTCCATTCTATTCAATCCACTTCCATTCCATTCAATCCACTTCCATTCCATTCTATCCACTTCCATTCCATTCTATCCACTTCCATTCCATTCTATCCACTTCCATTCCATTCTATCCACTTCCATTCCATTCTACCCACTTCCATTCCATTCTATCCACTTCCATTCCATTCTATCCACTTCCATTCTATCCACTTCCATTCCATTCTATCCACTTCCATTCTATCCACTTCCATTCCATTCTATCCACTTCCATTCCATTCTATCCACTTCCATTCCATTCTATCCACTTCCATTCCATTCTATCCACTTCCATTCCATTCTACCCACTTCCATTCCATTCTATCCACTTCCATTCTATCCACTTCCATTCCATTCTATTCACTTCCATTCCATTCTACCCACTTCCATTCCATTCTATCCACTTCCATTCTATCCACTTCCATTCTATTCTATTCACTTCCATTCCATTCTATCCACTTCCATTCCATTCTATCCACTTCCATTCCATTCTATCCACTTCCATTCCATTCTATTCACTTCCATTCCATTCTATCCACTTCCATTCCATTCTATCCACTTCCATTCCATTCTATCCACTTCCATTCCATTCTATCCACTTCCATTCCATTCTATCCACTTCCATTCCATTCTATTCACTTCCATTCCATTCTATCCACTTCCATTCCATTCTATCCACTTCCATTCCATTCTATCCACTTCCATTCCATTCTATTCACTTCCATTCCATTCTATTCACTTCCATTCCATTCTATCCACTTCCATTCCATTCTATCCACTTCCATTCCATTCTATCCACTTCCATTCCATTCTATTCACTTCCATTCCATTCTATTCACTTCCATTCAATTCTATCCACTTCCATTCTATTATAATCACTTCCATTCCATTCTATCCACTTCCATTCCATTCTATTCACTTCCATTCCATTCTATCCACTTCCATTCTATTATAATCACTTCCATTCCATTCTATCCACTTCCATTCCATTCTGTCCACTTCCATTCCATTCTATTCACTTCCATTCCATTCTATCCACTTCCATTCCATTCTATCCACTTCCATTCCATTCTATTCACTTCCATTCCATTCTATCCACTTCCATTCCATTCTATCCACTTCCATTCCATTCTATCCACTTCCATTCTATCCACTTCCATTCCATTCTATCCACTTCCATTCCATTCTATTCACTTCCATTCCATTCTATCCACTTCCATTCCATTCTATCCACTTCCATTCCATTCTATCCACTTCCATTCCATTCTATCCACTTCCATTCTATCCACTTCCATTCTATTCTATCCACTTCCATTCCATTCTATTCACTTCCATTCCATTCTATCCACTTCCATTCCATTCTATCCACTTCCATTCTATTATAATCACTTCCATTCCATTCTATCCACTTCCATTCTATTCTATCCACTTCCATTCCATTCTATCCACTTCCATTCCATTCTACCCACTTCCATTCCATTCTATCCACTTCCATTCTATCCACTTCCATTCCATTCTATTCACTTCCATTCTATCCACTTCCATTCTATTCTATCCACTTCCATTCCTTTCTATCCACTTCCCATTCCATTCTATCCACTTCCATTATATTCTATTCACTTCCATTCTATTCTATCCACTTCCATTCTATTCTATCCACTTCCATTCCATTCTATCCACTTCCATTCCATTCTATCCACTTCCATTCCATTCTATCCACTTCCATTCCATTCTATTCACTTCCATTCTATTCTATTCACTTCCATTCTATTCACTTCCATTCCATTCTATCCACTTCCATTCCATTCTATCCACTTCCATTCTATTCACTTCCATTCCATTCTATCCACTTCCATTCTATTCTACCCACTTCCATTCTATTCTATCCACTTCCATTCTATTCTATCCACTTCCATTCCATTCTATTCACTTCCATTCCATTCTATCCACTTCCATTCTATTCTATCCACTTCCATTCCATTCTATTCACTTCCATTCCATTCTATCCACTTCCATTCCATTCTATTCACTTCCATTCCATTCTATCCACTTCCATTCTATTCTACCCACTTCCATTCTATTCTATCCACTTCCATTCCATTCTATTCACTTCCATTCCATTCTATCCACTTCCATTCCATTCTATCCACTTCCATTCCATTCTATCCACTTCCATTCCATTCTATTCACTTCCATTCCATTCTACCAACTTCCATTCCATTCTATCCACTTCCATTCCATTCTATCCACTTCCATTCCATTCTATCCACTTCCATTCCATTCTATCCACTTCCATTCCATTCTATTCACTTCCATTCTATTCTATTCTATCCACTTCCATTCTATTCACTTCCATTCTATTCCATTCTATCCACTTCCATTCCATTCTATCCACTTCCATTCCATTCTATCCACTTCCATTCCATTCTATCCACTTCCATTCCATTCTATCCACTTCCATTCTATTCTATCCACTTCCATTCCATTCTATTCACTTCCATTCCATTCTATCCACTTCCATTCCATTCTATTCACTTCCATTCCATTCTATCCACTTCCATTCCATTCTACCAACTTCCATTCCATTCTACCAACTTCCATTCCATTCTATCCACTTCCATTCCATTCTATCCACTTCCATTCCATTCTATCCACTTCCATTCCATTCTATTCACTTCCATTCTATTCTATTCTATCCACTTCCATTCTATTCACTTCCATTCTATTCCATTCTATCCACTTCCATTCCATTCTATCCACTTCCATTCCATTCTATCCACTTCCATTCCATTCTATTCACTTCCATTCCATTCTATCCACTTCCATTCCATTCTATCCACTTCCATTCTATTCTCTTCCACTTCCATTCCATTCTATCCACTTCCATTCCATTCTATCCACTTCCATTCCATTCTATCCACTTCCATTCCATTCTATCCACTTCCATTCCATTCTATCCACTTCCATTCCATTCTATCCACTTCCATTCTATCCACTTCCATTCCATTCTATCCACTTCCATTCCATTCTATCCACTTCCATTCCATTCTATCCACTTCCATTCTATT